>NC_143261.1:88041073-88348781 GCF_984573655.1 Nuphar pumila
ACTGCTCTACGAAACAAATACCTTTCCTAGGAGACGTGTGCAAGCAATCTATACATGGCTACTCCGCGGAAGCAACAAAAGGATACCTACATGCACTTTCTGGTACAAGAGGTGACATAAACGGGTGCTTGGGCCATTGAAACCGTTATAATTTCTGTAATTGCTTGAGGCATTCAAACCATTATAACACCTTAATATATGCTAAACTAAGTACTCGAAAAAGTAGAATTACGAGATCAAAGAATGATGTACAGGAACATCCATACTCTAAAGAATACCTCATCTTCTCATAATGCAATGTTGGCATTCATAAGTAACTGACAACCAACCAACAGAAAAACAAACAAACAAAAGAAGAAAGAAAAAGCAACGAAATGCAATTCCAAGATATCAATCCTAACATGGCAATCAAAGAAACAGGTGCAATGTGGATATCAGAAGACACAGATTGGCAGAAATTGTAAAAGAGGAAGTTCTTACATGAAGAGATGGTGGAGTGAGTGAAGCACAAACCCCAGCAGAGGCCATGGAAGCGGCTGGGTACTATGAAAGCCTTACAGTTGTTGGCTTTTGTTTCTTCCCTCCAATTATCCTCCACACAAACTCGTGCGATATTTCAGGAGACGCTGACAGCTTGATGTATGTGAAGGCCAAGATTGAAGACAATGGGTTCTTGGCGTTATTTTCACCTTCTTTCGTGCGAAAATGGAGCTTGTCAAAGCATTTCCTCGTGCAGAGGTCGGTTTCGTGGAGCGCGGGGTTTCCTACGGCGCATTAGGGTGTCAATGTGTCAGGTTTAACCCTAGACTGATAATTAAGGTCTGATTAGAATCCAAGTCGGACTCAAAGAGTCCGATTAATATATGGAGCTGGATATCGTTAGTGAAATTTCATACCACACCCGTGCACGACCCAATTTTCAATTAAGATCCGCAATTTTTCTATGTAAAATATATATATATATATATATATATATATATTAATATGTTACCGGGTATGGTTCATGCAACCCTTGTATGACCCGGATATGGTTTCTCTTATGGCAGGTATGTCTAGACCCGACTCTGAACGTGATACCAGCACCTCAAATTAGATCTGGGTTTGGTCTTACTTGGGTCGCAACCAGATCCAACCTGTTGTCATAGCGCAATGTGTAAATGAATTCACCCTTTGGTAGGGGTACAAACGGGTCAAATTTGGTTCGGATCCTATCAGATACGAATTCAAAACTGAAATACAAACAGTAGATTCACATCTGGATCTGGATCAAATCTGAGATGGTTAGATTGAATCTGGATCCAAAATATGTGTGGTAATACTGGATCCGAAAAAAATAGAACAAAATAAGCTATTTACATGTAAAAATGCATTCGGGCCTAGATTTTAATTTGGATCAACTCCATATCTAACTTGAAATGCTGATCTCAATCCGACCTGAATCCAAAAATGAGTTGATTGAACATATCTGAATCCACATTAGGTTTTTTTGCTTAAAAGATCTATATCCTAAAAGACATGTCGAACTCGAATTGGATATCCGACCATACCCGATCCGTTTGAAGCCCTACCCTTAAGGCTCATTTGTTTTATGCAGTTTTCACAATTTGTTGACTTGGCAGCTTTTCCCACCATGGTAAGTGCTATCATTGAACAAATGACCTCAATCAGTTTTTTTTTTCCTCGCCTTCCTCTTTTCATGTATAAATAATACCTTCACACTTCCTGTCCCGAGCTTATCTTTCGAAATTGGGCATGTGTAGTGTGGAGCTCTACTGAGTGAAAAATGCATCGAGTGTAGGAATGTGTGGTATGCATTCACTTGATCGGTGATGCGCGGTGGAAGCACGACATGCGATAGGCATCGATATCGTCATTAGTGCATCATTGTGTGGCGGCATAGACGTGGAGCGTTGTTTGGTTAAGCAGTGCTAGCAGATCAGAGGATGTTGCCTTTGGAGATTTGGTTAAGGACCTCTCAGCTTGCAAGATGCTTTCCATGCGTAGCGGTTGGATGCACGGGGGTGCGTGTAGATTAGGGTTAATTCTCCCAGGAATCACCTTAGGCGGTTCCAATCGAGTATGGTGACTCGAGGCTAAGCGAGTGAATGCCTAGGCATCGACGAATGAGTCTGGGTGGTGCTCTTCGCTATGGTGTTCAATCATCAACTCATCTTCGGGTTGGAGGCCGCAAGGTCTTGTTCCTTCAATGGCGAGGTTTTGCTATGTTGTGCGCATGAAACTGCAATACGCTTCATGACATGCAAGGCTAAGGTGAAGCTTGTGCCTCTTTCGAAAGTGATAGCTGGTATGGTACGGTTATGCATTAAGCAACATGAATTATATGGAATGCACATTTGGAAATGCGCTTGATCAGCTTCCACTAGGCAGCTGCGTATGGGGTGGTGCGCAAGGCTAATAAAAATTATTCAGCACATGGAATGGTGTTGGTACGCAGCCTTTGGCCGTTAAGCTGGCCAGCTTGGCGCATCATGGGTTTGTGAAGCATTCTATGCCCGTGACAAAGCAATAAGTAGACTTGCGACGGTAAGGAAGGATCGTCGCGCTGCACTGGCTTATTAAAAAAAGTAAGGTCGTGACAAATTATCATCAGAGCAGAAAGATTCACGGAGACCTTGTTCTTCATTGTGTGCGACACTGAAGAGAACAACGATGATTTATCTTGGTTACGTAATTTTGCGCAGCTGAAGTGTGGTTGGCCGAGCATAGAAGCAAGATGTTGCCAGGATAGTATGAGACATCTTGTCGATGATGAGCAGAAGTGTAAGGTTGGTGTTCAGTTGGCTAAGGGAACGTAGATAAGCCAAAGATTTCTACCAGTTATGCATTAGGCTCACAGGTGGAGCGTGACGTTTGCTTTGTGCATGTAGAGAATGCACGTTGGATTCGGCTGGATGGAATTGCATCTTTGGATATGGGAGACTTGACTAAACTTCTAGATTCTCTTCCAAAATTATGGGTTAGCAGAGTGCCCATGTTAAACAGAAGACTCATTGTTTTGGTCCCTTGAGTTGGCAGATCTTCAATGGATTGTGCATATAGAAAAAGTTATTGTTCATGGCTCGTTAGTTCCTGCGAAAATATTTTGCTGACTCTGAAAGAGAGTACAACGTGCTATCTTCGGGAGGGGAGTGCAACATTGGGGCAAAGTGCCCTTGTGAGGATGAGTACCCAGGAAGACACTTTGAAGGACTGCATTGGGGTGATACGTAAGCAGACGTCCCTCACTTGAGAACTAGTTTGGACCAGTGAAAAACCACAAGTTGTTGCTTAAGGGAGTTGATATCAACCATGAAGGGCTTAAACTTGCCCTTACTGGGGTTGGAAGGCACCCCAGCCATGAGCATAAAGACGACAAGTTTGTCGTGCAAGCGAAGATGGCTTGCTTGTGTATAAGGTTGCACTGGGGTCTCGTGAGCAGAGAATGCTCGATGTTGATAAAGTAGAAGACCATTGTCTAAGTGATCGGAGATGCATTAAAGGTATGAAACTTGGCGTGCTAAAGGTTGCGGTGATGGAGGATGTAAACCAGAACAAGTTAAGTAGGCTGAAGAAAAATAATAAACCAAAGATAAGTATAAAGGGAAACTCGCATATCATTGAAGACTATGTTTTTACCTACACTGGCATTGTCGAGAATGACAATGGTTTTGGGTGGGGGAGAATGTCTCGGGCCGATCTTTCAGAATTGGGCATGTATAGTATGGAGCTCTACTGAGTGAAAAATGCATCAAATGTAGGAATGTGCAGTATGCAATCACTTGATCGGTGACGTGCAATGGTAGCACAACATGCTATAGGCATTAGTATCATCGTTAGTAGATCGTTGTGTGGCGGCACAGACGTGGAGCGTTGTTCAGTTAAGCAGTGTCAGCAGATCAGAGGATGTTGCCTTTGGAAATTTGGTTAAGGACCTCTCAGCTTGCAAGATGCTTCCTATGCATAGCGGTTGGATGCACGGGGTGCATATGGGTTAGGGCTAATTCCTCCAGGAATCACCTTAGGTGGTTCCAACCAAGTATGATGACTCGGAGCTAGGCGAGTGAATGCCTAGGCACCGACAAATGAGTCTGGGTGGTGTTCTTTGCTATGGTGTTCAATTATCAGTTGGTCTTCAGACTGAGAGCCGCAAGGTCTTCTTCTTTCAATAGCAAGGTTTTGCTATGTCGTGCACATGGAGCTACAATACGCTTTATGACATACAAGGCTAAGACAAAGTTTGTGCCTCTTTCGAAAGTGATAGCTGGTATGGGACGACTATGCACTAAGGGACATGAACTACATGGAATGTGCATTTAGAAATGTGCTTGATCACCTTCCGCTATACAGCTACACACGGGGTGGTACATACGGCCAATAAAAATGATTTAGCACATGGAATGGTGTTGGTATGTGTCCTTTGGCCGTTAGGCTGGCCAACTTGGGTAGCTTTGCGCATCGTAGGTTTGCTAAGCATTCTATGCCCGTGACAGAGCGATAAGTAGGCTTGCGGTGGTAAGGAAGGATTGTCATGCCGCACTGACTTATTGAAAAAAGTAAGCGCGTGAAAAATTGGCATCAGAGCGGAAAGATTCATGAAGACTCTGCTCTTCATTGTGTGCGACACTAAAGAGGACAACGATGGTTTATCTTGGTTACGTAATTTTGCGCAGCTAAACTATGGTCGGCTGAGTACAGAAGCAAGATGTTGACATGATGGTATGGGATATCATGTCGACGATAAGCAGAAGTGTAAGGTTGTTGTTCAGTTGGCTAAGGAGACGTCGATAAGACAAAGATTCCTACCAGTTATATGTTAGGCTCACAGGTGCAGCATGACGTTTGTCATATGCATGCAGAGAATGCACGTTGGATTTGGCTAGATGGAGTTGCATCTTTAGGTACGGAAGACTCGACTAAACTTCTAGATTCTTTTCCAAAATTGTGGGTTAGTGGAGTGCCCACATTAAACAGAAGGCTTATTGTTTTGGTCCCTTGAGTTGGCAGATCTTCAATGGATTGCGCATGTAGAAAAAGTTATTGTTTGTGGCTCGTTAGTTCCTGCGAAAATGTTTTACTGACTCTGAGAGAGAATACAATGTGCTGGCTTCGGGAGGAGAGTGCAACATTGGGGCAAAGTGCCCTTGTGAGGATGAGTACCCAGGAAGACGCTTTGAAGGACCGCATTGAGGTGATACGTAAGCAAACGTCCCCCACTTAAGGACTAGTTTGGACCAGTGAAAAATCACAAATTATTGCTTAAGGGAGTTGATATCTCTGCGGCACGCATTGGTGGTCATCTTTCTTTGTGAAGACTACGAAGGGCTTGGACTTGTCCTGACTGGGGTTGGAAGACACCCCAGCCATGAGCATAAAGACGACAAGTTTGTCATGTAGGCGAAGATGACATGCTTGCGTATGAGACAACACTGGGGTCTTGCGAGCAGAGAATGCTTGATGTTGATAAAGCAGAAGACCGTTGTCTAAGTGATCAAAGATGCGTTAAAGGTGTGGGACTTGGCATGTTAAAGGTTGCAGTGATGGAGGATGTAAACCAGAACAAGTTGAGTAGGCTGAAGAAAAAGAGTGAACCAAAGATAAGTACAAAGGGAAACTGGCATATCAGTGAAGACTGTGTTCTTAACTACACCAGCATTATAGAGGACGACAATGGTTTTTGGTGGAGGAGAATGTCCCAAGCCGATCTTTCGGAATTGGGCATGTGCAATGCAGAGCTCTACTGAGTGGAAAATGCATCGAGTGTAGGAATGCACGGTATGCGTTCGCTTGATCGATGGCATGCGGTGGTAGCACGACATAAGATAGGTAACAACATCGTCGTTAGTATATCGATGTGTGGTGGCACAGATGTGGAGCGTTGTTCAGTTAAGTAGTGCCAGCAGATCAGAGGATGTTGTCTTTGGAAATTTGGTTAAAGACCTCTTAGCTTGCAAGATGCTTCCTATGTATAGCGGTTGGACGCACGGGGGTGCATGTGGGTTAGGGCTAATTCTTCTAGAAATCACCTTAGGTGGTTCCAACCGAGTATGGTGACTCGGGGCTAGGCGAGTGAATTCCTAGGCATCGACGAATAGTCTGGGTTGTGCTCTTCACTATGGTGTTCAATCATTAACTGGTCTTTAGACTGAGGTCCGCAAGGTCTTGTTCCTTCAGTGGTAAGGTTTTGCTATGTTGTGTGCATGCAACTGCAATATGCTTCATGGCACGAAAGGCTAAGTCAAAGTAGGATGACTATGCACTAAGCGACATGGACTACATGAAATGTGCATTTGAAAATGCGCTTGATCAGCTTCTGCTAGGAAGCTGCGCATGGGGTGGTGTGCAGGGCTAATGAAAATGATTCAACACATGGAATGGTGTTGGTACGCGACCTTTGGCTGTTTGGTTGACCAACTTGCCGCATCGCGGGTTTGTGAAGCATTCTATGCCCGTGATAGAGCGATAAATAGGCTTGCGGCAGTAAGGAAGGACCGTCACGCCGCACTAGCTTATTGAAAAAAGTAAGCCCTTGACACTTCCCTCCACATGAAAAAAACTTTATGAGAAAACTGAGCTAGCAATATCTTTAAGAAATGCATGCCCGACACTTAAGATGTGAAGGCCCCAGACATTTTAGAGCAAGCTAGCGAGAGATTTCAAATCAAACAAGTGGGCCCTTAGGTTGCCTTCCATGAAAGAATTTATCTTGTGTTTCATATAAAAAATTGAAAAATCTAAAAAGTAAATTATGGTACTATCATAAAAAAATGACATGTTTCTTGAAATGCCTCACAATTTGGCAGGTGTCCACTATTGCAAATGCCTAACTTTTTAGAACTTAGAAAACCTCCTAAGGTTTGTGCGATATTTCAGTACGTTGTCCCAAACTCACAACCTCTCACTAAAAAGTATATTCGCATAATATTTTAATGAAACTCATAAATATTGCTTTAATAATTGAAACTTTCATAACTTCGCAAAGATGTGAGGAAGAAGAGAGAAAGCGATACACTTCAATTGGGAGAGAGAAGTTAAATAGCGCAATAGGGTGAGCCCTTTCCTATTGAGTCTTCCTCTTACTTCTAGAGATTTAACTTTATCTCCAACAAACCATAGGTGGGATATCCCACCGAGAAGACTCTCTAGGTGAGTCTTCAAACTCTCCTCAAATTCTTTTTCTAGAAGACTTTTAATCCTCTAGGTCTTTTAAGAATCCTTAAAAAAATAAAATACTAATCTTTGACTAAATGTGGGGTCCAGTGGGGGAGGCGTCCCACCTTCTCTAGAACCCTCTTGATTTTATTAGAGAACCTCTTCCACGAGGTCTCTAGAATAAAAAGTTGGCCTCACCTAGATGGCACCCCACTTGGGTCCAATCCAAGTTATCCGGATCTAAAAACCTTGGACCATATTCAATCCTAGTTGGGTTGGATTCAAGTACAAAACATTAATTTCAAATCTAACACTTAAATTAAAGGTTCATATCCATAAATGAAGTCAAAATCAATATTAGATCCAAATACTAAGGTTTGGATCTGAAAATGACTCATCTAGGATCCATAAAGGCCATTGGTCACCCCTGAACCCTTGTGGGGTTAGTGTAGACACATGGCGCCCCATTGGGCTAGGCGTGACTCTCTAGGTCTCATAAGGAACCTAGTTTAAGTCCAAAACATAGCTCGGTCAATTTTAAACAACTAAATTATGAACTTTTGCTAAGTTGGAAAATCGAAAATGAAGGCCGGTCAATTTTAAAAAATTGCATTTTCTGAACCATCCCATAACCGAAATCACCAAATCCAATCTTTTATAAAATCTACGGCTCATAACGGACCTAACTAGAGTCCTAGTTCAACTTAGACTCTTGAATTTCTCTTGAATTTAACCAGATTTTGACCCAAATTTAACTTGAATTTTGCTCAAATTTAAAAGTTAAAATGAAACAAATTTGCAGGTATTACATTCTACCCTTCTTAAAAAAAAAATTTGCAAAATTATTTAGGGTTACTTACCGAACAAGCTCGGATATTTCTCCTTCATAACTTCTTCGGGTTCTCAAGTGCATTCATCGATCCCATGGTGTTGTCAATGTATTTTCACTAAAGAAATAATCTTTGATCGCAACACTTGTTCTCACCGATCTAAAATTTCTATTGGGTGCTCCTCGATCGTGAAGTCTTTTTGTACTTTCAGATCCTTATATCATACGATATGTGTCGGGTTTGGCACATACTTCCTCAACATTGATACATGAAACATGTTATGAGAATTCAAGAACTGGGGAGAAAGTGTTAATCTTTACACTACTCTGACTTTCTCAAGAACCATAAAAGGTCCTATGTACCTCGGACTAAGCTTTCCCTTCTTACAGAATTAGAGTACATTCTAAGTTGGTGAAACCTTAACGAATACATGATCTCCAACTTTGAAAATAAGTTCACGTCGCTTTGTATCTGCATAACTTTTCTGATGACTTTGAGAGATCAAAAGCCTACTACAAATCAATTGTACCTGATAGGTATAGTGTTGTTGTAAAACCCATATTTTTGAAAAGAAAAAGATTTTTTTTTAAAGAACGCTCGGACCCGACCCGGATCCATAACCTAGTAGGGTTTTAAAAGGAAACGAAAAAAAAATTTGTTTTGTTTCCCGTAACCGTCGACGCCCCCCCATTCCTCTTTAAAAAAACTCGTAAGGGGGGGGGGGGGGGGGGAGGAGGACTTCATCGTGCGCCTCTCCTCTTCCTTTGTAGTGCTTCCCCTCTCAGTGTGCAGCAACCATCAATGTCGGGCAACGATGCAGCTCCTCCAGGTAAACATCCTTCTCTCTCCCTCTATTTTCTCCCTTTTTGTCTCGACGTTGTCGAGAGGTCGGCAGGGAGCCGATGGCCCTCTGCTGCGACTCTCTCTCTCTGTCTTTGCATTCGTCAGGAAGACGACAGGAGGACGGAGGCCCCTGCCATGTCTCCCCCTTTTTATTTTCCCTTTTTGGGGCTTGCCGAGGGTCGGCAGGTGGCCGGTGTCACCCCTGCCCCCTGTGCCCATCAGGGAATCGGCAGGTGGCCGGTGGTGCCTCTGTCGCTCTTGCCACCTCTACCATGGGGCTCTGTCGAGGGTCGGCAGGGGCGGAGGCCCCTGCCGCCCCCTTTCTCCCTTGTTCTGGCCAATAGGCTGGGGCGATGCCCCTGCCCGATCCCTCTTTTTGGGGAGACCAACGGGGATCCGCGTGGTTGGTAGGAGCGGTCAATGCAAGTCTCTTTATAGTGGGATGTTGCAGGTTCAAAAACCCAAAGAAAGGGTTGGCGTAGTGGGGTTGGGCCTTGGCTGCTAGGCAGGGCAGTCAATGTTCGATCCCCATGGGTGTTGCCTCTCTGTGCAAGCCGATGTGTAGCATAGGCCCAAAGGGATTTGACGTAGTGGGATGGGGTTTACGTTGCTAGGCAAGCGGTCTAGGTTCAAATCTCATAGGCACCCCTTAGACCGAAGTGTGGGGATGCCTTGGGGCCAGGGGATAAGCCCGCGTATGTTGTGAAGACAACGACCTTAGGCACGGACAACGGACATAGGTCCATGTTCTGGGAAGTTATTCTCCTCTTTTCCTTTCGTTTAATCTTTTCCCTATTGTGACCTCTTGCCTATGTTCGGCAGACACCTCCGACGATGATGATTGAGTTGTTCCTCGCCATCAACATCCCCACATGTACAACATCATAAATAACCTGCACATATGCCACAAACATAAGCCATGTCAAAATGAAGAAGCATATAGCAATGCTAGCAACACTGAAGCAAGTGCATCGCCTCTTAGCAGCTCCACTCCTAAGTCATGTATTCGGGGAATCTTGCAGATGTTTTTTCCAAGATTTGGTATGACTTGAACAATGCTTAGCTATATTTGCACATTTGTGGTTGGTAGGTCTCCCAAGAGTCATAGATGCCTCAAGCTCGCCCATCGAAGACAACATAATACTTGCAGCGAAGCATCATTATCGTGGTCCTTGCAGTCAATAAAAAAAATATATCATAACAAAAATCTTCTTGTAATCAAATACACAACAATATTATACAAAAACATGTAATTAGATTCGAATGACAAATATACACAACAAAGAATAATAGGTAACATGTATAGTTTCTATTTGCATATGCATTTATGATTTATGATGAATGCTATGTGGCCACAAATTCCACATTCGTGTTGTAATGGCATCCAAGAATTGTTTAGCTTCTAGTTTATTTTCAATAATGAAATTATGAAGTACACATGCAACTAATACTATTTTAATGTGTTTTAAGTGGGTATTGAACTTGAACCCTCAAAATAAAAAATTGTGCTTTTAACAAACCAAAAACACATTTATCGTTGTTCATAGTGAGTAGTGACGATGATTAAACAATTCAACATCTTTCTTGATTGGTTTGGGCGTCAGAAGCATTAGATTTTGACAAGTGATGACGAATTCCTGGACGTAGAGTTAAAAATCTCACTATATTTGAAAACTCACTATTGGCCAAGTAATATTTACCTACAAAATATTTGAAAACTCACACTAATTACATAGATCTATTGATACATACCTATATTCGGTAGACTTTGTTGGTTAACCAATCAATCCGCAAGCGTGGTTCCATGGCCAGAAAAAGGTCAACTTTGTTTCTATCCTCAAATAGATAAAGTGCTTTCACATAGAAATGATCATCAATGTCACCCTTTTCACGCATTTCTTTCAAAATGTTTGTGCATGAAAACATTTGATTGAAGTTCAATGCATCAGTGAATTGCTTGAAACATTGATAAATGTTTCCCAACATTGCCAACATGTCTGGCACAGTCACCTCACCAGAAGCTCGTCTCTTCTTGGATTCCTTCCTTCCATGTGGCATACTAGAAGAGGAAGAGGATGGCTCACTTGTCGTCTCAATATGAAGAGACCTCCTACTGCAAAGAATCCTTGACTCTCTACGATTGATCATACGGGTCTCTATACCCACGTTGGATCCTGAATCTGAACAGGAGTTTCTGGATCAGAGCTAAACGCATGTCTGTTTCCTTAACAGCATGTAGCCCCAAGTGCCAGCTTGCAGGCAGCCTCTCTGCACCAATTGGATCATGATCTAAAGGGGGCATATATTGACATAAGAGAGTGCGTGTTTCCAAGACTGAAAGTGGTTTAGTTGTGGCGAATTGTGTTTTTTCTTTTCTTTATTATCATTGAACTCTACTTTTGTAGCAGGTGAACCCAACATGAGCTTGTCTCCATTTTTTTTTTTTGAATTTATAACCCGAAGAAATCACACCTGGTCTCGCTGGCTCAGCCTGCCATACCTATGGTCGTCATGCTGGCAGTGTAAAACTCCGAGGCTAGGACCCATGCCCCTGGAACCTATGCTACACATTGGCTTGCGCAGAGGGATGATGCCCATGAGAATCGAACCTTGACTGCCGACTAGCAGCCAAAGCCCCACCCCACTACGCCAACCCCCTTGGGGCAAGCTTGTGTCCATCCACAGACAAGAATTAAGAAGTAACACGTCAATTGACTTGGGGTGCACATGCAGAGCACATTTGCTTGCATTTCATGTGAATGAAATCATATGATTCTAATTAATACACTGGGCAAAGTGATTTGAAACATGAGAAGTGAGTAACCTCAGATGTGATTTCAAATCTTACTGCCCCATTTTCTGCGTGAAAAAATGGAAAAATGAGAATCATTCTCTCACATTCATTTGGGGCCAAGCAAATGTGTCCATAATCCATCATCAATTTTAGATTTTTTGGTGCTTGTCTGGCAGGAGCAGTTAGTGCACGTCACCTTGTGTTGGGACGATACCAGTTTGAACCCCAAAGGGTATGATTGTATAACTGGTAGGGGTCTGCCTAAACCCCAGTTTTTTTTGTCGAAAAAAAAAGTAATTTTTTTTTTAAGATACTAATTGTTTTTTTAAAGGTAGCTACACTGAGGAAAAAACTCCACAATGGTGCCACCTGTCTACTGAAGAGTAGAACCCAGTTTCATATACCTTTCCCATATAGTTGAGGGCTTAGATTTTAGGAAACGTTTCCTCTTTAATCGTTTCTAACCGTCTAACCCTCTCTCTCTCTCTCTCTCTCTCTCTCTCTCTCTCTCCTTATAGAGCATCTTCTTGGCTGCGGTCAAGCAACAACAAATAGGTACCTCTTTTTTTTGCAGAATAATAGCAAGAATGCATCAGTACATGATGTGAAACATGGCTCCCTTGAAGCGTAAGCTGACATTTGAACTATGAGTCTTGTTGAAGGTAGCGGCAAAATGCATGAGTATGAAATAGTTACAACCAGTGTTGTAATGTCATTCATAAGCATTGTGTTCTAAAGTTAAAACCCCCATGCTTTCCAATGCTTTTAGTATTTAGAATTATTTTAGCTAATATAAAAAAAATGTGTTCAAAAGTACACTCAAACTATAACATAATTCCCTACCTATTGCAAGTTTTGTTTTGTGACGGAGACTCTAAAGATTAATTAGATGTGTTTTTGGTGCAAAGAGCATTGTAATGCATGGTGATATGCTGATATGGATGATGAGTTTCTCCCATATGTATGTAAGAAAATGTCAGTGAATTCTATTAGAAATCAAAAGGCACTTTTGATGGGTTCTTTATGCCTGGTTTGAGAACTCTATTAGAAATGTTAGTGAATGCATGGTGTACCCGTGTTGAACCGGGTCACATCAGGTTGGATCTGATCTATATTTCAACATTCTCTCACTTAACCCATTGACATCGAAAAATATTTCATTAAGGTTTTATTGTTAACTTGATTCAATTTTCATGTGGGTTAATATGTTATCTTGTATCACAAGAATGAATCATACAAGTCATGTCGATGAACACCTCTTTATGAAATGTCATATTTTCATGCATTACAATATAATTCATTTTCAGTGTTTTAGCATGTTAAAATTACCTTTATGAACAAGTTGGTCTCTGAACTATTCTATTGGTCCTTTAACATTGTTATTCTACTATTCTCTCTATCCAAATGAGAGATCCTTTATGCAGAATCAACAATACGCAAAGTCATAGAGAATTAATTTAGTTTCACATTGAGAATATAATCTCCATGTTAGCTCTTTAGTAAGGTGATCCACAGTCATTTTCTTCATACCGATTGTATCAATACATACTAAATAATTTTGTCATTTCTTTAACAACAAAGTATTTTAACTTCATGTGTCGACACAAGGTTGAGCTATTGTTGTTATTCGAGAAAGACACAACAACTTCATTATCACAGAAGATCTTTAGTAGTTTTTCAATAAAGTCCACAATCTCAATACCCATAATGAAGTTTCTTATCCAAATGGCTTGATAAAGCAATAAATTTTGCCTCTGTAGTATGAGCAGCAGTTGTAGACTATTTTTCACTTCTCTATGAGACAACACCACTTATTAGTAGAAAGATGTATCCAATAGTGGACTTTCTACTGTCGAGATATTATCCCAAGTCCGCATCAGAGTATCCAATGACCTCTAGGTGATCAACCTTTCTGTAGGTCAACATATAATATTTCATTCATTGCAAATAGTGCATGACCTTCTTCACTGCCTTCCAGTGCGCAATGTTAGGATTAAACTGATATCTACCAAGCATTCCCACAACAAATACAATATTTGGTCGAGTGCAGGTCTGCGCATACTGTAAACTCCCAACTGCCAAAATATATGGGATATATGTCATCTGAGTATTTTCATTTTCATCTTGAGGATAATCTTTTAGACTCGATTTATCCTATTTCACTATGGGTGTTGAATCAGGAGAACAATTCTCTATCCCATATCTTTTAAAAACCTTAAGAATATAGGATTTCTGAGAGAGGCTAAAGACACCCTTAGTTCTAGCATGATGAATCTCAATTTTAATGACATATGTAGCCTCATCCATATTCTTCATATCAAAATAAGAGGAAAGAAAATCTTTTATCTCATATAGTATGTTCAAATCATTAGTTGCATGAAGAATATCAACATATAAAACTAGAATTATGAACTTACTCCCACTAGCCTTAAGCTATATGCACTAATCAATAATGTTTTCAGTGAATCCAAATTTTAAAATTACCTGATTGAACTTTTTATACCATTGGTGGGAGGCTTGTTTAAATCTATAGATTAACTTTTTTAATTTGCAAACTAAATGATTCGAGTCATCTACATTGAAGCCAAGAGGTTGTTGCATATATACCTCCTCTTTCAGATTCTCATTTAGGAAAGCAGTTTTCACATCTATTTGATATAGCTCTAAACCAAAATAAGTTACGAGGGCCATGATTATTTTCAACGATTTCTTAATTGAGATAGAAGAAAAAGTTTAATTATAATCAATGCCCTCCATTTGTGTGAAACCCTTTATAATGAGCGTAGCCTTGTACCTTTCTATTTTCCCTTTGGAGTCTATCTTAGTCTTAAAGACCCACTCATAACCAACAAGTTTTACTGCATCAGGTCTAGGTATAAGATCTCACACTTGATTCTTTGTTATAGAGTCAAACTTTCCTTTCATGGTATTGATTCAATGTGTCAATCTATCACTTTCAATGGCTTCTGCAAAGGTAAATAAATCATCATCAATGTCTATGAAATCATTGGGCTCTTGCAAATACACCACATAATCTAAATGGATAACCAATTTTCTGGTTCGCATAGACCTTCGTACAAGTGCTACAAGTGGTTCAAAATAAACCTTTGTATCTTATTGTTGTTATATATCATCATCAACAACTTGTTATATTTGGGATTGATGTTTAATGGCCGGATTTTTTCTGGCATTATTTAAAGGCATAATGATAAGAAAAATTGGGCCCTTATCCTTCGCAGGTATGGAACCTGAATCTTGTATTTTCTTAAATTCGAAACTTTGATATGCATCTATCTGAACATAACTATTTTTAAGAATCTTGTTTTATCTATTTTTATTATCTGTGGTATATGAGATGGACAATAAAACCTAAAGCTCTTTGATCTTTCTGGATAACCAATGAAAAATCAACTAATCATCCTAGGATCAAAGGCTTTTATATGTGGGTTATATAATTTAGTTTCAGTTGAACATCTCCTTATGTGAATATATGACAAAAAATGTTTTCTACTAGTGCATAACTCGCAAGGAGTCTTTTGGACAACTTTCGTAGGAACCTTATTCAAAACATGCAATGTTGTCCTAAGAGCTTTACCCCACAAGGTCAAGAGAATGATTGAGTGATTCAACATTGCTCAAACTATTTTTTTACGCATACAATTTCTTCTTTCAGCTACATCATTCTGGTAAGCACTACCGAACATAATATATTAAGGTACAATACCTTCCTCTTTTAGAAACTGTGCTAATGACCCTTCCTTTTGTCTCATCTTAGTGAAACATTCATAATATTTGTCACCTCTATTAGACCTAACCACTTTAATAACTTCACAGGTTTATTTTTTTACTTCTTTCTTGAGGTCTTTAAAAACTTGAAAGGCTTTTGATTTTTCAAATAATACGTAGACATACATATACTGTGAGTAAACGTCTATAAATATGATAAAATATTTTTCACCCATGTAACACAACAAAAAAGGCATGCAAACATTTATATGCGCTATTTCTATTTTTTCATTATTGTGTTTGACATCTTTCTTATATGTGTTAGATTACTTATCCTTTATGCAGTCAATACATGGTTCTGTATTTGTGAAATCAAGATATCCAAGAATTTCTTCTTTTATAAGTCTTTGGACTCTCACTTTCGAGATGTGTCATAACTTTCGATGCCAAAGCAAATATGATTGATCCTCCTTTAGGCCACGTTTATTGCCAATCATTGTGTTTTCAATGGAGTGAGATTCATGAATTTGAAATTTGGTTTTCAAAAGATATAAATCATCACATACATATACAAAACCTACAGGAATAAAATTTTTAACAATAATAAGCTTCAAGTTTTCAAATTTGAAGACAAAACTAAACTTATCAAGTTTTGAAATTGAAATAAGGTTTTGACTATATGATAGAACATAGAATGTATCAACCAAATACAAAATGAATCCTGACTCCAATATAACTTTGCAGGCCCAACACTTTTGACATGCAAATGCATCTTATTTCCTAAGAATATGCTTCTTTCATGATTCATTAGTTTCCTTTTGTTCAAAAATGTCTACAAAGAGTTGGACAATATGCACTATGGCACTAGAATCAATCTACCAACTATGCAATAGAACATGGATTAAATTATACTCATGAGAAATAAATGACTTATTATCTTTATTCTCGAGTCATTTCTTATGTTTTAGGTAGTGCACCTTCTTATGTTCGTTCTTCTTGCAGAAGAAATATTTTATAGAAAAACCTCTTACCTGATATTTGGCGTTCGACTGACAATTTAAACTCTTTGCAGAGGTTTTCTTCTTATTCTTCTTCTTGAAGGAACTTTTATTTGCCCCTAACCTATGTTTTACCCGATGAGAGATCATCTGTGCACTCGACACCCTCTCACCTTTCAGTCTTTCTTTCTCTTCAACACACTTGGTCAAAAAGTCATTAAAAGACTACTCATCATTATGTGTGTTGTAGGAGATCTTCAAGGGTCCATATTCACTAGGCAACGAGATCAAAATCAGATGGATTAAAAATAAGTCTAAAATGAAAAAATTTATATCATTTAGCTAAAATGCAATATTTCTTATCTCCAAGATATGTTGTCAGATATGATTATCACCATAATATTTTATAGATACTAACTTTAACATCAGTGTACTGGCCCTAGCCTTATTTGAACTGACAAACTGAGCCTCAATAGATCCTCAAAAATTCCTCCACTGTCCTATAGTGAGAGATGACACCTCAAATGTTCTTAGCCACCCGTGATTATAAAAGCAACAAGCTAAGTTTATTCGAGTGCTCTCACTTCTCTCAGACAACCTTCTACATGATGTACTTTGCTCTATAATAGCGAGAAGTTTGTCAATTCTAAGGGCCAAATCCAGGTCCATATAACCGAGAGTGACTAGAACCGTTAATGATAAAAGAACCTGGTACTGCAAGAAACGAAAGAAAAAGAACTTATAATTGCTCAAATGAGACTCATGTTGAAAAGGTAAAAATTAAGACCATTTATTATTTACCTTTTCGAAGACAAGCATAATTGGGCCATTATTGTTTCATTTTGGTAAAAACGATAATACTCATAGTTGTTTTGTCTCCTCAATTGGTGAAACTAATAGATCATGTAACTAAAGGCAAATCAACATTATACATTTGGGTAAGAACATGCTTCTTGGGCTGGTATACACATCTACTATTATACCCTGTGTGAAATTAAAACATAATCACCTATCTTTGGGTAGAATCATTATTTCATAAAGTCATACATAATCATAATATCAAATCTTAACATGGTCTGAAGAATCCTCAATTAACACAACTCACATCACTTTGGTAATTGCATGAGTCAGTTGATCGAGATCTTTTACTACAAATATATTCATATTATGGAGTATGCTCATACATAGATGATAATGCATGTATATCCATGACGAAATATTCATTATATCATAAAAAATACAGGTTCATGCTTCAACTTAAATGCATAAATAAATTTTGATGAAAATACATCATAAATGTTAAGAATTTAGTCAGAATTCATTCTTATATATCATGCATAACTTTAAATAATCATCAAATGTATATAAAAAGTCATGCTTTCATGATAATTAACACTTATAAAGCATGAAAAAATAATAAAAATATACTCTTTTGGGTGAAACCCGGGGTCATCATGCTGAAACCGATCTAAAAATGCTTTGAATCGATCTCAAATGGTCCTGAACTAGTCAACTAAGGGCCTGAACCGGTCCCAGAACTGGCGAACCTATCCAAAACATGTTCAAAAATCATATAAACCCTTAAAACCAAATGAAAAAAATCTTATTCTTTTACTAATTCATGAAAACAGAGTCTCTACGTTCAGGAATCAGTGAAAATTTGATAGGAACCAATCAAAAAGAGCTCTGAAACGGTCTCAAAATGCCCCGTATCGGTCACAAAACTGGTTCACTTGTAAATAGTATATGAACTCCATTTTGCATATAATCTGATTCAATTTGGATTTAGATCTAGTTCCAATAGATCTTGGGTCAGATTCCCCCTGTCCGGATCCAGACCCATAATGACCAGGTTTGGTCTGGATCCAGATCCATAATGATTGGGTCTCGAGTTAGATCCCATGATCCAAACCCAATCTGGATCCATATCCATAAAGAATCTAGGTCAGGTCCAGTCTGTCTAGATCAGACTCAGACCTGGAACCACAAATGAGTCTGAGTCATCCTGATCCGGGCCCAGTCCATACAAGACTCAGGTCGGATCTAGGAACCTGACCTGGTCCAAACCTGCACTCAGTCCAAATAGGACTTGGGTCAGATCCAGACCATAACTTGATCTTGATCCAGATCCAATTCATACAAGACCCAGGTTGGATTCGATCCTTAAATCGATCGAGATCCTGACCTGGTCCAAACAAGACTCGGGTCTGATCCAGATCCTCGTCCAGTCTATCCAGGTCTGACCCAGACTCAGAACCTAATTGGATCAAGGTCCGATCGGTCTGAATCAGACTTAGACTTAGAACCATAAATGGGTCTGGGTCAGATCCAATCCTTCGGGTATGGGTCTGACCCATACAATGGGTCCATACTCGATCCACCCGATCCATAATGGATTGGGTTTGGATCCGGTCTGCCCTGTGAACAGATCCAATACCCGATCCACACGGATCGGTTTGGATCAGGCCACTCACCGGGTCAGGTTTGCGTCCAGACCTGACCAGCCTGGAATAGTTACTCGATAAAACAAAAAAAACGAATGCTTTTTTGGTTTAAAAAACCTAAAGGCTTAGACGCACGTCGCCCCTACGAACGTGACAGACTTCAAGCGGCCACCAGCACCGGTGATTCCGCTGGCGAAGGCTATCCCACAATGATATTATGCTGTCGGCGAGTCCTCCCCAGCGGCGCCGGCTAGAGGAAAGGTAAAAGTGTTTTTTATTTTTTAAACAAGCATCATAAGGGCTATCGTCCCCATCGGCGGCCGGCCAAAGCCGCTGACGACGATGGTCGGTGGTTCCAAAGGCTGGAAGCCTGCAAAATCCAAAAATCCATATTTTCCCCCTTTTTGTATATTTGTCCACCGTCGGTGGCGACCATTGCAGCCGACGACAACCAGACGTTGTAGGCCACCTCCATCTTTCGACAGTTGTAGTGGCCAGAAGACTGCAAAAACAAGAAGTCGTTTCTCGTCTATAGCCGACCGTTGGCTGCCTCCAGCATCTAGACCCAGATGTCATCGACGACGGTGTCTAACGCCGAACTCCAGCGTCTACGCAGAGGCCGGAATACTGTAGAAACAAGGCCGACAGCCGATCGTGGATGTTGCTGGCGACAGCGGATCAATTTTGGCAACGATCTGCAAAAATGGGAAACCACCCATTGTCCCGCTGCAGGCGACAGCGTGGAGCCCCTGCGATCGGCCATACTGTCGTCCGCACCGATGGTCGCTGGCGGCCAAACACCGATAGAAAACAGCCAATATGAGCAAGAGGGGGTCTATGCGGGAAAACAAAATTTTAGCGAGTGTGGCAAGAACGCCGACACGCACACATACGCAGCGAAGTGCGAGGTGTGGGCTCATAACCTATTATTGGCGTTCATCAAAATAAAATCAAAATGTAAAAGCAGGAATACATACTCATAGACACCATAGATGAAACTTGCGTGCATGTGTGCTCATCGTTCTCCTCAACCTATCGATGCCCACAAAACCGTCAAGTCAATGGACCTGAATCCAAAATGAGAAAAAGAGGACACCTTTTTGGTTATTCTCATCAAGCAACCAGACCTCTTCTTCTTGTAGACTTGTGACAGAAGCTCGTAGTGTGAGGCTATAGTGGATGGTTACCTATGAGTGGTTATCATGCATGAGCAGTTGCAATAACTGCCTTGTAATTCTCATGCCATCCCACGATGCGTTTCATGTTAAATCGGGTTACATCAAGTTGAATCTAATCTATATTCCAACCTCATGTTGATTTTGAGGGCCTCCTAATTCCGGCATGAAATGAGATTCTGCCATTTGCATCGCCTTGGTAGGTCCTGGGAAAATGCATGGAACACTGCACATTTTTGTGAAACCCTCAGTTTTCTGCAGCATGCAAACATACCCTAAAGCATAAAGGTAAAAAAAACATCTCATCACAAGTCATTGAGCAAATATTGGATCATTGTCATACAATCTTTGCCAAAACTAATTTTCAACTTTTTATTCAACCGTGTGAGCAGATCAGACCAGTGGCAAAGCCAGGTGGGCACAAATACACAGTGAACAGAAAAGAAAAGCCAACTCAAATAGCCAATAAAAAAACATAAATTTATGAACACTTTAAATAAAAAAACATATGATTTTTAATGATAAATAGCAATAAAAACATAAAATATCATGTTTTAATATTTATGTTTTTGATGAAAAATATCATGAGAAATTATCATTTTTAAATTTCAAGTAATTTCTTGTGATATTTTCACGATCTCGTGAGGTTTGTCACTGTGTGCACATGGCATTTATTTTTTTTTAATTTTAATTGTTTTCTAACTCTAAGTTCTGTACAAAATTTATGAGCACTTTTCAAAATGAAAGAACTTCATGTACTTTTCGACGAGAGAGTCCATTAGCAGACACGTTGCAACTTGCAACATATTTTTGAAGACTTAACTTTTGATCTCAAATATAATAAAAGTAGTGAAAAATGCCAAGTTCCCTAATGAATACCGTCCAACAGTACAAGACACTGGACGACAACTTCGCAGGTGAGACCAGATTACAGGTCTTATTTTTTCAAGTCACTCATGACATAGAAAATTGTTTCTATTTGAGAAAAGAAATTGATGGCTTCAAAACCACAAGTCAGCTTAAAAAAAAAACAAAAAAAAAAAAGATTAGACTAAGGCACCGAAAACTTGTACAAATGAGATGCCGAGGGTGGGCACTGCCCATGGGTCAGGGTTCGGGCCAGGGTGAGCACGTGTCCACCGTGGCTCCGCCACTGGATCAGACCCCCACTAAAATGGATGAGTCCAAACTAGAATCCAACTAAGTGATATCATATCATATCCAGATTCAGGTCTGATGAGATTTTTCATAAAAAAAAAAACATACTTGGATCCAACAAGAATTATATAAACCAAAACCCGGTCCATATTCAGTAAAATAATATCTTTTAAATTTTTTACATTGAAAATTTTCAAATCTTAATCAAAACTTGGGTAGGACCAGGGTTGGGTATAACATTTATTAAACCATACCTGACTCATTTAATAATCAAAACTTCATGGGTCCAACCCTGATAATTAATCGAGCCCTCTTCTTTGTGACCAAACCCTATAGTGTAAGGTTCGGGTTTGCGCCATGCCCGATCCGTTGACACTTCCATTTTTATCCATGCATGAATCACATTTGGGCTTGACTTAGCTAAGTGTTCTCTTTCCAAACATGAACTGTCAAGCTGGGGCCAAGGACAAAGGTTTTTCATCATAATTGTGCACAACAGGATAGGTGGCTTCCTCGTGATGCAAGCCAACGACAATTAGCGTCATGTCAAATACAAATTTGTAGGGGTGTTAACGGGTCAGGTTTACCAGAACCCAACCCAACCCAAACCCTATATGGTCCGGGTATGGTGATAAATAATAAGACCCGATTATAACTTGGGTCTGGACCAGAAAGTCTAATTAATACATGAACCCAGGTATAGTTTGTGAAATTTTATACCAGACCTGGACCTGACCCGAGTTCTGATCAAGGCCTGTAATTTTTCAATGTAAAAATAATAAAAAATATGGTTTTACCGGGTATGGATCGGGTCTGGTTCATGTAGTTCTTATGAGGTCCGGGTATGATTTTTATAGTGGACTCGATTAAATCTGGGTTCAAACCCGATATCATACCCGAAAACAGGGTCCAAGTCTGATTCTACCTGGATCTTAAACCAAACTCGACCCGTTAACACTCTTACAAATTTGGATGAGCAATTACCATGTTCTTGCTTTAGTGGGATGGATTTTGTGGCAGTTTTATCTTTTCTTCCAAAAATTCATCATTTTTTTTTGAGACGGGGTCAAAAGTAGTTATGCATCTGGAAAAGTGGCTGTCATCGATTCTTGAAACTAGCAGCTATCACATCTAAGAAATGCTTACTAAATCTAATTTTGATAGTAAAAAAAAAAAAAAAAGAGTTCGTTCACCTTTGTTTTCATTTGCGTAAATTACTTTCTCAACGTCATTCTCCCAAACAACCACCATCATAGCAGTTCAACCACAACTTAAACTCAAATCCACAACTCCCACCCTAGCTACCAGCTCCCAAGCAGATCATAAAATTGGAAAGAAAGAATGATATTCTTTGGTTACTGAGTTCCTTGCCAAAGTACTCGGATTAACTACTAAACCTAAACCAAATAGACAGGCTAATATACCAAGTATAATGGAAATTTGGCAACTCCCTCAAGGCAATGGGTAAGCCCATGGAGTTTTACGCTGATAGAACAGTAATTGTAAGTACAGCAGGCAAAGCCAGCGCGGCTATGTCGCAGATCCTGAGTGAGGTTTCTTCAGGCAAATATGAAATAAATAAAGAAATTTGTTCAATGGAGATTAATTTTTAAGAGCCAACATTTTGGCATACTTTAGAAATACACCCAATAATTGGAAATTTGCAAAAGAACACTAAAGTTTTACTACATCGAACAAAAAAGTAAACTACTTTAAACTAACCCCTCGAACAAATAAAATAACTCTTGTTTTTTTTTTATATGCCAACCCAGGTTTTGGAGGTTGATGAATTAGGTCAGCACAAATTTAATGTTTAGCTTTTGTTGCTTTTGATTTTTCTTAAAATTCGCTGATCTTTTGATCATCATCTGTTTACATGCCACAACAAATTGGTTCAAATTATAGAAAAAGAGAGTTCGAACTTTAAAGAGTAGACAGAAAAAAAGTGATAAATAAATTAGTAATGGTCAAGTTCAAGATTTGCTATAAATGTAGTGTCCAAGCTGCCTACAAGCCTTTTGCCATTCACCACAACAAAATTTTAGGTGCACTTTTAAAATTTATCAAAACATGGGTGCATTTTTTTTTTAATTTTTCTGAAAACTTATCCTAGAATTTGAAAATCACCTACATCAAAACATATGTTTGGTTGTGCAGTCAACACAATCGTGCCAAGCTGAAGGCTCAGGTTCGAATCATGGGGCTTAAGAGATATCTGGTAGGGGTCTGTCTAACCGCAGCTTGCCTTTCAAAAAAAAAAAAAAAAGTTTGAATGCAAACTTGTCATGTTAAAATGTTAAATGCTGGGCCATAAAAAAAGCAAAAGCAGCTTTCCGTTTTTTCTTATTTTCCCAATAAGGGTACGTTTGTGTGCCATGGAAGAGGGCACCGCAGGTGCTGCTGTTGAGGGGTTGCTTTCGGCGAAGAAAGCGACCCCAACATTTATGTTCTGGCGGTGGGGCACGCACTATGCAAACCCACCCTAAATGCTACTATAACTAGAAAGAAAATGAGACAGCATTAGGTCAGAGTTGTGCTCAGAGGTGGTTTGGAAGGCATTCATTCATGAGATGAATGACAACCCTAACACCATCTGTTTCACATTGGTACTCAATTTCTTATTGTGTCCCCTTGTATACTAATCATAGTGAAAACTTCATAAAAATGGTTGTATCCCATGTATCTGCAGCCGTATTCAAGTCACATAAACCACCATTTTTTCTTTGTTTTTCAGCCGTTCATTTTTTGTGCTTTAGATGTTGTTCATCTACAAGGTGAATGACTCTGAAAATTTTGTGGGGCCCGTCTAAGAGGTAAACTATTGAACCATGTTTGTGTTAGAGCACACATTGGATACATTGGGTACTCCCACGTTGGACTCTCTCATGTTCCACTCTTTCAAGAATCCCAGTTAGATCAAAGATCAAAACTCCAAGACCCTAAGGTAGTTCAAAGATCAAAAGCCTATCAAGATCCCATGTTGAGTCAAGACTCTCAAGAGTCTTTGAGGAGCAAGATCAAGGAGAAACCATGTGTCCCTATGTTACCTAATGAGAAGAGAAAGAAAACCATCCTCAACAAGGAAAATGACACCTCCAATCCTACAAAAACGTATAACCATGAAAACCCTCTTCTTCAGGACATGTATGTCTATAAATATAAGAATAATCAAGCTCTCAAGCGATTGCATGAAAAACCTTTTGATAATAATGTGTGTGAAGCATGTTTGAAATAGAAAAGTCACAATTTACCTTTTGAACACTTGTTATGGTGCTTTAGATATAATTTATTCTCATGCGTGGGGCCCTTCTCTAGTGACCTGAAAATAATGGTGCTAGGTATTATGTTACATTCATAGATGGTTATTTTAATCTTACTTGGCTCTATCGTATTAAGCATAAATTCAATGTGGTGAATGTTTTAAAAACTTGTAAGATGCTCATTGAAAATCTTGTGAGAAGAAAGATAAAATATATTCACACTGATTGGGGAGAAAATTGTAACACTCAACATTTTTTGAAAATTCAAAAATTTATTTAAATTAAATTAATGATCATTTTAATGTGAATTTATTAATAATTGATTTATTTGAGAGTATTTAATTAATTAAATGGATTAGCATATTATGTTGGATCCTATGTTGGATCATGGACCCGTTAGATATAATCCATAGTTCATATTTAGAAATTATTTTAAATTATAAATTAATTAAAAATTTTGCTTAAGTTAGATGCTAATTAGGAATGGCTTAATTTTAAAGCTTCTTAAATTAATAGGTTGACTTTTCTAGAGACTTCCTAAGGAGAGGAGTCACCTAGAGAGTCCCATAGAGGACAAGATTCCCAACCCATATGGAAAAC
Source organism: Nuphar pumila (assembly GCF_984573655.1). Taxonomy (NCBI): domain Eukaryota; kingdom Viridiplantae; phylum Streptophyta; class Magnoliopsida; order Nymphaeales; family Nymphaeaceae; genus Nuphar; species Nuphar pumila. The sequence continues at coordinate 88,066,051 of NC_143261.1, forward strand.
CCCCCTCTATATAAAGATGGTCTTCTTGTTTATCTCAAAAACACATTTTGAGAGAGAGGGAGCAAAAGGAAGAAAGAGAAAAATAAAGAGGTAGAGAGAAGGAAAGAGCAAGAGATAGACAGAGTTTGGGAGCTTCGTTCTTGGGAGAAGAGGAAAGGAGGAGAAGAAAGGACTAATTCCCTTCGATCAACCACAAAGGTACGGGTCTCTCATGTCCGATATGCGAGGAAGCTAGCATGGATAGATCCAAGAATAGGTTTAAAATAAATAAAATATGTTTTTGGTTTTGTTAATACTTGGGGATGATATGAAGAAGCCTGCCAAGGCAAAGTTTGTTTTTGTTCTCTCTCTTTTGGCTGAATTTTTTACATGGGTTTAATGGGAGTTTTAGCATAAAGTGAAGTAAGTTTTGGAGAGGGTTGAGGGAGTGAGTCTTTCCCACTCTTGGTGTAGTTAGGTTGGTACGTGACACTTATTCATCTCATGTGTATGCATGTGAACCACTACAGTTGTGTTATGCTGCATGCCATTACCTGTTTCATGTGAAATAGGGTTTTGTCTTGTCCCAGCGTGAGATATTGATGTATTTGATTTCGTATTTATTAGATTTTTTGTGTTATGTCCCATGTTTATATCTGATACAATAATTGTTTTCCTCTTGACATTGCTGAGTTGTAACATATGTGCTAGTTTGAAGGTGCTTAAGTGTGTGATTATTAGTTAATTTTGTCTTCTGATCGTGTTTCCTTTTTTTTCCTCTCTATTTAACGCTTCCTTCCATGTATGTCTATTATCAATATCAGAGACTTGGCTGTGCAAACTTAGCTATTAGTTGTTACTCTTTGAGTCTTAGGACTGGTGGGACCAAACTGTTTTAGGTCTGCATTGTCGGGTACATTTAATTCATGTTCAAATCCCAAGGAGATTCAATACTGTATATGGTTGGTTCTAATCATATATGGATCTGGGAATGGATAACCATTTGTCATCAGATTTGGACCATAATCAGGTTACTCATGATCCAATTACTTTTTCTTTTTTAGTGCAAGAAGGAAAAGAAAGTGGACATTACCTATTTCATACCATAGAAGTTCATATCAAATTCGGGTCTAGAACCTGGTGTAGCTGGATCCATATCTGGATCCAACTTGATAAAACTGATACAATGTTGGGTTAATCATGATGATAACCCATATTTGATCTATTTGCAAGTCTATTAGAGACTTGTATGGTAAATGAGTTTAAGTGTTGAGCAAACTCTTTGTATCCAGTGATTGTCACCACCATTCCTACAGATTTTTTTTCTCCATTATTGCAAAGTTATTCATGGATTAGGACTTATCATTCTCCAAAGTCTTGATGTAATTATTGCTTCACACATTTGCAACTTTGTAATTAGAGATCATGGCAAGCATTTCTTGATTATGTATCAATTTTCTTTGGTAGTTCAAGTACCGAGTTTTGATCCAATGTGTTTCACCTGTTTGAGGGTTCGTGTTTGGTTTTCTCGGGCTGAACAAAAAAATGGTTTTTTGGGTTCAAGTTGGACTGAACCTCAAATCTGTTTTGAGGGTTCATGTCCAATTGAACTTAAATTTAGGTTTGAACTGATCAAGATCAAAGGGATCAATTTGACAGGTTCTCGATGGATATTGACTGAACTAAGGTTTGGTTTGTGAATGGTTCACTTTGGGTATCAGACTAGTTAAAAAAAAGGATTGTTTCAGCCTATACAACAGGGGCTTTGCTTGTTTGGTAGGAGCAGCTAGTGCATATCACCTTGTGTTGGGACGTTGCAAGTTCAAAACCCAATGGTATAGTTGTATAGTTGGTAGGGGTCTGCCTAACCCCAGCTTGCCTTTCAAAAATTTGTTTTGGAGTCCCTTTCATAATAAAAATTTGAGTTTTTATTTAGTCATGAAATCTAGAGTTAGATTTAAGGAAATCTGAGTTTTTAAATTAGTTATAAAATTTGGTATTAGTTTTAATTAAATCTGAGTTTATCTTGCTTAATTAAATCCGGTCTTAGATTTAATAAAATCTAAGTTTTTCTTGATTAATTAATCTAGTTTTAGATTAAATAAAAAATTAAGTTTTTATGTAATTGGTTGAATTTGAATTTAATTAAGTTTAAGTTTAATTTAAATTGAATAAATCTGGATTTTTATTAAATGATTTAAATCTGAGATTTAAATTATATAAATCTGTATTTTTGTCAACATGATTTAAATTTGGGATCTTGTCAAATGAATCAAAGTTTTTCTTAAATAAGTAAAATATGGGACTTTGAATATAAATTTGATAACTTTTTGGGTATGATTATAAAACCTAAATTACGGGTTATGGATAAACTTATATTTTTTTTAGTTAAGAATCTGGTTTCGGTTGGTTATGTTATGAATCTGGGTTTAGCCAAGGATGTGAATATGTGTTTTATTTATGTGGATCTGTTGAGAATATGCATTCATATATTGTATTGGTGTGAATCAGATGTTTGTTTTGAGTCTGTGTTTTGTTTAAATGACCCAGATTGTGCAATGGCTATGGTTGAACCACTTATCTTTTGAGGCTATGTATTTCTGCCTTATTATTAAGATTATAATTGTGAAATGTGATGATATGTTGATTTATAATGCTTATAATTTAGTTTCATATGTGGAACAATATTACATTGTTATGATCGAGCAGGGTGATGACCCAATCGATTGATGCATGATGTGCATATTTGAATTAATAATGATGACTGACATGTTTGAATTGATGATACATGGGGAAGTTGAGATCCAATGTGTTCCTATGAAAAGAACTTTTGATCATTTAAAGACTTATAAGAAACTTAAATAGTGTAATATATTGGTTGCCATCTTTTGATTTTGTGAAACCTGAGATGGCAGTCATAGAAGACTGTGAACTGCAGCATCTTGGAATACCAAATAGTACCATCTAGGGTGAGGATGCTCTGACAGTGGCCGTTTAGAGTGAGGATACTCTGATGGTGGTTGGTTAGGGTGAGGATGCTCGATGATGTCAATATGGCGGCCTAAAGTGAGGATGCCCTTGTCGTTCTGACATTTGGTGAGGATGCTCTATATTCTGGCCTAGGATGGAGATGTCCGACGTTGATCGAGGGACATGTGCGAGACCCAATTAATAAAATACAACCATGTGATTAAAATATAATTGAGGATTGCCTTGAACCACAGGATTTAACCTATTTGTAATATTCACATGATTTGTTCATGATAAGAACTTAACTGAATTGCATTCAAAAGCAATGGTTAATAATGAGATAAAAAGTCATTCATGCAATATGCATTGATTCATGCATGCATTGGTTTGTGTAGCATGTGATTTTGGCTGCCTGTATTAAATTGGTTTATATTGAAAGCCCAATTTAATGGTAAATTATGCTTTAAGGCTTTCTTAAATCGTATGTTTGCCTTAATGTATATTTCTTTCCTTATTGTTGGATTATATGAGATTCCGTACGGAGAACTTTCATTTCTCACCCATGTTTTTAAAAATCTTTTTTTCAGATGTTGAAGCTCAGGCTTACCTGAGCAACGTGATGGCAGGACTGGGTTGCTAGAGGCGGCGACGTTCATGATTTTGTTGTTGGGATTCTAACTATATTGGGGATTGATTTTTAAACTTGTGAACTTACAATTTGAGTTTACTAAGTTGATGATGATTTGAATTAAATTGTGTTTTAAATTAAGTCATGGTTTGATATGGGTGTTTAGTTGGTGGATAAATTTGTGATGTAACCTAGATCCATGGGTTTGTTTTTTAGAATCATTTAAAGACATATGTTCCTTTATAAAAAAAATCACGTATTTTCAAGGGTGAGTTTGGGATGTTACATTCATAGATGGTTATTTTAAGCTTACTTGGCTCTATTGCATTAATTGCATAAATTCAATGTGGTGAATGTTTTCCAAAAATTTTAAGATGCTCGTTGAAAATCTCATGAAAAGAAAGACAAAATATATTCACATTAAATGGAGAGGAGAGTATCAAACTCTCTATAAGTAATTGATCGAGTGTGACATAGAACATAAAATCTCTTGTCCTCCCACTCATGAACAAAATGGTGTTGTCGAAGCAAAGCATTAGCATATTGTTGACATAGGTCTGTCCATGATGGCAGACGCTGGGATTCTATCTAAATATTGGAGATTTGCTTTCATCACTGTAATGTATCTTATTAACCGTATTCCCTCCAAATTTGTTAATGCTATCTCCCCATGAAGAAAATGTTCAATTTGGATCCTGACTATAGTTTCTTAAGAATTTTCGGATGTGCTTGCTTTTCTTGTTTATGTCTCTATAGGAGACATACATTGGATTTAAATCAAAAAAATGTGGTTTATAGATTATACTCCACAACATCATAGATACTATTGTCTTAGTTTAACATATGAAAAAATATACACTTCACATCATGTTATCTTTGATCAAAATTGAATTTCATTTAAAATTCAAGACCATCTCATGTCCCAAATAGCGGACGTCCAACTCCCTGTTATCTCCTCACCTTTGACCACCTCTGGTAGAAATGTCCCTGTAGAGTCCATTGGAAACCCAAGTCCTTCTCATGTTCTATCTTCTCGTGGACCAAGTCCAACCAATGTCCCATCTGACTCCTCAACTCGTCCCATTGATCAATCTCCTACCACCCAAAATCACGAACCCACACCCAAAATTAATGCTCCACCAACCATGACTCATCATATGATTACACGTTTTCAAGTTAAAACTTTAAAACCTAATGTTTTCCAAACCATAAACTACCTAATTCTCACTATTCTTCTCATTGTCCTTCAAGAACAAGAATATCTCTTTCAAAAAGGTCTTCCAAGACAAAAATTGGCATGACGCTGTGCAAAAAAAAATTAATGCACTTATCAAAAGATGTGGACACTAGTGCCCCACCCCAGTGAAGCTCCACAAATTGGTTGTAAGTGGATCTTTGGAGTGTTACAAGGCTTGCTTAGTAACCAAAAGATAGATTATTTTGAAACTTTCGGTAAAACCAGTTACTATTAGACTAATTCTTTGTCTTGCAGTTAACCAGGAATGGGTCGTTAAACTGTTGGATATTCAAAATTCCTTTTTACATAGATATTTGTCAGTTAATGTGTACATGCATCAACTTCCTCGGTTAAAAAATTCACAGCATTCTAACTGTGTGCAAACACCAAAGAGCCCTGTACGGCCTAAAGTAAGCTCGTAGAGTTTGGTATGCTCAGTTAAGCTCTTTTCCTTCAAACTCTTGGTTTTATTGGTGCTACAAACATATCCTTATTTTTGCAAAAAAAATCAAGGGGTCGTCTATGTTTTATTATATGTTGATGATATCATTGCCACTGGTAGCTCATCCAGATTTGTGCAATAGTTAATCGATAAACTCAACGATGAATTTGCTATTAAGGATCGGGTCATCTACACTTTTTCTTGGGAATAGAGGTCAATTTCAGGCAGTATGGTCTAGTCTTATTTTTAAAAAAATACATCTAAAACCTCCTTATGAAGGTGTCTATGGAAAGAGCAAAACCCATCTCAACTCACGTGGCTTTCAGCAGATTCTAGGTCAAAGTTTAGTGACCCAAGCTTGTACAAAAGTATTGTTGGTGCCTTGCAATGTCACTCTCGTCTAGATATTTTTTTTGCAATCAACAGTGTGTGTCAGTTTATGCATTTATGCATTCTCCATCTAACATCCATTGGGTAGTTGTAAAACACATTCTACAGTACTTGAAGGGGACTCTACATTATGGTTTTCTTTTGAAGCCTTCCAAGCAGCATATTTAGATGCAGATTGGGCAAGATGTCACGATGATCACAGATCTAGTAGCAGGTATGCCATCTTCTTTGGTTCTAGTTTGATTTCTTGGATCTCTAAGAGTATCCTAGTCTAGTATGGAGTGGAAATTATGGGCTATTGTCAAAGCTACTGTTGAGCTGATTTGGCTCCAATATCTTTTAAGAGAATTGGGCATGATGTGTTCTCAAGTTCTCACTCTCTCGTGTGACAATATTGATGCATCATATTTACCTATTCATCCAGTCTTTCACAATCACAACAAACGTATCAAAATCAATCTTCATTTTGTGAGAGATTAGATTGCCAAACGAGAGTTGTTGGTTTAGTATATCTCGACCCAGGATCAAGTTGCTGATGTTCTTACCAAACTTATCTCACTACGTTACCAATTGGTCTGTCACAAGTTCAATGTGCTCTCTACCCCCATTGAACTTGATGGAGGATGTTACATTTGGCTCACTCACGTTGGACTCTCTCAAGAGTATCAGCTCCATCAAGAACTCTCTCACTTTGGACTATCTCAAGATGATCTGCATCACGTTGGACTCTCTCAAGAACCCTAGGAAGATCAACTCCAAGAGCCCAAGGCATATTAGAGATAAAGAACCATCAAGATCCCACGTTGAGTCAACACTCCTGAGAGGTCCTTGAGGAGCAAGATCAGGGAGAAACCATGTGTCTTTATGTTACCTGATGAGAGACGAGAACACAAGAGGAAGGAGACCATCCTCAACAAGGGAAGTGATGTGTGAAACAGAAGCAAGGAAACAAGTGTTAAAAAGTAGCATGAAGCGTGAAGAAGGGTTAGTTTTAAAAGGGATTGTGGAAGTATGTGAGAAGCTAAAAAGAAAACATGATGGAAATGAGGAAACAAAGGGAAAACGAGTGAGGTGCAAGAGGGAAGAGACAAAAAAAAAAAAAGAGGGAAAAAACAAATGAAAAACAAAGAAAAAATAAGAGAAAAACAAGGGATGGCAATGGACCAGGGTGGGGGACAAGGTCTCTACCCCCGCCCCGTCTCAAAATTTGAACCTCCATCCCTGCCTCCATCCCCGCACGGGATGGATTTTAACCTCCATCCCCGTTTCATGTCCTCAATCCCCGGTCCAAACGGGGGTGAGGCGGAGCCCCATTTCCCCTCGGTCTAGTGTCATCCCTTAGAAGGATTGGAGATAGAGCAGGGTGGGGGCAAGGCGGGGATTGAGACGGGATGGGACGGGGCAGGAGAAAGCATAAGTCCATCCCCACATGGGGATGGATTTTAGCCTTCATCCCCGGTCCAAACGGGGCGAGGCAGGGCGGGGCTCAACTTTTCCCCGGTCCACTCCCATCCCTAAGGGAAACAAAGGGGAAGTGAGTTGAGAAGAGAGAGGGAAGTTAGCTTCCCATTACATACTATTCCATGCTTTTGGTTGAACGATTTTTTTTTGTTTTTCGTAATGTACGAGTTAAGTTGGATCAAGCAAGAGCTCAACAAATCTAAGTAATTGATTGGGATTAGGTGGGTATCATAATTCAAAAGCAGTTGACATCTCCAAAAGTTGACTCAACAGCTCCTTCACCCAAACAGAGAAACCAGCCTAACTCTTACTCTTGTTGACACCAGAAAAAACACATTCCAAAAGGCGATTGGAGAATGAGCGCCGAAGATGGGGCCTTGTGTAAGGATGCCAACCACAAGGAGAGTCAATCGTGTATTGTGTATGAATATGAAAAGAGCTACTGAAATTGACTTTTGTTTTCCCCTTAACACGTAAAGATGATCACGGCCTCGTTTGGATCCAATCAAGTTCCCAACATCAATTCAAAATATTCTCTGTTCCAATCAAAACTTTACACACAAGAGTGAACAAAAAAAAGAGAGAGAAAAGAAGGAAAAAACAAAAAAAAACTTGCGGTTGCGAGCTTACCTTGGTCTAGCCAGGCCTTGGCAGTATGTGTACCGCAACGACCCCGAACCCAGCCGGGGGGTCCACCACCCAGACACCAACCGGCCGGGCTGTGGTATCCACCACGCTGATGGACCCACCACCATTATTCACTACGCAAGCCTTGCCCGCTCTGACCGCCAATTGGCTCGCTCCAAGTAGATGCTCCGACTCGATCACGACCTTCCACGTGTCAGCATTCGCATCATAGATCTTCAGAATCCCCTTGGTTTGATCGGCGCAATATATCGACCCAGACCCATTATCGTCATCGCCATCGGAGGCGACTGGACCGGTCCAGCCGGCGAGCATCCCCACGGGCATGGCCTCCCAGCGGTCCGCCCGGGTGTCGTAGACCAGGCCCTCCCTCTGGCGACCGCCCTTGACGTTGACCATGCTTAGCTTGGTCTTCCATCCGACGGCCTCGATTGCTTCCCTGCTGAAATTGCAGTTGGAGAGTGGGGCCCGCCGCTCCCACATGGGCTCCCCCGGCGAGGAAGGGTCCCACTTCTCGAGCGATCGCGCGACGTACGGGGACCACTCGGACGATACGCCGCTGGCGAGGTAGACGGCGCCGCAGACGGAGCCGCAGGCGCACCACCGGCGGGGGGAGGTGAACGTCGGGCCCGGTTTCCACGTGGCCGTTTCCGGGTGGAAGACGAGGGGCCGGTCGAGGGCCGGGCGGAGGCAGCGGCGGTCGGTCGTGGCGGAGATGAGGAGGAGGCGGCGGCGGTGCGAGAGGGATTGGACGGGGAGCTCGCGGCAGAGGAAGGAGGGGTGGCGGAGAAGCAGCCGGACCGGCGGAGAAGGGAGGTGGCTCCATGTGGACGACAACGGATCGAAAACCGCGAGCCGGAGGACGCTCTCGCCGTCTCCGCTGCTGGCGGCGGTGGAGAAGAGGAGGGCGTAGAGGCAATAGAAGGAATCGGAAGGGAAGGAAGGAGAGTAGAGGAGGCGACGCCACGAGCGGCAGACCGGGAACAGCAGCGACGGAGGAAGGCGTTGGAGAATCAGTTGGGCGACGTGGTCGTGGAGGCCGGAGATCAGCTCCGTCTCGGTGGCGATTCGCTTCCACCGGTTTGTATCCATCGCTCCACCAATCTCTTCCTTTGCCGATAAATAGCATATCCCCGTCGTTTCTATATAAGGCCAGACATCACAAAATGGCCAAACTGCCCCGTCCAGATTCCTCTGACAAACGACGGAAAAGATGGGCGATGATGGTAATTTTGTGATATTATGGAACATAGAGGGTTCTTCTTGAATTGGGAAAGTTCCAAAGGATTGCTTTAAGGGAAAAAAGCCAGAGTGGTTAGATGTTTGGAAAGCCTTTTCAGTGTTTGCTGAAATTACATGTTTGGACACTGATGAGATCACAGCAAGACCCTAAATTACTTAAAAATCCTTCTATTTTTTTTTCTTATTTTTGTGTGAAAACTGAGAATAAATAATTCGCCCACCATAGCCTTTTTTGACCAATGAGCACGTGAAACGTGTCACGAAAAAAAGCTGAATTTGTCGTTTTCGTAATGGAGGAGGAGGGGGTGTCTAGGTGAAGCTCCCCTCGTTGGCACACACTCCAATCTGACTAGCGCTTTGCGTGTCCCACCCTCGGCTCGAGCCGACCCATTAACGAAGAACTGAATTTCTCCCGCCATCAAACACGAAACAACTTTTTATCATGAAAAAACTTCATTTAAGCCTGGACGTTTTTTTTATCACCGATAATTTATCCCCACTACCAAACGCATCCTATGTGTTGGAATATTCATGTTGTGTTTCCCAATGCTGTCAGTGTTCGGTGCTTATCGTATCGTCATAAAATCGATACGATACTCAACTGAATCAACTATTTTTTAATAAATATAAGAATGCTTAAAATTAAATTTTTAATATTATTTTAATGATTTTAACATGTATCACATTTTGATTGATATAAAATATTTGATTATTATTTTTAACAATTCACTTGAAAATCGGTCGTTGGCCAAACGATCCAGGAGTGTTTACGTTTTTGCAGTAACGAGCTTGCGAGTGAGATGGTTAAGATTTGCGACAGTCGTTTATAAATGCAAACCACCTAACAAATGGGGGTATGGAGCGACACTTGGGCCTGTCCACCTTGACCCAAAAACGCTCCCAATGAAGGGGGTTCACGTCAGGGTGCCCACTCTGACCTTCGGACAGGTTGGGTTGGGGTGGGCGGTGCCCACCCTGACGTGGGTGGGCAGTGCTGCAGTGCCCACCCTGACCCTATGAAAAGTTAGGTTAGGGTGGGCATCACCTAGACTTTACTTTTTTTGGTTGTTCTCTCTCTCTCTCTCTCTCTCTCTCTATATATATATATATATATATATATATATATATATATATATATATATATATATATATATATATATATATATATATATAAAAGAACTAATATGTGAACCATAATTTTCATAGATGTTTTGTTATTTTCTCTTGAATCTTACCATACGGATACCGATGTGATCGTTTGGTTTTTTTTAAGCCTTTAAAAGTAATAGCTCATAATCTTAATAAATATTTAAGCATTCAAAAATCATATTTTCATAAAAAATACACCATCCAACATATCTAGCAAATTCACCATGCCAAGCACATCCACATGGCTGGATTTACAAAAAAAAAAAAAGTGTTGAAAATACTCATATTTCTAGTTCTCATATTCTAATAACTATATATATATATATATAAAGGTTTTGTGTCACTCTTCTTAAGGGATCAGGTGGTATCTAACAAAGTTGTTTGAATATAACATTTTTGGTACTTTTTGCATGGTTTTTTCTTTTTTTATTATGCATGTGTGTGTAACTGTCCACCCTAATTTAGATTTTTGGTTCTGCTCCTCGTGTTTGAGTTTTTTTTTGCACATCCAACACCATAGATATGAACTAAAGGTTTTGTTTAGTGAAAAACCTGCTTTTCTATCGTGGAAATCTGACCAGTATGTAGGTTTTTCTAATGATCCAAAAAATCAATGGCTACAAAGGCATCAGTTTTTTCTTAACTTATAAAAACATGTTTTTCGTCAAAAGATTCCTACTAAATCTAGGATGATGAAGGCATCTGAGATGTTAAGATTGTGTCAAAACAACTTGTACAATGATATTCAAACTAGATTCTAATTACAGTGGATTATACCAAATATAAACCCAATAGATGAGTGCGTCGTCCGGCTTCAGATCGGCTTGGCACAAGAGGGGGGCTTCAGCTTGGCTTGTGGGCCCCAGAGAGGACAAGACAGTTCTGGCCTAAGTTGGGGTTGGGAGTGGGTACAAAACCAGCTTTTGGCATTGATGACCCTACTTTTTGGCCCATAAAAAGTTGATGTGAAACGTACAATGCACGAGATCGGTGGGCCCGCCTTCCCAACGAATCAGATTCAGTCCATTCAAAAAGTACTGACCTAAGGCCTAGGCCTGTCCATGAATCAAGTATAACCCGATTCAGACTCGAATTGGATCCGATGTTATCTTGGTTCCGTATAAATGAAAACAGGTCCAGTTAGTTGATCCGGCCAGAGGCTTTGAATGGATTATGATCGACACCCTACTGTATTTCAACTAGTGTAGATGTGACTTTGAACTCTAGTCCAGTTATGGCAGTGTATGATGGAAGCCCATAAGGTTTGTGGGACAAATTGTCTCCTCTCCACTCAAAATGTAACGGACAAGAAAAGAGTTGGAACATGATTGCTTCACGTACAGGTGCAAACGGATCATATATTGGTTGAATTTTATGAGATCAGAATCAGATCCAAAGTGTAAACAGTACATTTGAATTTGGATCCAAACCAAATCAGATCCGATATGGTAAGATTGAATTTGAATTCATGTGCTAATTATCTCAGACCCATCTTTTGGAATAAGACATGTGCAGCTGAATAGAAAATGCATCGAGTGTAGGAACGCGCAGTATGCATTTGCTTGATCAATGACGTGGGGTGGTAGCACAGCATGTGATAAGCATTGATATCATCGTTAGTGCATCGTTGTAAAGCGGCATAGACGTGAAGTGTTGTTCGGTTAAACAGTGTCAGTGGATCATAAGATATTGCCTTTGGAGATTTAGATAAGGATCTCTCAGCTTGCAAGATTGTTTCCACGCGTAGCGGTTGGACACACAGGGATGTGTGTGGGTTAAGGCTAATTCTTTCAGGGATCACATTAGGTGATTCCAATCAAGTATGGTGTACTCGAGGCTAGGCGAGTGAATGCCTAGGCGACAGCGAATGAGTCTGGGTGGTGCTCTTCGCTATGGTGTTCAATCATCAACTGGTCTTCGGACTGGGGGCTGCACGGTCTTGTTCATTTAGTAGCAAGGTTTTGCTATGTTGTGCACATGGAACTGCAATACGCTTCATGACACACAAGGCTAAGGCTAAGTTTGTGCCTCTTTCGAAAGTGATAGTTGATATGGGATAGCTATGCACTAAGCGGCATAAACTACATCGAATGCGCATTTAGAAATACGCTTGATCAACTTTCGCTAGGCAGCTGCCAAGGTCAATAAAAATGATTTAGCACATGGAAAGGTGTTGGTACATGACCTTTGGCCGTTATACTGGGTAGCTTGGCACGTCGCGGGTTTATGATGCATTCTATGCCTGTGACAGAGCGATAGAATGGCTTGTGGCGGTGAGGAAGGATCGTCGCATCACACTGACTTATTGAAAAAAACAAGCCCATGACAATTTGACATCAGAGTAGAAAGATTCATAGAAACCTTGTTATTCATTGTGTATGACACTGTAAACGACAATGATGATTTGTCTTGGTTATACAAATTTTTGTAGGTGAAGTGTGGTTGACGAAGCACAGAAGCAAGATGTTGGCAGGATAGTATAAAACATCTTGTCAATGACAAGTAGAAGTATAAGGTTGTTGTTCAGTTGGCTAAGGGAACGTAGATAAGCCAAAGATTTTTATCAATTATGTGTTAGGATCACAAGTGGAGCATGACATTTGCTTTGTGCATGCAGAGAATGCACGTTGGATTTGGCTGGATGGATTTGCACCTTTGGGTATAGGAGACTCAATTAAACTTCTAAATACTCTCTCAAGGTTATGGGTTAGCGAAGTGCCCACGTTGAGCAGAATGCTCGTTGTTTTGGTCCCTTGAGTTGGAGATCCTCAATAGATTGTGTGTACGTAAAAAATTATTGTTCGTGGTTCGTTGGTTTCTGCAAGAACATTTTGCTGACTCTGAGAGAGAGTACAGTGTGTTGGCTTTGGGAGGGGAGTTTCAGCATTGGGCCAAAGGTGCCCATGTGAGGACGAGTGTCCAGGAAGATGCTTTAAATGACCACTTTGAGGTGATACACAAGAAGGCGTCCCCCACTTGAGGACTAGTTTGGACCATTGGAAAATCGCAAGTCGGTGCTTAAGAGAGTTGATATCTCTACGACACACATTGGTAGTCGGCTTTCTTTGCGAAGATCATGAAGGGCTTAGACTTACTCTTGCTGGGATTGGAAGGCACCTCAGCCATGAGCATGAAGACGACAAGTTTGTCATGCGGGTGAAGATAACCCATTTGTGTTTGAGGCTTCACTAAGGTCTCACGAACAGAGAATGTTCGATGTTGATAAAGCAGAAGACCGATGTCTAAGTGATCGGAGGTGCATTAAGGAATGAGACTTGATGGGTTAAAGGTTGCGACAATGGTGGATATAATTTAGAACAAGTTGAGTAGGATAAACAAAAAGAGTAAACCAAAGATAGGTACAAAGAAAAACTGTCATATCAGTGAAGACTGTGTTCTTACCTGCACCAGCATTATCGAGGATGACAATGATTTTCGGTGGGAGAGAATATCCTGGGCCGATCTTTCAGAATAGGACATGTGCAGTGCAGAGTTCTACTGAGTGAAAAATGCATCGAGTGTAGGAACGTGCGGTATGCGTTCGCTTGATTGGTGACGTGTGGTAGTAGCATGGCATGCGATGGGCATTAGTATCATCGTTAGTGCATCGTTGTGTGGCGACACATACATGAAGCATTGTTCAGTTAAGCAGTGCCAGCAGATCAGAGGATGTTGCATTTGGAGATTTGGATAAGGATCTCTCGGCCTGCAAGATTGTTCTCACGCGTAGCGGTTGGACACACGGGGGTACGTGTGGGTTAGGGTGAATTCTCACATGGGTCACATTAGGTGATTCCAACCGATTATGGTGACTCGGGGCTAGGTGAGTGAATGCCTAAGCACCAGCGAATGAGTTTGGGTGGTGCTCTTCGCTATGGTGTTTAATCATCAACTGGTCTTCAGACTGGGGGCCGCAAGGTCTTGTTCCTTCAATGACGAGGTCTTGCTATGTTGTGCACGTAGAGGTGTAATACGCTGCATGGCACACAAGGCTAAGGCAAAGTATGTGCATCTTTCAAAAGTGATAGTTGGTATGTAACGCCCCAAAATTTCGACTTGTGATTTCGAAAACCTTATCGAAAAACCTTTCAAAGATTTAAAGTTTAATATTTAAAAACAACAGCGGAAGACATTTAGAAAGGAACACAAGTCAACAATCCTGGGTACGTTAGCTGAAAAACCATCATTCACATGTACAACATCTTAAAGGAATTTAAGAAATAAGACAATCGATTAAAATCTGCAGTTTATTACAAAATGAGCATTTTATTCCAAAGTTCAATAAATCTAAGAAAAACTCCAAAAAGTCTCAGAGCTAAGCCGTCAGCAGAAAGAAGATGAATCTTGATCCATGTTGCACCACGCCATCGGCTGCCAGTGAAGTCCTACTCCTCACCTGCCTATGAAATGGGTCAATTTCATGACAAACCAGTAGGTGCACGAACAGATAAGTATAATGAAAATAAAACAGGACATTCATGAGATAAGCACTTATGATATTTAAGCAATTAAAGCAGTTGTAGTCTATTCTAACAAATGTAATAAGTGCAAAGAGTGGTTAGTTGAAGCAGTGTAAGTCTCAGTCATCTACATTTATTCATAAAATTATTATTTAAGTTCTGATATTAACTGGCCTGTGGGTACGCACAGACGCGAAACGTAGAAACAGCCGAGACTGATCCGGGAGTTTATTATGTCAGGTGTTTTTTATTAACCCGGATGGCTGACTGAGTCCGCTCCTAAGGGGACGGTCAGTGACCAAGAGAGTAAATCCCCAAAGGCAATCGTGGCCCATGGATGCATCCAACTTCTGCAGAAGTGCCTGAGAGTTACCACCTAGGATAATTTATAGTAATCCCAATTCCCTTAACTCCGATGACTGGGGAAAACTGAGTCTTTTGCCCGTGGGGTGGTTGTTAACAACCTGTCCATCGGAGTCTTTGTACCATCCATCCTCTCCCTTGATGAACCGTGAAGATCGGATGGGTACGACGGGGGTTTCTTAACCGCCGCTCCATCCTACATGCTCTGGTCCATTAGACCCACTCGAGCATCTTGCCTGTGAAGGCGAATGGTCACCTTTTTATGTGATCTCAGCATTTTTTCTAATTTCACTCATCGAGGTTGCCACAACCTCATCATCCCACCATCGTAACCAACATGGGACGTACTTGTCCAAAAGTACGATCGTACCTTCCTAGAGGTACAACTACGATGAGAGGGCAACATAATGGTTTATGATTCTTTTGTTTCCTACATGACTTGTTTTGCTTTTCTGAGCAATTTGGCTTGTGGAGGCCGATATTATCAACTTCAGTAAAGTATAGATTTCACACTTCAATACCCTCCATGATCTTACATAAAATTTATACTGTACATGCCTTAAGGTGCGGTTATAATAGCAATTGCAGTGGTTTTGAGTCTCTTCACAAAGTCTATCTTAAGTATGCAGTTTCAAAGGAATAAGCATGCATAATAGACAATTATAAGTTAAGCACTCGTACACGTAAACAGGCATGACAAGTAAACTACTTGATTCTTTCTAGAATGAGTCTACCCAGAGAATTTACATTATGAAATTTCAAAAGAATCACAAAGAGTAAAACATGGATCAACAAATACTTCTTCAGAGTCGCAAATATGCAAAATAATTATTCTATCTCAGAAGTCTTATTTTATTTTGTTCATACACACTATTCGTGCGACTTTCCCCTACCTCGGGATGTCGTGCAGCTGTGTGCGTCTACGCGTGTAGATGATACGAGGCTCGGGCCACGGAGCTAGAGCGGGGGTCCGATGCGAGGTCTGCAACAGTGCTATGTTAATAATAATGCGGAGCAAAAGAAAGACAAACCTGCCTATAGGAAAAAGAGAGGCAGCAGAGGTGTGCCCCTGCTGGCCGAAAACAGACGAGCGGCGGGGGAACAAGCCCCTGCCTCCGACAATAGCGGGGCGACAGGGGATGAGCCCCAGCCAAAACATAGCGTGGCGGCAGGGGGCCAACCCCTGCCAAAAGCACAGGTCGGCAGGGGCCAACCCCTGCCGACAGCAAGAAGATGGCAGGGGGGCCAGCCCCTGCCAAAGCGCAGGTCGGCAGGGGCCAACCCCTGCCGACAGCAAGAAGATGGTAGGGGCCAGCCCCTGCCACACGCCCAGGTCGGCAGGGGCCAACCCCTGCCGACAGCAAAAAGATGGCAGGGGGCCAGCCCCTGCCAAAGCACAGGTCGACAGGGGCCAACCCCTGCCGACAGCAAGAAGATGGCAGGGGGGCCAGCCCCTGCCAAAGCACAGGTCGGCAGGGGCCAATCCCCTGCCGACAGCAAGAAGGTGGCAGGGGCCAGCCCCTGCCAAAGCACAGGTCGGCAGGGGCCAACCCCTGCCAAAGCACAGGTCGGCAGGGGCCAACCCCTGCCGACAGCAAGAAGATGGCAGGGGGGCCAGCCCCTGCCAAAGCACAGGTCGGCAGGGGCCAATCCCCTGCCGACAGCAAGAAGGTGGCAGCAAAGGAAAACAAAAAAAGGGGGGGGGGGGGGTCGCAGGGGCCTCAGGTCCCCTGCCGGCACTCTGGCGAACCCCAGCGAGAGAAGGGGACGACAGGGGCTGCGTAAGCCACCTATCGGGGCCCCGATGGCACAGGGAGGCAGTGGGAGGCCTGCGGCAGCGGTTGTGAGCCTGCCGGCCTCCCGGCGAGGTGACAAGGAGGGGGGGTGAGGAAGAGAAGAGGGAGGAGAAGAGAAGAACGGCGTACCTGGGGGGGTGGTTCCCAGCGTCGGCTGCGGGCGCAGCAGGGAAGGAGACCGGCGTGGGGGAGGAAGCTCGAGAGGGGAGGCGTGCCTCCCCTCGCCCTCCAGCAATGCTCATAAAGAGCTCGGGGGGGTGATGAAAGGGGAAACCTCGGTGGGTTTCCCCAATCGACCCAAAAACGAAGGGGAAGAAGAGGGGGGGTGCGGCGCTCGGGACCCTGCGTCGGGTTACTTAAAACCCTAAAATAAAAAGGGGCCCGGGTTGGGTCCGGACCCGACCCGGCCCGGATCCAAACAGATTTTTTTTTTTAAATGGGATTTTACATGGTATGGGACGACTATGCACTAAATGGCATGGACTACATAGAATGCACATTTAAAAATGTGTTTGATTAGCTTTCGCTAGCCAGCTCTGCACGGAGTGGTGTGCAGGGCCAATGAAAATGATTCAACACATGAAAATGTGTTGGTACGCGACCTTTGGCCGTTAGGTTGGGCAGCTTGGTGCATTACAAATTTACGATGCATTCTATACCCGTAATAGAGCGATAGAAAAGCTTGCGGCGGTAAGGAATGACCGTCGCGCCGCACTGGTTTATTGAAAAAAGTAAGCTCATGACACTAATATTGGCTGCAATAAAAGGTGAATAAAAACAAGCTCTTCACGTGTAACAAGGAAATGCAACCAGATCAGGATTTGATCTAGATCATAACAAAAATATTGATCCGACTTTTGAAATAAATTGGATTTAGCAAATCTAAATCTGATACAAATCCATGTTCAGATCTTATTTTAAGGATACCAACCCAAAAATTATGTCAGATTAAGATCCGACATCCGAATATATCCAATTCATTTGCAGCCCAAAATTTTTTAAAACTTTTTTTTTTCCAGGGTTAGGCAATGAATTGACAAATTGTTCAAATCACTTGTCAGGTGATAAGTAGCAGTGGTATCCTGATACCAATTTGGGTTACCGAACTGAAGTTGAGCATTAAACCGAGTAGTGCAAATTTTGAAATATTCCTTTTTTTGTTATTTATGGTAGAGAAACCACCGGTATGGTTTGGATGTCCCATTATGGACTGAGAGATGCAAGTTGATTATGGACCAGATCGATGCTGCGCTATAAAACTTCACAAGTACTCCTCTATGAACTGGTAAGTGAGCTGAAAGTGTTCAAGTTGTGGTTCATTCTTGTGGCGAACCTCGCCATACGACTAAAAGCCAATTAGGTAAAACGGTGGGTTATAATGATAATGTAAAACATCAACACAATATGTAACGCCTGTCTTGTTTGGTACTCAAAGTAGCTGCCAGTCGAACGACACAAGGCGAATTTGTTCGTCTCCCCCCCAATGGTAATTTATTCGTCCCAAGTTTGGAGGTGGAACCGTGGAAGTGTCCGCTTTGGGATCATTACAATTGCACTGTGCGGCTGATCACCATCCATCTACTGTTAGGCCCACCCCGACAGACTGTACAACAGATTAGGGGTGTCAACTGGTCAGGTTTACCCGGAGCTGACCCATACCAGACCCTATAAAGTCCGGGTATGGTGATAAATAAGAAGACCCAGTTATGACCCAGATCCAGACTCGAATATCTGATTAATACATGGATCCGGATATAGTTTGTGAAATTTTATACCAGACCCAGGCCCAACCTAAGTGCAGTCTTGCAATTTTTCAATTAAAAATAATAAAAAATATTAGTTCTTATCATGTCCGGATATAATTTCTTTTGTGGTGGACCCGATTAAACCCTAGTCTGAACCCGATATCATACCCGTAAATCGGGTCTAGATCTGATTCCACCTGGTCCCAACCAAACCCGACCCTACTACAGATGATGGAGGGTGATCTGATCCTGCCTCCCAGGGTTCTGCCCATGAATCTCAATCGAATGAAAATAAAGATGACAAAGAACAATCATGCAGTCGAATGAAACCTGTCACAAGGATACATGGATATGAGGACACGTGACACGGGTTCAACTTGAAAGTTCAAAGAAATTTTGGAAAATAGGATAAGAGTACACAGAATTTTTTTTAAATGTTTAATCAATAAGAAACTAGTTTTTTGATATTCTAATATTAAAAAATGTATTTTTAATAAAAATGATGCTAAAAACATTAAAATATTGACTGTGTCAGTATCCGTGTCACCGTGGACATGCCACCAAAATGGTGTGTCTCAATGACAGTGCTAAACATACCAAGCGTCGTGTTTCGTTTATAAATTACTTTGACGTGTTACAGCTTTATTAAAACCTAGCTAGTTTGCCATGCTCAGCTTATAACTAAACCGATCGAGCTCGGCTCATTTAATAAATAAATGAGTTCTTATATGCAACTCCCAAAATCGCTAAACATAGCAATGATTTTTCTCTCAAAAACTGCTAAAAATAAATGCGATTTTTTAAAATTGCTAGTATCACTAAATATACCAGTAATTTTTTTTATGAAAAACTCTAAATATTCCGGTGGCGTGGTGGCGCGAGTGCCTTGCTAAGTACTTAGGTCCAATCACTGGATCTGCTCTTAGTTGATCTCAACTAGAGCTACTCAGCTAGTTGTGCACCCTTCCACACCACTATTCCCCTGTTTGATAGGAGCTGTTAGTGCATGTCACCTTGTGTTGGGACGTTGCAAATTCAAAACCCAATGGTACCTTGTATAACTGGGTCTCCCTAACCCCAGCTTGCCTATAAAAAAAAAAAAGTGGAACCCAGGCAATTAAAAAAGGGGTCTGATACTTCCAGTAGAGGATCCACCCGTTGGTTCACCAAACCCCATCCCAACTACTGTTTATCTATTCTGCGTGGGGCATGTGCGAAGATAAGCCTGATAGATTTACAAGCCTTTATGTTGTCAAAAATCTTCTGAACCTTTTTTAACCTTTGCCACCCAAAGGAATATAATTTGTGAAGGCCATCTTTACTCCTTGGCAAAGCCAAGAAAAAAAATGAAAGAAAAAATAAATCCCCAACATCGTTGTCTGCAATTATTCTTTTGGAATTGTTGCTACATTACTTATTAGTATTAGTTGGTTACTTAAGTTTACAAAAACTGAGACCCAAGGGGTTTAGTATAGTGGGATGTGGCATGGACCGCGGGCAGTTTAGGTTCAAATTAGGAATGACAATGGACCGGAGAAAAATGATGATCCATCCAAACCCGTCCCGATTGGACCGAGGATGGAAGACATAAAACAAAGAATGAATGAGGGATAAAGGTGAAAATCAAAACCCATATGAAGATGAAAGCGGGGATGTACTTACTCTTCCCCCGTCCCGTCCCGCCCCATCCCCATCTCCGATCCCGGTTAATGAAATTATTAATATATTTTTATATTATAAAATCTATATATATATATATATATATATATAAACCTAAACCATTCATCTCCTTATTCTTCTTAAAATAGGAAAAAGTTATTTTTAGATGAGGACAAGGACGATGTTGGGGATGGGGCGACGACGAGCATGAGGATTGGGACAACTATTTTGATACGGGGATAGAGGGCAAAATTTTGAGACAGGGCGGGGGTGGAGACCTTGTCCCCCGCACCTGCGTCCACTGCCATCCCTAATTCAAATCCCATGGGCGTCACCCTCTTGTGTAAGCCAAAGCTTGGCTACTCCCTCGGGTCCAGGGGTAAGCTCTCAGAGTTTTACACTGACATGGACAAACACCATAAGTATGGTAGGCAGAGCCTGGGCAGCTAGGTCTTTGGGCGGTTTCTTCAAGTAAAAATAATAGATAAAAAAATTAAAAAAACTGTATACCTTAGGCTAAGTAACTTAAACCTTATATCCACGAGTCCCTCCTCATCTGACTATGGGTGGCTTGTATTGCCACCAAGTTGAAGGAATGTCACAAGTTCAATGCCCACAATTCAGCTCTTACTGCAAGGATGAAGGTGGATGTACTCCCTGGTAGGCAAGGAAAAATTTAAGTTTTATACCGACGAATGGTGCAAATAAGGCACAAGTCAACCGATTGTACTTTTGGCAGATAGAAAAATCAGTGATTATTTTTTGTTGATTATTTAAATAATAATAATAATAATAATAATAGTAATAATAAAGAAGACCTTAAACCCTTTTAAAGTCTGATGTCTACAAGAGGAAATGAACCCTTGACCTTGACTCTATAAATGGGATAAATGGCCAACTTCCACAAGCAAAATGAATTTTCTTTTTTTTTTCTTCTAGGGCCTCTTATTTTTTATGGTAAAAAAGAAACTCACACAGATACTGCAGCTTGGGTGAAGACCACATAATTTCCATCCAACAAATAGATACAAAAGGGGTGCACTATTTATTCGTTGTAAAAGGCATTGTGATGTGGACTCGATAAGCACCGATCCCAGATCCCAACGAATTTCAACACACGTGGAAGTTTCTTTCACTAAGATGAATTCAAATAAGACTCTGGAAAATAGGGTTTTCGAGACCCGTGTGCTTTGTTTCGACAAAGGTAGCCCAAAGGAAAGTTGTGTGCAACTCACACACCTTTTCAACAAATCCAAAATTACTGCATTCGGATCAGGGGTGTCTGTTTCACAGACTCACAACTGGGACAGGTAATCAAATATGTGACAGACTCTCCGAGTTTGGTGGTCAGCCTGTTTGAGGAGGGTTTTGACTTCTCAGACTAAAGAGTTTGCTAAAACTCCCAACAAAAGAATTGAAGGTCAAACACATACCTTTTTAGAAAGTTATGGCTCAAAAATTTTAAGCAATCCTACGAGCCTCTACTGAATTTTAAAAATCATTGACGATCTAATTGTTAACTAGCCTAACCTGATAAATGGGTTCTAGTTGGCCACATGAATCACCTCGGATTTGGGCACTCAAATGAGGGTTTCAAAAGAAATTCTAAACTTCGCTATTGTGCAGCCAGATGTTAGCTAATCAGATTAACTTTTAGATTTCGATTTCACACCCTGCACAGAATGCTATAACAGGGAATATCATATTCAGACCTAAGGCAAGTATAAAAAGATAGATTTTTTTAAACTACTTACAAGCTGAATCAGTTAAAATGGAAAACATGAAAATTATAGGCCTTTGTCTTAGCTTTCAACAGAATCAAACGGATTAGATTTTTTTTGGAGGAAGGAGTGAGAAATCCTCAAAATACGAAACATTGTTCACAGTGTTCTAGACGGGATAGGAGCTTACAGGCTCTGTCCGACCGACGAGTTGACAGGGGATTTCAGAGACCCTGCCGGCTGAATCAGGCAGCAACCTCAACAGTAAAGTTGAAGGTATGTGTCTTGGCTTTCCAGGAAGCCCAAGAACATCAGAATCAAAGCAGTATCTTAGTAGATACAGTCGATTCTTTGAAGTTGTCTCTGAAAACTCAGGATTCGGGAATTTGATTTTTTTTACAGGAAATCAAAATAACAAATCTCGATAGATTCAGCCACAAAACACGAACAAGAGTCTCACTTAGTAACTCACACACACCACATGCATGCATTCATATAACAATAACTAAATTTAATAGATTTCATTCATCAAGCAATGATATTAGTAATCGTGAACAAGAAGAGTGATGAGGAAATCAAACACCTTAGCCTTGTGAAGGCCAAGAAGGAGTGTTGCTGGGCAGCAGTTGTCACTGATTGATTTCCTTGCACAGCAACCCGTTATTGGCCTCTCTAGATTTTAGCACCTATGAACTAGAGCAGCCACAACCAGCCCCTAGTCGTTCTTCACGCCCACAAGGAGATTCCTCTCAAACCCAATTCTCTCTTTCTCTCAAAAAACAAAACTTTCAGCTACTTCTTTCCTTCCCTTTTTCAGTTTTTTTTGTTTCTTCTCCAACAAAAGACCCCCCCCCCCCCCTGGCCGACCTCCATGGGGTCTTAAGCCCGCAAGGAGGTGGCCATCATTAGGCCGCCCCCCAGTCTCAATCAAACACAAAGAGGAGGGGCCTTCTTCCAAGGTTGTCGCCCACTTGCCCAATGCATGGGCTCATTTTAAAAATGGGTATCATTACCCTCCAACAACTCCCTTTGACCTTCTATGGTCAAACTGATTCAAAAGAGGGTTATAGATGTCCAACCCAAAGTGGCGCCAACTAGGGTTTGGGTTGAATTGGATCTTGAATAAGATCCAAGATCCAAATGATGCTTTTGCTTCGAAAAAACCTTCACGATATTCGGTTTTTAAATTAGAAAAAAATAATACCCGGAGTACCCCATACACCCTCTAGTTCCTCAAAACAATCCTATAGGGCACTAGAACTATCCGGATTTGTAGAATCCAGCACCTAAAAAAATAAAAAATAAAATAAAATTACATAAAATAAAGGTTGATGACAAAATATTCAAAAATACGATTCCATGAAGAGTGTAATGGAATCGAGCGAAGGACCAAGGCGAGCATCGACTAAATTGCAGATCCACTAAGACAAGGGATGTCTTACACGTGGGTGGATCGCCTCGGGTAGTGATGCCCGGATCAGGTCTGGAGAGTTGGATTGGGATCCAAATTTGCTTCTGAACTCTGAACCTCTGGATGTACTGCATCACCTTGAGTGATCATGGTTCCCATTTCTCTTACCTTTTGTATATAAATTCATGAGAAAAAATTTAGAAGAAACCAATAACAGGGAACTTGACTTCCATTGGTGTTTGATCATTCATTGTGTTGCTTTTTTTTCTTTCTTGGAGAATGTTGTTTCTTTGTCATCCTTGTTCACAAGAGACTTGATATAGTAGGAGCAGAGGCAATTGTCAAGCGCAGAAGTGGATTCTCACTGGAAAAGATTGCCCTTCGTTCTCCGTTGTCCCGAATCAAGTAAGGGGTGTTTGAAATTTGGGATCTTCATTCTTGATCGTGGAATCTTTGCTTAGAGGCATGCAAAAGGGTTATGCACAATTTTGCTTTTGGGATACAACCAAAGTTCACCTCCTCGTATAATACTAGTGACTCCCAGCACTAGATAATCTAGCCACTACGACAAAATCACCCTGAACATCTTCACAATGGGAGAGAAGAAGAAGAGGAAGAAGAAAACCATAGAAAATGAGAAAGAAGTAGAATTTTACTTCATTTTTTGTCTTTAAAACTCATCCTTGCAACGTCCCATCAACGGTGGTCACCACTCAAAATCGAATGCCACATGCACAGGTCATCCCAATGTGTTGACACGTTGAGGCTAAAGTAAGATATGCAAATCACAGAGAAATTTCATAGGCCATAATGGAAATTCACAAGTCGCAAGTCAAAAAGAATTTCACAAGACATAAGGAAAATTCGCAACAGATGAAATAAAATTTTATGTCAAAAGAAATTTTGCAAGTCATAAAGAAAATTCGCAACCCATGAAGGAATTTTGCAACTCATAAAGGAAATTCGCAGGTCATAAAGAAAAATCGCAAGGCATAAAGAATTTTTGAAGAACACAAAGAAAATTCGCAAGTCAAGAGAAAGTTTGCAACTCTATTTGCGAGGGACACAAATATCTGTCAAAGACCAAGACCGAACTAGATCAAATCTGAATCTGAATTTGAAGGCAAAGCTAAGGCCGAGACCGAGACTACACTAAAAGGTTGTATGGTTAATAGTGGTGATTTTTCTTGCCGCTATTGCTCTATTTGCCATCACTATTAGCCTATAACGATGAGAATAAGTTGTTGAAATAAAATGATATTTGTTGACCAATAACGGCGACATTTATAGATCACCATTAAAGGGTGAACCAATACCAACGAAGAATCTCGTCAGAACTGAAAACAATAATAGCAGTGAGGTACCCTATAATGGTGAGGTTGTTTTAATGGCAAGATACCCTATAACAGTGAACCAGAGATCTCATCGTTATAGGCTACCTATGGATTATAACATTCTTATCTCGTTGTTATAGTCTATAATGGTGAGCATTAACTCGTTGTTGTAGGCTATAACAGAGAGAATTAACTCGTCATTATAGGTTGGCCTATAACGGTGACATAAAAATGTCATCGTTATAGGCTATAAACTTGCAAATTGAAAACCAAAAATTAGTTTTAAAAAATTGTTTTTATATTCAAATACATACACTTCAAATATACTAAAATTAACAACTAAAATATACATTTAACAAAAATTAGACAAAAACTTTAAATACACTTCAAAAAACAAATATACACTTCAAAAATATAAACCCCCTACTTCGTCTCTAAGCCTACAACAAACACACTTCAAATACAGACCTACTACATCCTCAAACATATATCCTTAAACATTCACTTCAAACATGCATCTTCAAACATTCAACACACTTCAAACTATTGACATACACTTCAAACATACATTAAATAAAAACTTCAAATACACTTCAAAAATATTAACCCCCTACGTTCTCTTCAAGCCTATAATAAATACACTTCAAATACAAACTCACTCTATCCTCTCTAAACCTACAATAAACATATTTCAAATATAAACCTCTTACACTCTATTTCATCATCTCTAGGCCTACAACAAACATATACACTTCTAATATTCGCATAAATCAAAATTTAATTATAGTAATTATAACAAAGAGTTTAAAAATTAAAACATATACATTTATAATATAAGCAAACAGTTCAAAAATTGTGTCTTTGTGCATCCATGATGGCCTGCATCTCCTCTCTGAGCTTCTTAGTTGCTTTTTTCTCTCTCACTTTATTTCTCGTTTATTTGCTTCTCTCGCTCGCACAATTTTATGTCTAGTTGCTTTTTATTATTGCTTCATTTTCTCTCTTAATTGTTGGACCTCCATTTGTATCGCCTATATCTGAAAAGATAGCTACGAAATTTGAGTCTGGATGGAGAAAAAAAACACCCATCCCCTCACATGTTTGCACCGCTCCTCAAGGACATTGGCAAAGACATCTTGCTTCGTCATCGACATGCCTCCTTGTGAAGATGTTGAATTTTCAATCTTCATAAATTATAGCTTCGTCTGCACACTGTTAATAATTGGTTATATATCATTAACTAATGATAATGTATAAAATAAAATGAATAAATGTGGCACTATAAAGTATGAGTTACTTATAAAGGTGTCTCCAGATTCATTACAGATGAAAATGGATGTGCATCTCTTTGTAGAACACACTCATTGTCGGTTTTTGTCCATCTATTTCAGTTTGCAAATAGCAAATTAAGAATATATTACATCAAACATATTTAGCACTATAAGTATATGAAAAAAAATAAACTTACGTTAAAGAAACTTACCCTCGTATGATACCTCTTGAGGTACGAAGACAATCCACTAGTATATTGGACTGTTTGTTTTGCTCTATTCACCAATTTTTTCTTTGACGCTCGTTGTTAACCAAAGGAAGATCAATTAATAGATGAAAATCTAAAAAAATAAATATTTATTTACTTATAAATATATCCGATATTTATCGTTCAATAGTATCTAGTGGAAAATATGCAAATATCTTTCCACACTTCAGAGTTGACTCCCTCTGGAAGATGTTCTGCTATGTCATGGTTTTAAAACTTTGGGTAATGCTTATAGAAACCTTTTTGCACCCCCTTGAGTATGATAGTTGAAGTTGCTTCTCCTCGCTCCACTGATGTTCAAGTATATTTTTATCTAAATCAAATTTGTCTTGCACTAAATTATCAAAATATAGTTAGTAACACTTATTTCATGAATTGATATGTTTATCAAAATATAGTTAGGTAATATACTTACATAAATGGCCTCACACAATACCATCTTCTCATTGTCTGAGATCTTCTTGCACGAGTTGTAAGTGACTATGGCCCGCTCCCTGATGATACACGAAAGCCCCCTAGAAAATATGGAGGAGCTCTCACCTACGAATCCTTTTAATTCAGGCTTGATAGTTACTGATGCCTTTCGTTGCTTGATTTTCTTTTAGTGGGCTATACATTTGTTGTTTCTACATTTATACTGAAAAGATTCTGCAGTTCCTAATTTGTAATAAGAAACAAAATAAATATTAATAGGAATGATAGTAATAAATTTTTAATTATAATAAAAAATACTTGATTAATACTTACCTAAGGCCATCGTGGACAGCTTTGGAGTTGTAGTGGCTTGTGGTGTATGTGTGTGTGTGTGGGGGGGGGGAACTCTTCCTTCCTTGAAGTATCACCTACCAGTGATATGAAGTCGATCCCAGATAGGTGTTCACCTTGGCTGAATGGTGGTGAACCGAATCTTAAAGAGAAAGAACACCCATGTCCTCATCATGAATATATTGACATCTGTTAATTTCATGCAAACAATATTAGATCAGACTATACTGTACAAAATTGAATCATACAAGAACAACATTAAATTTGATATATATATATATATATTACGAAGAACCAATTCATAAAATGTAGATATATCAAATGAACGATAACAATAAGATCATAGAGTTAAGATAGTACACAATTATAAAATATAAACAAGGGTCATATACATTTTTTAACTCGTTTTGAAGAGAAAAAAAATACAAAGGTAGAAAACAGCACTATAGCACATGCACTTACATTACACTTCCTTTGTGACCCTAGATTCTTTGTCAATTCTTCAAAAGGTAGATATTTAATTGCACATATCAATCTTTAGGTTTAGTTCTCAGTCCTCCAACAAATTAGGACTTTCAGGCATCACAGAGTCTTCCTTCTCTACATGTGATGGAGACATGTTGTAATGTTTATGATCCCAAATCAACACATGTGACCTACTAAGGCCCACATATCAAATTTAATACCAAATTCATTTTAGAGTAACAAATTACAAAAATTCTAATCACATAAGCATTCATTTTGAAACATATAATTCATAACCTAATCACATAGGCATATAAGCATTCATTTCTAAAAATATATTTTAGAACATAACAACATAGGCATTCATTTCAAAAATTATATTTCAGAACCTAATCACATAGGCACATACGCATTCATTTCAAAACATATATTTCAAAACCTAATCACGTAGGTACATAGGCATTCATTTTAAATATATATTTCAAAACCTAATCACATATACATATAAGCATTC
This sequence comes from Nuphar pumila, assembly GCF_984573655.1. Taxonomy (NCBI): domain Eukaryota; kingdom Viridiplantae; phylum Streptophyta; class Magnoliopsida; order Nymphaeales; family Nymphaeaceae; genus Nuphar; species Nuphar pumila. The sequence continues at coordinate 88,093,967 of NC_143261.1, forward strand.
ATTTCAAAAAATATATTTCAGAACCTAATCACATAGGCATTCATTTCAAAAAATGTGTTTTAGAACCTAATCACATAGGTACATAAGCATTCATTTCAAAACATATATTTCAAAACCTAATCACTTATTTGAGTATATTCACAAATCTTTGATATAACAAGTTGTTTTACAAAGAATTGAAAGCTTACTTTTTCAATATGAAATTGAAATTGGAAATATACTTTTTATGTTACAAAAATAGAACTTTATTTTAATGTGTCAGGCCATCAATTCAATACGGATAAATGCAGCCCAACTATGTTTAATGTGTAAGGATCCCAAAAGGATAGTTGGTGCTATCATTGATTGTTCTTTGGCAAAGCATTGAAAGTACTTTAGGATATAGATTTTCAAGGGATGGACTAAAATTTTATCATTGGGATGAGGTGGAGGAGACAAGATTCAATCTGGACATTTGAATATCTTTCTTGGTGAGCAAGATGACCCTCGTTCAGGCAAGTAGCCAATCTAGTATCTTGGAACTTTGTCTCACTACCCACTCACCTTTGAGGAATTGTCATAAGAAACCTTAAGAATCAAAATATGGCTCTTCCATTTAAATGCTCTATAATAACAAAGAGTGGTGGGCTTGGCAACTATAGGAGATGGAATACAAGAGGTTGGTGTAAGCTTGTCACTGATTTTAGTCAAAAGGTGAAAGTCAAACTGTGAAATGGAATAGTTTCTTTTTGGGATGACTTATGAGCTGCAAAGCAACCTCCCAAAAGCATAATTCTGGTGGTTTACAATTTGGCAAATGTGTAAGCTATATTTTCGCTTTCAAAATGGTGCTTGGGACATTTTTTTTATGAGGGCTCCTTTGTACACTTTGGCTACATTTTGTGCAAGTTTTAAGTAGTTGAAAAACAAATATAGTGAAGGACACTTATGATCAAGTGCATTTCCAAAATGAAAAACTTTCAATCAAGTCATGTTATGAAGAAGCCAAGGTTCAAGCCCTATTGTGTGGTGAGAGAGCATCACAGAAGTTTCGAAGAACTCTACCACGGAATAATACCACAATGGATATACATTTATATAAACATAGCAGACTAGGCAAAAATAAATTGGCTTGGTGCAATTTTACATGATTGGACTGGCAACCTAAGCGTTAAAAATTTCTACTATAGTTTTGAATAACCTTGTTTATGTGTTATTGTGATGACTACTTGTCTCTAATTACTTCTTATCGGTCGTTTCACCTTTTTACTTTTTCTTATTAGTAAAATACATATGCATTCTTAAGACAAAATACACTTGCAGAAGGAAACAAAGATAGACATTTTTTAGTGTAACTCCCTTTGTCCTCATCACTAACATGCTCACCAACATATTGCATTACTTAACCAAATGAGAAATAGACAACAACATGCAGAAATTTTTTATATCGGACTTGAATTGTTCGTAATACTTAGTTGCTTTATAGGGATCCAGAAACTTTTAATTAATTTTGCAAGTAATAGTCTCTCATTACCCTAGAAAATTGAGAGAGAGATGTCAAAACCCTAAAAAATTGAAAGAGAGAGATGCCAAAACCCTAGAAAATCAAAGAGAGAGATGTCAAAACCCTAGAAAATAGAGAGAGAGAGACCATGAACCAGAGAAATACAGAGAAGAAGAACTCAATTTTGGTTCTCTTTGCCCAAACACGAAAAAGAAGGAGCAGAGTTCAGGAGGTGGTCATCAGCAATGTCATCCGAGCAGGGAGGAGGATTGGGAGATCATTGGTGGTGGTGTCACCTGAGCAAGGAGGAGGATCAGGGGTGGTCTATCGGTTCGACGTTCCAGCAAGATCGCAGAGAGAGAGAGAAATATATAAAAGGGCACATCAGACCCTTTTAAAGTACAACCCTATAATAGCAACATAACTCTCACCATTATATAGTAAAACCCTATAACGACATGATCCAGATGTCGGTGTTTCTGATCTATAACTATGAGATTTTGTGCCCGTTAAATATTGTCATCAAAGTGTTTTAATGGCAAAGAATCTCGATGTTATACATATATCTTTACTGGCAAGATTCAAATCTTGTCGTTATTGATCTATAACCATGAGATCTTATGCCCGTTAAATATAGTAGTTAAAGTGTTTTAATGATAATATTTAACGGCTAGATAATCTCACCATTATAAACAAATCTTTAATAGTGACATCCTGATTTCACCATTATAGATATAAGCAATAATGATGGCAAGGCATTGAAGGCCCAGTCCAACTCACCGTTATTGATAAAGCAATAACGGTGAGATTTAAGGCCATAGTAGAGTAATAACGATATGATATTTATGTTGTTGCGATTACCTATCAATTAGCGGAGACAAAACTCTTGCCTTTATTGCTAGTTTTTTTTTTCTTACCATTAAAATGTCGCCACTATTGACTCTTATCTTTGTAGTGCCAGGATCGGACCAGACCGAACCCAAATCTAAATAACTAGGCAAAATAAGGGATTATTTTGTCAAAAATTTTGGTTCCAAATAAGCATAATTTTGAGCCAAATACCAACAATCCCTCACGTGGGTCAAAATTAAGATAAAAGATAAGAGTGAAAGTTGTTCATGAAAGTCATATGCATAGGTAAAGGTACCCTTCGGTTTAAACAAACACTTAGTGTGACTAAGATTCAGACAGTCTCAAAGATTAAATAGCTAGCAACTTTGAACTTAGCCCCTAATATGGACTTCTTAGGCTTATTCACACACATACTCCTTTCAGGTAACTATATGTCATGCTCTAGAGACACCTCCATATCATAGAAGGCAACCCATACCTTCACACTCATATAGGTGATTATGTCATAAGTGAAAACTTGTTTCAACCACCTTAGTCAATCTGGCCTATAGATCTCATTAAGAGTCAAGAGACTCATCCTCATAACAGTTTTTTTGGGTACTTATATTAGAATGAGACATAAAGATACTCTCTATCTTCACACACACACACACACACACACACACACACACACACACATATATATATATATATATATATATATATATATATATATATATAAGTGTTCACCCGATTACTTCAGTGACTTGTTCTTCCCATTGAACCAAAAACTCAGGCTACCTGGGTCACTCTGTTGGTTACCATCATGGGTAATCTCTTTAGTGGGTTTTAATCTTATTTTCTCAAATGAATTCTTAATGATTTTATGTGAAAAGTCTTTTGTAAGTGGATCTGCCAAATTTTAGCAAGACATCACATATTCTGCATAAATTACTCATTGCTTGAGTAAATTATTCACATTGTTGTGCTTTAGACAGATATATCTAGATTTCTCATTGTATATGTTGTTTCATGCTTTATACATAGCCGTTTGGCTATCACAGTGAATAGCCATGGGAGGTAAGGGTTTGCTACCCAATAGAATCTCAATCAAAAAGTTTCTTAACCATTCGACTTTCATACTAGCAGATGTCAGTGCTATGAACTCAGCCTCTATAGTGGATTGGGTTATAATGGTTTGCTTCTTGGAAACCCAAGAAATGGCCCAAGATCGATGGGTAAAGATTCATCCATTTGTAGATATTGAGTCATCTATATCAAAAATTCAATTAGCATCGCTATAACCTTCAAGGTTAGTGGATTCCTCCATATAGAATAACTCATAATCGAAAGTCCCTATAAGGTACTTTAGGTCCCTGAAAATGGCATCCCAATGTTCAGGTCATGGATTCCTATTATATCTACTCAGTTTGCTTATGCAAAATTCTATGTTTGATCTAGTTTCATTCATAGCATATATAAGACTTATTGGAATACTAGCATACTCAAGTTGAAAAATACATTTTTAGTGTATTTAGATTATAACACTTGGATCAAACAGAGTATCAACAGTTTTGCATTCAAAATAGTTAAATTTTCTAAGCACTTTCTCAATATAACATGATTGATTTAAATCATATCTATGCTCATGTCTTACAAGTTTGATTCATAAAATCACATCAGCAAGCCCCATATCTTTCTTGTCAAAATTAGGTAACAGAAAATGCTTAGTATCATTTATGCATTATATATTGATGCTAAGTATTAACATGCTATCAACATATAAATAAATTATGACAATGTTTTCATGATCAACTTTAATATATATGTATTTCTCATAATCAAAAGTGTTAAACCCATAAGTTAAAATCACTTGATCAAATTTTTTATGTCATTTTTTTGGAGCTTGTTTCAATCCGTATAAGGACTTAAGCAAATTACAAACCATTTTCTTTACCAGAAACTACAAAACTTTCACGTTATTCCATGTAAATCTCTTCTTCTAAATTGTCGTTTAGAAAAATAGTTTTAACATCTATTTGATGAATTTTAAGTTTGAAAATAGAAGCTAAGGCTATAAGAACTCTAATTGAAGTTATTCTAAAGACTGGAACATACATATTAAAATAATCTATCTCTAATTTTTTTTAAAGCCTTTTGCCACTAATCTTACATTAAATTTGTCAATCGATCCATCTACTCTATTTTTTTTTTTAAAAAAAATCAATTGCAACCAAGAAGTTTAAAGTCTGGTGGTAATTTTGCTAAAACGCATGTATTTTCAAGAATAGAATCAATTTTATTTTGAATAGCTTTTTTCCAAGATGCAACATTAGGTGATGACATAGCTTCAGAAAAACTTAAAGGGTCTCTATCAATCATATAGAGATAAAAAAAATTCTAAAATTCTTTGGTTTTCTAATTCTCTTACTTTTTCTAGTATCTATATTTTCATGTTCTAAAACAGGTTTGTTGGATACAGATTCATGAAAACCAAGGAAAAAAGAAAGATTTTGCAAATCTTTGAAAATAAGATCTTCTCTAAACTCAGCTTGTATAAATTTAGAAATAGCTTTAGTTTCTAAATTTATTAATCTATATGCCTTGTTGTTTTGAGAATAGCCAATAAAAACACATGTATTGGTTTTAGGTCCTAATTTAGTTTGTTTAGGTTCATTTAATCTAACATAAGCAACACAACCCCAAACTTTAAGATAGCTTAAATTCTATTTCTATTTTTCTATAATTCATATGAAGTAACATTTGATTTTAAAAAAGGTACATGATTCAAAATATGACATATCCTCATAAATTAAAATTAAGTACATAACTAATTAGAATTGCATTCACCATATCAATTAAAACTAGATTTTTTTGTTCTGCAACACCATTATGCTCGGGAGTGTAAGGTATAGTGTTCTGACTATGTATGCCACGTTCTTCACAAAATTTAATAAATTCATGAGATAAATATTCTCCACCTCTATCTAACATAAATGAAACAATTTTGCCGTTATGAAAATTCTCAACTTCAGACTTAAATATCTTAATTTTTTTAAAAGACTCATTTTTTCTTTTCATAAGATAAACATAAGCAAATTTAGACAAATCATCAATGAAAGATGAAATACATATTACCCCCATGAGTTGGAGTATTTTTCAAATCACATACATCACTATGTATGAGTACAAGAATTTTAGCACTTCTTTCTACTCCATAAAAAGTCTTTGAAAACTTTGCTTGAATGCACACATTGCATTTATTACAGTGAGCATGCTTGCAAACAGAAACTAATCTTAATTTATCCATTTTATTAATAGGTTTGTGATGCACAAGACCAAGTTCAGTATGTCATACATCAAAAAAGTCAAGTAAATAAAAACTAAGATATTATCATTCATCACATTTAGTTTAAACATACCATTATAAGCAAAACCCTTTCCAAAGAAAACACGATTTTTCGATAATATTAAATTGTTGAATTCAAGCACTAACTTAAAACCTTGTGGTCAGCAGGAAGGCTGATACAAGGTTCTTTGTCATGGTGGGTATGGTGCATATTCGTGAGGGTAAGACATTTCCTAGATGTGAATTTTAGTTTCACACTCCATTTTCCTTCAACCTTTGCATGATGAGAGTTTTGCGTGTAGACTTCATTGTCTACCCTGAAGAGATCGTATGTATGAAACATGTTGAGTCACGAAAATGACTACCTCGATAAATTTTAATGATTCTAATCAGAAAAGAAGCAAAGAGCTAACTTATGTAGAAGTAAACTACAAAGTGATGCACATAAGTTCAAATGAGAACATGAAGATTGTTGAGAGATTCAGACATGCTCAAAGCATCAACAATAAAGGCTTGGATGTAATTTGTCTTGTTTTAGATCATATGTAAAAGATCCTAGAATTTTGTGTCTCATACCTAGTCATATTTTCCTAAACTGACTCTCATAACTAGTAAACCTACAAACCTAAAATCAGCACCCCCACCCACCCACCCACCCCAGTTAACTAAATGTTTTTCTATTGTTCCTATAAGTTTTTTGTTCTTGTCAATCGACCAAAATATAATTTAATGTTCATTTTCTTACCTTATTTGAGTTAAAATCTAAGTCATGTCTTATTTTAAACATTGTCAAAAAGAATTTTGATGTCAAAAGAGTAGAATTTAAAACACGTCAAATATTAGGTTAGTTAAATTTTTTATATATTGTGACTGTTTGAATTTTTTCAAAGTCATATAACATTTGGTTAGTTATTATTTAAAATTATGTCTGTTTGATTATTTTTTAAGTCAAAGGACGTCATGTTATCTTTTAAAAATTGTGACGGTTGGACACTGAACAATGAAAGTTTTCATAAAAAAATTTGTTGAAAGGGTGTGATTGTTAAAGATTTAATGCAGAGATTTTTGAAAAAGAAGATAGCAAATTATATGTTGGATTTGGCCGACATGTAACCTTTAAAAAATATATATATTTGAAAAAGATAGTTAGACTTGGTCAAACGCAGCCTTAAAATTTTTGAAAATGACTTGGTAAATCTTAGCCTTAAAATTTTTGAAAATGACTTGATCAAAATGCAATCATTGCATAATTTTCAAAACAACGTTGGAAATTGTATGGTTATGAGTTGTGACTTGGTCAAAATAAAATCCTTGAGATTTTTCGAAATGACAATTGAACTTTAGTTTAAAAAAAATAATGTGTTAAGAACATGTGATTTAAATTTCTGTGCTAACTTTTTTTTGAAAGGTCACAACTCTTGATGAATTGACTCAAATGGTGACCTTTCTGGGTCTTTAAATAGACATTATATTTCTTAGATCTACATAGATTTGAGCAAAAAAAATAATGTTCTATTTCTCACTTGTATGATGTAAAACTTGATGTGCCCCTCTCTCTTTGAAAATTTGTTGAATTTGTGAGATACTTATTAGCCTACTATTCTCATTAAGTGCTCACATTCCAAGGCTTATAAGAGTTGAGTTGAAGTATTCAACTTCAACAATTGTTTGTAAAGGTCTCTGTAGCTATAAGAAACAACAAGTTTGATATTTTTTAGGTAGATTATTTTGACGAAGGTATTCATCAAAGGGTGTGTATTGGCTTGATCTTGCACCAGGTTCAGCAAGATTGATTTAGTGAAAATCTCAAGCAGGTTGCTAGAGGACTAGATGTAGGTCTGGGTTAGACTGAACCAGGATATATCGCGTATTTTCATGTAGATTGATTTTATTGAAATTTTTGTATTTTGTGATTATTCTTGAAGAACACTATTCACCCTCCCTCTCTAATGTTTGTTGCCTATCGATTCACATATTTACAAAACATACTCAGATCATTAAAAATGTGAATTGTAGACTCAAAATCTACATATCAACATTTGTCCATACATTTGAACCATGCAAACAAAGCTTACTATAACCACTAGGTTTTCTTTGGGAGCTTATGCCTTAGTGCCTTGTCTCTTGTGGTGACGACACTTTCTTGCATAGTGTCTTGGTTTACCACAAACAAAGCATGAAACCACTTCACGTTTTAGTTTCTTAAAATATATAGGTTTTTTGTTCTTAGATTTTAAATTGGAAATCTTAGCTTATGTTTCACAAAATTCACTTTGGTGCCAACTTCTTTGCCTTTTTCTTTTGTCTCTATTATGATCTTCATCTTCAATATGAAGATGAGAACGGAGTTGTTTTAAAGTTAAGTCTTCATTTTTTATGTTTCAACATATTATGATAATATTTTCATGAATTGAGCAACTTTTTAATTATAACAATCATTTAAAAAGACTCATTAAGATTCATGTCTTTTACCCTAGGCTAGTGAAGTAGCAACTACATCTGGTCGATTTGGGGTAGAAGTGGTTTATCATCACCAAATTTGAAATCTATATATCTGCTAACCAGGAACTTACGGTTACCTACACCCTCTGTATTGTATTTATTTTGAAGAGCTTTCCAGAGCTTTTTTGCAAGAGTCTACTTCAGAGTAGATGTCAAATAACGGGTCGAACAACGCATTTAGGATGTGTCCTCAGCACACAAAGTCATCTTCCATCTATTTTTCAATGCTTCTTGTTCTCAACAATATTCTTTTCTTCTCGTTCAGGAGGATAACCTTCAGAGAGCACATACACCACCTTGGCCATGGTCAGGAACATCATGACCTTGTAATATTAGCATTTGAAGTTTGTTCCATTGAACTGAGACAATTTGAGAATCTCCTGGTTCTCAATCTTCACGATAAACGTCATGGAGCTTAAGTTGTCACTTTTGAATTGTTGCAAATTTGGGACCTTCGTTCTTGATCATGAAACCTTCGTTTGGAGGCACACAATAATGCGCTTTCTCAAAAGTGATAATTGCCCCACTAGGTTTGAGCCTGGGTGCAGAAAGAATGTGCACAACTTTGCTTATGAGATACAACCAAGCCTCACCTTATCATGTAATACTAGCCACCCCTAGCAAAGGTAGCCACGGCAACATAGTCACTCCAGACAACTTCATAATGGAAGAGAAAAAGAAGAAAAACCACATAAAATGAAGAATAGAATTTTGCACTTTCTTTTTTGTCTTGAAAAGTAGCATTTTCAACGTCCCATCAAGGGTGACCACCGCCCAAAATTGAGTGTCACGTGCACAGGTCATCTCAATGGGTTGACAGGTTGAGGCTAAAGCAAGATACGCAAATCACAAATGAATTTTGCAAGACAAAAGGGAAATTCACAATGCATAAAAGAATTTTGCAAGTAATAAAGGAATTTCGCAAGTCATAAGGAAAATTCAAAAGATATAAAGGAAATCCATAAAAAGAAATTTGCCTGTCATAATAGAAAATCACAGGGCCCAAAGAATTTTTGCAAAACACAAAGGAAGAAAATTCACAAGTCAAAAGAAAGTTTGCAACTCTATCTATAAGGGACAAAAAAATAGATCACTGACTGACCAAGAATAGATCGAACTTAACATGAATTTGAATCCAAAGCCAAGGTCAATACCGAGACCAAGATTGGACAAAACCAGATCAAACCCGAATCCAAATGACTAGACCAAAAAAGAGGTTATTTAACGGAAAAAAAAACCTTAGTTCTAAATAGGCATAATTTTGAGCCAAATACCAACAAGGGTTACCTGACTATCCATCTTGGGGTTGTCATTCATTCATGTGATAAACGGCATCCCAATCACCGTCGATTGCTTACCACAATTTTTTTCAGGGCCATTGATGCTCTATATGGACGGCATCTAGAACTTGCAGAGTGGTCGGTTGAAAACAAAGATAGACACCGTTAATGACCCTTCTCATCTGTGTGTTTTGATGACCGTTAACGTGGATACAGATCAGGTCACTCGTCGAATGACCGTTAACGACCCTCCATCTGTGTGTTTTGATGCTCGCCACGCGGCGAGCATCTTTTAAATATTTTTTAGGTAAAAAATAAAACCAGTAGAGAGGGGGGGGAAGCAACGCCTTCACCACGCTTCTCCGTCGGTAACGCCTCCACCCTCCGCCGCCGCCGACCGGGCTCACCACCTCGAGGACCTCTACCGCGCCCTCGGCCTGGATTGTGCGGTCTGCCTCTTGGAGTTCCAGGAGTGGGAGGCCACGAGGTCGTTGCCTCGGTTCCGATCTCACTCCACCTGCCCTCTCTGTAGACCATCGTCATCAATCTCGAAAGCGACGGTGCCGGCGCTGGCGATTCAATCGATGGGAACGGGAACAGGGTCGATGCAGAGGAGGGGGATCTCGTCCTGTAGGGCTGAGGAGGTCTCGATTTCAATCCAGATCCTGCCCGGAGGAGTGGTTTGAACTCGCCGAGGGTTTCGCCGGGTGAGTTGTCTATGAATTCACCAAGACGGTTTCTTTTGTTAACCAGGCAAATGACGTAATTAGGCCGTTTACGCTATCTGTGTCCCATTCAAGTGGAAGAGCAACATCAGAGGGACCCCTGACAGAATGACATCAGGGGTACCCCTCTCTGTTTGGTCGAGGACAAATCAGGTGATTTGACAAAATGCAAACTTTTATGTTTTGAAATCGCCACCGCCCTCCACTACAATCACCACCGTTTATTGTAAGATGGTGACATGAACATTTTTGGACTCCACAGACTGCACAATGAATGGCGGTGATTGAAGTGATGGACGGTGGTGATTTCGCCAAATCACTTGATCCGTCCTGTTGGTCCCAGGATCCTTGAATGTTGATATATTAAGCAGTCTCACCTGACCCTTTTCTCACTCTCTATCCCACCGGGGCCCACCTATACTACGTTAGCAGCCCCAATTCATCTGATCTTTGCAAGTTTTTAGAGGTTCTTTCTGTGAGCGGCTTAGGTCCAAGGTTCTTTTATCTGTTCAAGCAACACTTGCTTGCCGTTCATCACCACGATGAATGACACCCAAAATCCTCCAAAAACTTTAATATTTTGAATGTCCTGACCGTTCATTTTACGGCCATGAATGCCGTTCATCTAGAGTGAATGGCAGGACAAAGCCTTGTTGGGCCCATCCACATAAAGGGCATTCATCCTGAAAATGATCATCCATACTACCGTTTAGTTTTATGTCCAAGAAACCTTGGACCTGATCTGCTGTCGTTCTTTTTATATAGCTGCCGCTACTACTATTGATCACTGATCTTGGATTCGATAAATAAAGGTCACTAATGTTTTTAAATACTCACTCTTTCACCTTTAATCTTTTTCTCATTTCCTTCACCCCTCACTAAAAAATTCGAAGTCTTGAGAGAGAGAGAGAGAGAGTGGTTAGGATTATGACACAAAGGTACGTTCAGCAAAACTATTAGACAAGCAGCCAGCGCCACGTTGAGGTTTTTTTTTCAGAGGGCACAATTTGGTTACTCTGATTACAAAATCACTCCGCCATAAGTACATCACAATCTCTTTTTCAACTTGTTGCAAATGTTACACAGTTTCACATATTCACACGGGCAACCCTCTTCACACAATGCATCCAATTATCTGCATTATCAACGGAAATGTTTGTTTGGTTCTTTCATACAGCACATTTCTCACATCGTGTGACCACGGACATATATGCAATACCTTGCACTTGATTGGACATGTATACGATGCGCATGATACAAACTGAACAGCCAGTCTAATAACTGAATACTACTGGGATACCCCAAATTTCATCTATGATCTAGCAATCTACAGACCAATTGCGATTCTTTGAACATAATCTGGCTGTCGCTTGCCTGGCATACGAAGAAGCCCGGTAACTTGAAGCTCTGTAATTGCCCTGCAAAACCTTGCTCTGTATCATGTTAAAGAACTGCCAAGAGCATGATCACAATCAAAACAGTAAAACATTTAAAGTCAATACTTATTTTGTTCTACATGAAATTATTATAACCAAAATCCTAAAAAAAATTGATGCCTATTTTGTTTAACATACAATTAAAAGTGCTTAAACAAGGGAAAACTAGACAGTATGGATGTAACTAGCAAGTGTCACAACTCAAACAGCTGTTGCTGTTTAATTCACATCATATGGAATGAGCTTGTGTGAGTCAATCACAGGAAGAGTCTTTGCAGACTGACATCTGTGCTTCGTTTTTTTTTATGAGAAGAAAAAAGACATCTGTGCTTATTAGTATCAGAGACTAGTACAAGAATCCAAAACACAAAGGATACTGAATAGATGCTTCATCAGAACCATTAAGTGTGTTTGTAGCTTTTCTTTTCTTTGGAGTTGGTGACTTCCCACTTTTGTTCTTAACAGCCACTGAGTTAACAAATGTTGTTCTGAATGATTGATACCAGTCATAAAGATTGATAAGATCACCATGTTCTTGAGAAAGAATATACCTGAAACACGGATCTAGTGATGAGAATTTCACTGGAAGAAAGAAACCAGACACTACGATGAAGATTGCTCTGAGCACGGACACACTCCACCTGCTTCTAGAATTGAATAGATTAAAGACAAATCACAAAATACTCACAAGATGGCAGTATCATGCATGCAGGGTGACAAGACACCCAGTCCCTTCTTACAGCAACTGCAATTGAGATAAACTGGACATTTAAGGAGGTCTTCTTGAACCATCTTTCTTGGGTCGCTAATCAGAGCCTGAAAAGATAAGTCTATTAGACGGGAAATCAGCAATAGTGTGTCCAAGAAAGCAGGCACCAAATGGGCCACCATCGGGGCCTCTGCTAGTAAAAAGGGGGAGTCCCACTAGACTCCAGATAGTCAATCTAGGTGATACTAAGAAGCATCATGCCAATCGATTGGTAATAATGGCTTGAACAAAGCAAACTATCAACAACTAAAATAAAAAAATACAGCTTATAAAACGTAGATGGACCTGTTATGCATCAAGTTCCTCAAGCTTCTAGTAAATTTAAAGTTCTACATTTAATTGAGGCATCGATGAATCAAACTTGGATACATGTCAGGTCTAGTTGACTGAATATCAAGGTTGACAGGAGAAACAGAAATGTGAAAAGTCTTAAGAGATGGGAATGGGAAACGGAACTTTTTTAGGCTCATGTTGAACAAGAAACATGTATGTGTGTGCATGTACTGCAAATACGACAATATGTATGAAAAATGTTTATCAGTTTATACAAACTTTACTTGATTACCAGCATCAAGTTAACTAGTAAGAGTTAATAAATTAAAATTTTTTATAAAAGTATGAGAATGCATTGATCAGTATTATATAACAATAACACATGTTTGTTCTGCCTCATTTAAACCAGTGTACAGTTGGGTTACTTTTACTAAAACATAAATATAATTATAGTATTCAAATGCAACATAGACTTTTGTCCTTAGATAAAATAGATTCAAGAAACAAGGTAAAAATAGTGGTAGTTAGATTAAATAACGAGGTTCCACCATTTCACTTAGCACATTTATGACCTTAACACACACACACACACACACACACACACACACACACACACATATATATATATATATATATATATATATATATATATATATATATATATATATATATATATATATATATATGATCTTTTCAAAAACCATAATTAAAAATTTTTCCTCAACTTTTTTACAGGGGAAAAAGATTCCTTGTCTAAGTGAAACACTAGAAATGCACAGAAAAGGTGTTTCCCATGTAAAGTAAATAGGTATCTTATGTGATAAGAATGAGTTTTTCACTTGATGGAAAATATGTTTCTCACAAGTTTCGGAAACATTAAGTTTCACATTTCCGAAATAGTTTCCTATGAAACGGCTTTGCCACATGTAAGTAGAGTTTCCAGTACCCGAGGGCAGGGGTCATAGCCTCAGAGTTTTCCGCTGTCGGCACGACAACCCTAGGTATGGCAGGCTGAGCCAGCACGACCAGTTTTTCGGGTTATAAATTCAAAAAAGTAGAGTTTCCTGTAGCCCTGCTAAATTCAAGACATTTAACCAGCATTTATAAGCATTGGGATGGGAACAAGATCTGTTGGAATGGAAATGGCATTAAGCAATAAAGTGAGCGGCTCTTGTACATCATATGGAAACAGTTGACTGAAGCGGAAGGCTAATCTTTTGGAGATACAAAATGAAAATTGAAACTAAACTACCACAAGCATATTACCAAAACATTATTTAAGAATCTTAGCACTTACTGACTGCAACGTGCCGACATCCTTGAAGCAAAAAATTTCGTGAAAAGGTGCAGACTCCATGGGAATCAAAAAATCCCTGTCCCATCATACATGAAAGCGTAAGTAGGTTGTTCTTTTGCTGCTTTAAAGATCAACTATCAAATAACAAAATCCATGACTTTTAAAAAGGAAATGAGTGGGAACAACGAAACTATAATGTATAAAAGTGTCCCATCCAGTTCATATTTCATAAAACCGAAGTGCGAACACAATTCATATTTCATACTATCAAAGCAGGAAAACAATATTAAAAGGACTCTGGCTGACATATTGACCGAGTCAAGGAAGCATGTGGCCTCACAGTAATCCAGTCAAGGAAAACTGGAATCTTATAATAGGTTATGGACCTTATGGGAAAATAAGATGCTAACAAAATAACAAAATTGATGACAAGCTGCAGTGGCAGAGCCAGAAGTTTTTCGTTGGGTGGGCAGACTTCGGGTCTCGGGGACAATACTATGGTCTTGAAGGACGATCCATTTATTCGAGGGACAGGGCCGCAATCAAAGGAGGCAGGGGAAGCAGAGCCCCTGCCGACAATCGAGGGACGGGGGGGGGGGGGGGCACCCCCGCTTGATTATTTAGAAATCGGCTCTTGGATCGTATAATTACAACATGCGAGCAAGTTTTTTTTAGCGTCTGAAAATAAATGGCCTAGAACTTTCATTAATATTCAAGCCTCAAAAAGGTATATTTTTTTCGTCTGGAATGTGTTGGTTCCTAGCAAATGTGCTATGTGGAACACATATGTGCGGTCAGATTTGTGAAAGTAGTATAGGAAATATCCAGTTTGTACCCAAATCGCATATTTAGTAGTTTGTATCATGTATCTATTTTATGTGTGATTTTTACTTATTTTTAAAAAATGTTTTGTGCTGTTGATGCATTGTACTTCAGCTAGTCAAAAGGTATTTCTCTTTCAATTTTCTTTGCCAAAATTTTTACAGGATCTTTGGAAAAGAGTGACTTTTTCAACTAAGAATGTTGCTGATAGCAATAGTGGTGAATGCTGACTGACAAGTTAGAACACGTGTGAGCACACACACACACAAAGCCTTAAGATATTGACCTTTCTCAATGTTGGTTTATGCAAATGAGAAGATTGTCATTGTAAATTAGGCAAATTATAATGAGGAAGAGAATCAAGTCTAGGATGTCGTGGTAAACAAGGAATTGAAATGCTTGGCTCACCCATGCCCACCCCCCTTGCCTCGGTTTCTAATTCTGGGATGGGCGACCG
The DNA here is from genome assembly GCF_984573655.1 of Nuphar pumila. Lineage (NCBI taxonomy): Eukaryota > Viridiplantae > Streptophyta > Magnoliopsida > Nymphaeales > Nymphaeaceae > Nuphar > Nuphar pumila. Next base: position 88,109,191 of record NC_143261.1, read on the forward strand.
CCCACCCATGCCCACCCCTGGCTCCGCCACTGACAAGCTGGCATATGCATGCATGTCTAAGCATATGCACTATGACGAAATGATGACCCTAAACGTAGGTATTGCACAAAGGGAAAATACCTCCAAAAAACTGAGATCTACCACACATTTGATCACCATCATCCAACACATCCCCATTTAATTCGTTTGTTCCTTTCCAAAGTGATAGAAACACTAGGGCAATGAACAGATTCGTCCGGGTTCAGTCACGTCCATATATGCACAATGACAAAATGACGAACCTAAGAGTAGCTATTGCACAAAGGGAAAATGCCTCCAAAAGACTCAGTTGTACCACACATTTAGTCACCATCATCCAACATATCCCCCTCCAATTCCTCCCTTCTCTTAAGTGAATTAGAAACGCTAGGGTAAAGAACAGGTGGGTCCGGGTTCAGTCACATCCACAACTTGAAGTAAGGTGAACATCAAGCCAGTTCCATACCTTGCTCAGAACTACTTGATCCAATTCTGGTCCTACTAAACTGCAGCTGTTATGCCTATTAGGTGGAGTCCGTGCATCATCTTATTCAGGTCAATTTGGATCAGACTCTGGTCCATGAATAGACCAAAACAGCATCCACTTTCTACACTACCAAATAATTAAGGATGAAATCTACAGAAGCTAGAGCCAAGAATATGTAATGGTGCAAACCCACCTGACCATAAGCTCAACAAGCATTGCAGTTTCTTCATTCAATGTTCTGTTCGTTTTTGCATGTAACATCCTTTGTGATACTAATCTCCTGAAATATGAATAACATAAGAAAAAATTTGTGGTTACTCAAATATTTGAAGTCAAAAGAAGCTTTGGCTATTAATATACAAAAAAAGGTGAAGCTAAGAAGACCATTTGAAAATGCATCACTCAAAACAGGTGCCAGTGCCACATGCAACTATACAAATCTCAGTCGTTATAAACTTATAATACATCTGTGTTTATATCTCTTCTACTGATTGCTGGGAATTGTTGGATTTCCACCATGCAGGCACTATCTCACATGGTTTAGTTACCAATCTAGTCCATGGTACCTCATCAAGATTTCTCCATAATTATATTCTTACAAACTTATGGAGTTTTTTTTTTTTTTGAAAGGCAAACTGTGGTTAGGCGGACCCCTACCAGAACAACAGCCGCTCTATGTGGCAGAGGGATTCAATCCTGGGCCTTCATCTTGACACAGGACCCCACTTACCACATGGGATACCACCTCGGTGGTACAAACTTATGGAGATGATGATAGTGAGTTGTGCTATACACAAATTTATGGTGCTCTATTGATGGTTAGATTAAAGATGGCCATTGTGACATCACTAGACTTTATAATGAGCATGAAACTTGTTCATTATTAACTTTACCTCACCAAGTCCATGTTTATTGGGTATCATCCAAACAAGTTCACCAAAGAAGTGGAATCAACAAGCGATACTAGAAGCAAAAGAGCAAATCTATTTCCATTCAAGATTTATACTTCAATCTAATTAAAGTAGACCGCCCATGGTGCTATTACAAGAATCACAACTTATTAGTTATATGAATGAATTGTTTTCTAATGAATGTTCAATCTTCATGTTGAAATTATGATATCCTTGGAAGTGTGCATCTCATGAAAAGGGAACCGAGTTTCAGACGCACTTGGCTTTCAGCTTCCGAAGCAGCAAACCATTTCAGATGGTTTCATGCATTCTATATATATGATTATAAAACCTGTAACCAAAAAATCAAATCATATTTTTTTAAAGAAGGGTGTTTAACTTTGAAAGGAACACTGTTGGTGAATCCTGTAAAACAAACACTGACAGGAAGCGTACCTGAATTCGGCATGGAGTGCGTGTAGGAAATTCGGTGTTCTCCTCAACCGGTCGATGCCCACAATGAGCCCAGGCCTTAGGTCGACGGTGAGCAGGACCCTGATCCGCTGTATCCGAATGCGGAACTGAATTTGGCATGGTAAATGCTATGAATGTCTCATCATCCTCATAGCCCCTAACCCCTTATGTAATGGGAGATTAGGCAGTTACATGAATGTGGTTACTCCACATTCACGTAACTCCCACCCACTATCCCCATTACGTGGTCACTAACGTGACCCACTAATGGGTGTCAATCCAGGTCACACTGTGGGTTGGACCCATAACCCATAATGTCCAACATTCTCCCACTTGACCCATTGACACCAAAAGTGTACTAAATCGAGGTGTATGCCGTTATCTCGATTTAATTCTTTATGTAGGTTCACATGCCACCCTTTATCACAAGGATGAATCGTATGAGTCATGGATATGAACACCCCTTTATGAAATGTCATATTTCCATGTACTACGCTACAATTCACCTTCAGTGCTTAGGCATGTAGAAAATTACCTTTATGAATAGGTTGGTCTCTCACCTATTATATTGGTCCTTTAATATTGTTATTCTGATATTCTCTCTAACCCATATGAGAGATTCTTTATGCAAAATCAACAATAACACAAAACCTTAGAGAATCAAAACATAATCACAAATGTGATCACATAATGTATTGTCATACATCAGAAGGAATCAAAAAGACCCATCCCCTTTACATGTTGGGAATACAATCCCGGTGCTAGCCATTGAGTAAGGGATCCGCAGTCATTTCCTTCGTCCCAATTGTATCAATACATACCAGATGATTCTCAATCCTTTCTTTAACAACAAAATATTTTAACTCCATATGTTGACACGATGTTGAGCTCTTGTTGTTATTTGAAAAGGACACGGCTGTTTCATTGTCACAAAAGATCTTTAGTGGTCTCTCAATAGAGTCCACTATACCAAGACTCATAATGAAGTTTCTTATCCAAATGGTCTGTGACGAAGTCTCGTATAGAGCAATAAATTCCGCCTCCATGGTATGAGCAGCAGTGGTAGACTGCTTTCCACTTTTCCATGAGACAGCACCACCCGCTAGAAGGAAAATATATTCAATAGTGGATTTTCTACTGTCAATATACCCTCCTAAGTCTGCATCAGAGTATCCAACGACCTCTAGGTGGTCAGCTTTCTTATAGGTCAACATATAGTCTTTCGTTCCTTGTAAATAGCGCATAACCTTCTTCGCTGCCTTCCAGTGCGCAATGCCTAGATTTGACTGATATCTACCAAGCATTCCCACAGCAAATGCTATATCAAGTCGAGTGCAGGTCTGCGCATACTGTAAACTCCCAACTGCCGAAGCATATGGGACACCATCCATCTGAGCCTTCGCAATATCATCCTGAGGACAGTCCTTTAAGCTTAATTTATCCCCTTTCACTATAGGTGCCAAACAAGGAGAACAATTCTCCATCCCATATCTTTTAAGAACCTTAAGGATATAGGATTTCTAAGAGAGGCCAAGGACACCCTTAGTTCTGTTATGACAGATCTCGATTTCAAGGACATAAGTGGCCTCACCCATGTCTTTCATATCGAAATAAGAGAAAAGAAAATCTTTTGTTTCATGTAAAAGACTCAAATAATTAGTTGCAAGAAGAATATCGTCAACATATAAAGCCAAAATTATGAACTTACTCTCACTAGTCTTAATGTAAATACACTAATCAACAATGTTTTCAGTGAATCCAAAGTTCATTATTACCTGATTGAACTTCTTATACCACTGGCGGGAGGCCTGTTTAAGTCCATAAATTGACTTATTCAATTTGCAAACTAAGTTATTCGAGTCATTTATACTGAAACTAGGAAGTTGTTGCATGTATACCTCCTCATCCAGATCCCCATTCAGGAAGGCAGTTTTCACATCCATCTGATGCAGCTCTAAATCAAAATGAGCTACAAGGGTCATGATTATCCTCAATGATTCTTTAGTTGAGACAGCAGAAAAAGTATCATTATAATCAATGCCCTCTATCTGTGTGAAACCTTTTGCAACAAGCCTGGCCTTGTACCTCTCCACATGACCTTTAGAGTCTGTTTTGGTTTTATAAACTCATTTACAACCAACTGGTCTAACTCCATCAGGTCGAGGTACAAGATCTCACATTTGGTTCTTTGCCATAGAGTCAAGTTCTTCTTTCATAGCATTAATCCAATGTGTTGATCTTTCACTTTCAATGGCTTCTGCAAATGTGAAGGGATCTTCATAAATGTCTATGAAATCATTTGACTCTTGTAAATATACCACATAGTCCGGATGGATAGCAGATTTCCTAATTCTGGTGGACCTCCATACAGGTGCTACAGGTGGTTCAAAATGAGCCTCTGTATCCTGTTGTTGTATATCTTCATCAACAACCGAATCTATTTAGGATTGATGTTCATTGACTGAACTTTCTCTTACATTACTCGAAGGAACAATGATAGAAAAAATCGAGTCTTTATCCTTAACAGGTGAGAAACCTGAATCCTACATTTCTTCAAAATCAATATTTTGAGACGCATCTATCCCAACAGAACCATTTTCAAGAAATCTTATTTTATCTGTTTCCACTATCTGTGGTGAATGAGATGGACAATAAAACCTAAAGTTTTTCAATTTTTCTGGATAACCGATGAAGAAACCACTAGTTGTCCTAGGATCAAAAGCTTTTATATGTGGGTTATACAATTTAGCTTGTGCAGGACATCCCCATATGTGCATATATGATAAAGAAAGTTTTCTACTTGTCAACAACTCGTAGGAGTCTTTTGAACAGCCTTCGTAGGAACCTTATTCAGAATATGCACTGCAGTCCTAAGAGCTTCACCCCACAAGGTCAAAGGGAGGTTTGAGTGATTCAACATCGTTTGAACCATTTCTTTAAGCGTACGGTTTCTCCTTTCAGCTACACCATTCTGGTAAGCACTACCAGGCATGGTATACTGAGGTACAATGTCTTTCTCTTTTAGAAACCGCGCTAATAGACCTTTCTTTTGTCCCATCTCAGTGAAACAACCATAATATTCGCCACCTCTATCAGACCTGACAACCTTAATAACTTCACCGATTTGTTTCTCTACTTCTTTCTTGAAGTCCTTAAAAACCTAAAAGACCTCTGATTTTTCAGATAATAAGTAGAGATATATATACCGTGAGTAATCGTCTATAAAGGTGACAATATTTTTCACCTGTATAACACGGTGAAAAAGGGCCGCAGACATCCGTATGCATTATTTCTAACTTTTCATTATTGTGTTTGGCATCTTTCTTATATGTGTTAGACTGTTTAACCTTTATGCAGTCAACACATGGCTCTACATTCGTAAAATCAAGGGATCCAAGGATTCCCTCTTTCACAAGTCTTTGGACTCTCTCTTTCGAGATATGTCCTAACCTCCGATGCCAAAGCAAATAGGATTAATCATCCTTTAGGCCACGTTTATTGTCAATCATTGTGTTCTCAATGGAGTGAGATTCCCGAATTTGGAATTTGGTTCTTAATCGATACAAATCATCACACATATATGCAGAACCTATATTCATTGAATTTTTCATAATAATAAGTTCAAATTTTTCAAATTTAAATACAAAGTCAAACTTATCAAGTTTTGAAATTGAAATTAGGTTCCGACTATAAGATGGCACATAAAATGCATCGACCAAATCCGATATAAATCCCGACTCCAACACAATTCTGCAGGTCCCAACGCTCTTGACATGCAAACGCATCTTATTTCCTGAAAATATGCTTCTTTCATGCTTCGTTGATTCCCTTTTGTTCAGAAATGACTGCAAAGAGTTGGCAATATGCACCGTGGCACCAGAATCAATCCACCAACTATGCAATGGAACATGAATTAGATTGCACTCATGAGAAACGAATGACCTATTACCTTTATTTTCGAACAACTTCTTGTACTTCAAACAATTCACCTTCTTATGCCCCTTCTTTTTGCAGAAGAAACACTTTATAGAAGGGCCTCCTAAATGGGAATTAGCTTTCGCCTGAGAGTTTGAATTCTCCCCAGTGGCTCTCTTCTTATTCTTCCTTTTGAATGAGCTTTTCTTTTACCTCGACCTCTGTTTATCCTTATGAGAGGCCATATGTGCACTTGGCACCCTCTCACCCTTCAATCTTTCATCTTCTTCAACACACTTGGCCAAGAGGTCATTAAAAGACCACTCATCATTATGTGTGTTGTAGGAGATTTTAAAGGGTCCATACTCAGTAGGTAACGAGGTTAAGATCAGATGGACTAAGAAGGAGTCAGAGATGGTGAACTTCATGTCATTCAGTTGAGTCGCAATATTCCTCATTTCCAAAATATGTTGTCGGATGTGACTGTCACCAACATATTTCATAGACACTAATTTGGACATGAGTGTACTGACCCTTGATTGCAAAAGCAACAGGCTAAGTCTGTTCGAGCGCTCCCACTTCTCAGAGGCAACCTTCTGATCGGTTGTGCTCTGCTCTGTAAGAGTGGGAGGTCGTCAATTCTAAGTGTCAGATCTAAATCCATATAGCCCAAAGTGAATAATACGATTTCTTTCCAATCAGAAAAATTCGATCCGTCTAAAATGAGGATATTACTAGAACCATCGATAAGGAAGGAACATGATAAAACAAGGAATGAAAACGAAAAGACATTACTATTATTGCTTAGACGAGACTCGTGTTGAAAAGGTAAAAGTGAGACCCTTTATTTTCACCTTTTCTGAGACAAGCATAGTTGAGCCATATCGTTCCACTTGGGTGAAAACGATAATACTCATAATTGCTCCGTCTCTTCAATTCTCAAATAATTGACTTCAGTTGGTGAAACTAGCAGATCATGTAACGAGAGGCAATTCGGCACTGTACATTTGGGTACGAACATGCTTCGTGGGCTGGAATACACATCTACTATCACACCCTGTGTAAATTTGGAACATGACCTACCTTTGGGTAGAATCTATGTTTCATAAATTCACACACAATCATAATTACGAATCTTAATACGGTCCAAAGAATCTTTAATTAACACGACTCAGATCACTTTGGTGATTACAAGAATCGGTCAATCAAGATCTTTTACCGAAAATCCTATTTGTATTATGGAGCACGCCCATGCACACATTTTAATGCATGTATATTCATGACATAATATAAGTTCATGCTTCAACTAATATACATAAACTAATTGTCATGAATTTAGTTACAATTCATGCTTAAAATCATCATGTACAACTTAACCAATGCAAAATACATGAATTAACATGCATAAGTCATGCATTATTTAAAATAAATATTTTATAAAGCATGAAAAATAACAAAAGCATACTCATATGGGTAAAACCCAGGGTCCTCAAGTAGGAACCGGTCTAAAAACACTCTAAACCGGTCTGAAACCGCCCCAAACCGGTCATCAAAGGGTCAAAACCGATTCTAAACCTTATGAACCGATACTTAATATGAACAAAAGTTCATAAAACCCTATAACCGTATGCCAAAATCCCTGTATCTCTTTATATTTATGAAAACAGGGTCTCAGCATCTCGAAACCGGTGGAAAACTTAAAAGAACCGGTCAAAAACGGCTCTAAACCGATTTTGAAAGGGGCCGTATCAGGTTCCTGATCTGATTCAGTCTTAATAGTGTTCGGATCCTGCTTAACATGGATCTGACCTGGTTCAAATGGGATCTGGGTCTGACCCAACCCATACTTGATACGGATCCGACCCGAACAGAACCCGGGTTAGACCCGGTCCAAAACGGACCCGGATCGAACCCGACTTATAAACTCGATCCGAGAGAGAGACACGATTCTTTCTGGATCAGACCCGAAACCATCATGGGTCCAGGTCACATCCAAGAATAAACCGCAGACCCGATCCACCCAAAATGGGTTTGGATCGGGTCTATCATCGAATCACCATGCCGGACCCGATCCGGTCCACTGTTAAAATGAAACAGAAACCTGATTTCTGTTTTCATTTTAATAGGGAAACCGAAAGGGTTTCCTCCCTTTTCGGTTCCACGGCGACCCACATCGCCGAACAGTGACCGACGTCGGTTGTCGGCGTCCGATGCCGCCTGTCGGCGACCGGCGTCAACCCACCGAAGAATGACGTCGCCCCACAGCGACGATGCGAGGCTTTGTCGTCTGATGGCTAAAGAGGCAGAGGAAGAAAGGGCACGGCTGGTGCAGCAGCACCGACAAGATCGCTAGCGACCGACGGTCGATCCAGCCGACATATCGCCCCACGGCGATCGTCCGATCTGGCGACAGCCCCGGCACCACTGATCCTGATGTTGTTTACGGATGCCCAAAAAATCCTCCAGCGACCCACGTCGCCCTCCCATCGGCGAACAACGTCGCCCCACGGCGGCGTGCGATTGTCGGCACCGGCTACTGGCTGGAATCGCCCGCAGACGCCCTGGCGACGGCGACTCTACTGGCAGCCTGATGGAACGTCGGGCAGAGAAAAGGGGGTTTTCAAACCCCAGACGTCGGCCATCCAGCGTTCTCCACCCCGGCAACACCTTCGGCATATGTCGACCACCTTCGGCATATGTCGACCACCATGCAACCCGACGGTGCAGGGGATCTCAGGCGACGGCTCCAACGGCGATCCCAGCAACGGCAGATCCTCCCTGCAGCCCGACGGCCACAGGTATACATCAATCCGTTGTTGTTTTTTAATGAGGATCTGGATCGCCTGAGCCGACCGCTGTTGGGAAATGGTTGTTGCCCCCGTGGCGACAGTTGCCGATGAAGGCTATCGCCCCACGGCGACAGTCTACCGGAAAAAAGATTTCCATCCTCTGTCGCAAACAGTGATGTTAGCAACAGTCTGCCAGGATGTCACCCCATGGTGACATGCTGTCGCAGAATCCAGAATTCAGACAACGAGGCGAAACGCCGAAAAGGGCCTACACGGCCACGCGCAGCGGAAATGCGTGGATGTAGGCCCATAACCCAATGTTGGTGAATCCTGTAAAACAAACACTAACAGGAAGCGTACCTGAATTCGCCATGGAGTGCGTGTAGGAAATTCGGCGTTCTCCTCAGCCAGTCGATACCCATAATGAGCTCAGGCCTTAGGTCGACGGTGAGCAGCACCGTGTTCCGCTGTATCCGAATGCAGAACTGAATTTGGCGGGTAAATGCTATGAATGTCTCATCATCCTCATAGCCTCTAACCCCTTATGTAATGGGAGATTAGGCAGTTACGTGAATGTGGTTACTCCACATTCACGTAACTCCCACCCACTATCCCCATTACGTGGCCACTAACGTGACCCAGTGTTGTGAGAGGCGTACGCCTCAGTACTTGAAGTGTATGCCCCACAGGCGAGGCGCACGCTCAAGGTACTGAGGCGCACGCTCAAGGTACTGAGGCGCACACTCAGTACCTGAAGCGTTGCCTCCTCAACGGGGATTTTGAGATTTTCTTTTTTTAACAATCATGGTCAGGTAAAAAATGATGAAGATATCAAGCATTAAATTCAATCCATTAACATCCCTACAAAAATGCCACATATTTTTACGATATTTTAGATATACGACAGATACTTGAGAGTCGCACATTGTGAAAGGCGTACGCCTCAGAGGCGAAGCACAGGCTCAACGCCTCGCTTCGCCTCATCGCATTTAACAACCTTGACGTGACCCACTAATGGGTGTCAATTCGGGTCACACTATGGGTTGGACCCATAACCCATAATGTCCAACAAACACTACAGCATTTGGATGATGAACAATAGATGTGATTAAGAATCCTATTTTGTCAAATATGCTTTCCAACAAGTTGGTTTTACATGCCGTTGCTTTAGAGCTTTCACTTAGCATAGAAGAAAGGATAATGGATTCACCTAGGAGTTGCCTTAATAACCTAGAAGATTACAGGTTTTGGCAAGCACAGGGAATTAATTGAATAAAATTGATATCAAGGAAATACTTCTTTGTATTAAATTCTATATTGTTTTAATTTCTTGCTGGTGTTTTTAACTTTCTTGTGCATTAAAACCAGCATCATCTTCAAGCTGCTATTTATGATTAGCTTATGTAAGGCATGAAATAAAACAAGAAGTGCACAATCACAATGCTAACAAAGGGCTACACAAGCGCACGATCACAATATGGCCTCTAATGGACCGAATACAATAATACAATCTCACAAAAAGAATAAATCTCACAAGAACACAATAGAAATAAGTCTTTATATTCACAACTCATATGCTAAAAAACATGCTTTTTTTTACACTTTACCAATGGGCTCTATTTATAGAGCAATTCATACAACATAAAGGGGAAAAAAGGGAGGCAGTCCAATGAGGAGTCTTTTTATATTCACAACTCATATGCTAAAAAGCATGCTTTTACACTTTACAAATGGACTCTATTTATAAAGCAATTCATACAACATAAAGGGGAAGGTTGAGGAAGGTTGTCATGATATCGGAGAATCAATTTGGTTTTATGCCTAGTAGATCAACTATGAAAGCTATACATCTTCTTAGACAACTTATTGAGAGAAATAGAGAGAGAAACAAAGATTTGCATATGGTTTTTATTGATTTGGAGAAGGCATACGATAGAGTACCTAAGGACGTTCTCTGGTGGACAATGATGAAGAAAGGTGTTTCTCTCAAGTACATTAGTATAATTAAAGATATGTATGAAGGAGTAGTAACCAATGTTCGCACTTGTAAAGGGGTGACAACTAATTTTCCTATAACGGTTGGGTTACATCAAGGATCGGCTTTAAACCATTTCCTATTTGCTATAGTGATGGATGAGCTTACGAGATCAATTCAAGAAAATGTGCCGTGGTGTATGTTGTTTGCTAATGATATTGTTTTGATCGATGAGTCTAGAGCTGGTGTTAATGCTAAGTTAGAATTATGGAGACAGACATTGGAAGCAAGAGGTTTTAAGTTGAGTAAGAGTAAGACAAAATATATGGAATGTCGGTTTAGTATGCAACGAAGTAGTGATGGGAGTGTAGTGAAGCTTGGTGAGCAAGAAATACTGGTGGATGACTGTTTCAAATATTTGGGATCTATCATTCAAAAGTATGGAGAAATTGATGGAGATGTAAATCATAGGATAAAGGTTGGGTGGATGAAATGGAAAAGTGAAACTAGAGTGTTGTGCGATCGTAGAATGCCATTGCGGTTGAAAAGAAAGTTTTATAGGACGACTATTAGGCCCGCTTTACTATATGGTACAGAATGTTGGGCTGCCTAGAGACATCATATTCAAAAAATGAGTGTAGCTGAGATGTGTATGATTAGATGGATGTGTAGAAATACAATAAAAGATAAGATTCGGAACGAGGAGATACGTAAGAGGGTAGGCGTTGCACCCATTGAAAATAAGATGAGAGAGAATCGTTTATGGTGGTTTGGACATATTCGGTGAAGGCCTAATGATGCTCCAGTTAGAAGGATGGAGAAATGGGAAAATATATTAGTTAAAAGAGGTCGGGGTAGGCCTAGGAAGACTTGGATGGAGATGATAGGAAAGGATATGAATGCTTTGAACCTCACAATGATGATAGGAGGACATGGCATTGGATAGAAATGATTGGAGGAGAAGGATTCATGTGGAAGACAATGATTTTCTTTGTTGGTTCATATCGCCGACCCCAATTGTTTTGGGATGAAGGTGTAGTTGTTGTCGTTGTTATACAACATAAAGGGGGAAAAAGAGAGGCAGTCCAACGACTAGTTGGACAGTTTCCCAACAGTCAACTAAGTTCAAAAATAAAATACAAAAAAGCAAAAGAAAAACAAAAATAAACTAAAAGGAAAATAAAGAGTATAATACCCTATTGGACTGTATATATACAAAGACCAAAATACCCCTGACATATATATATATATATATATATATATATATATATATATAAATTAACACTCGCCCTCAAACTTACGGTGAGATCACTGAAAGCTTGTTAAGAAGAAACAAAAAATGAGGTAAAAGAGCTTTGGTGAAGAAGTCTGCAATCTGAAACTCATACTGAACATATGATAAAGTAATTGTTCCCTTCAAGTATTCTTCTCGAACATAGTGGCAATCCATCTCGATATGTTGTGTTCTTTCATGAAATGTATAGTTGTTGGCGATATATATGGCACTTTTGTTGTCACAGCATAACTTTGAAGATTTCAAAATATCAACACCCATGTCCGATAGTAAATATCTCATCCATACGACCTTGGTTGTTACAGTAGTCATCGTTCTATATTCAAATTCCATGGAGGATAAAGACATTTTTTACTGTTTTTTGCATCTCCAAGAAATTAGAGAATCACCTAAAAATACACAAAAACATGTGGTTGAGTGTCGGTTATTAGTATCTCCTCCCCAATCAGAATTAGTATAAGTAATAAGATTTAAAGATGATAAAGAGGATAAAAATAGCCCTTTAGAGAGTTTCTTGATGTATCAAATTATTCTTAACACAGTGCTCATGTGAACAAATGTGGGCGCATGTTGAAACTGACTTGTAGTATAAATTGCATACGCAATATCCGGTCTAGTAATGGATAAGTACATTAGTGACCCAATAAGTTGCTGATAAAGAGTTGGATCATCTAGTAAAACTTCGTCTTCAGCTCTTATTTTAGCATTTATTACTTCAGGAGTGTTTTGTGTATGTGATTCTCGATTGCGCAACAATAAAATGTATCCTCTTGGTGAGTATGATACTTCAATACCTAGAAAATATCTCAAAAAACTAAAGTCAGTTATATCAAAAGATTTCTTAAGCATAATTTTAATTTCTTCAATTTTCCTCTAATCATTCTCAGTGATCATCATATCATCAATGTATGAGAGCAAAATGATAAACGAAGTACCTGTAGATCTTACAAAAAGTGCAGTATCAATAAAATAAGATTTAAATCCAAAATTTATCATAGTTCCACTAAGTCGATCATATCATGCTTTAGGAGCTTGTTTGAGCTCATATAAAGCTTTTGGAAGATGAAAAACCATTCCATTTTCAATAGTCAGATCAAGAGTAGGATCCACGTAAACTTCTTCATTTAAATTTCTATTTAAGAAAGCATTTTTGACATCTAACTGATATATATCATATTTTCTAATAGATGCTACTGCAACTAAAGTCCTAACGATGGTCATGCAAGCAATTGGGGCAAAGGTTTCCTCATAGTCTATAGCATATTCTCAGGAGTACCTTTTTGCAACTAATATTGCTTTATACCTGTAAAGAAGTATGCAAAAATGTAATACAACAATGCTAATGCATTCACAATGTCCAATAATGGACAAGCACAAAGGCACAAGAGAGAGATAGTAAAGAAGTCTAGGGACAATACAAAAAGCCTTTAAAAGGCTACACACATAAAAAAAAAAGTAAAGAGCTTTATTGAATGAGAGCTCACAAAGCTTAAGAATACAAGGGGAGAACTCCCTTATTTATACACAAAGAGAGTGGGAAAAAAGGGAGCCATTGGGGGCTCCCACATGTTGTCGTTGGGGGCCCCAACAATCATATTTATGACCATTGGGGGGTACCAATGACTATAACGTGGGACCCCCAATGCATATTAAATAAAAGAAAAAAAATAAAAATAAACTATCTATTAAAATAGTTATTTCTAGAAACTATGTAAAATGACCAAAATACCCCTATATATATTAACACCACCCTCAAACTTTATGGGAAGATAATCAAAAGTTTGCTAAGAAGAAAAATAAAACGAGCAAGAAGAGCTTTAGTGAAGAAGACTGATACTTCGATATAACATATGGCAGGGTAACTGTTTCTCTTAGATATTCATCACGTACATAGTGGCAGTCCATCTTTATATATTTGGTGCGCTCATGAAAGGTTTGATTGTTGGCAATGTAAATTGCACTTTTGTTATCGCAGCATAGCTTCGAAGGACCGGAGATATCTACACCCATATCTTTGAGAAGACTTCATAACCAAACGAGTTTCATAATGGTAGTTGTTATAGCTTAATATTCAGCTTCAGCAGAGGATAGCAAGACTTTTTGTTGCTTCTTGCATCTTCTTTCATCTCCAGGCAATCAAAGAATCTCCTAAAAAGACACAAAAACCAGTAGTTGGAATTCTATCATTAGGGTTTCCTCCCCAATCAGCATCAGTATAAGCAAGTAAATTTAATGAAGATGAGGATAGAAATAACCCTTTAGTGATGGTATTCTTGAGGTATCTGACGATTCTTAGCACAGCATTCATTAGGATAGTTGTAAGATCATGTTGAAACTGGCTAGCAGAGTGAACGACGTGAGCAATATCTGGTCTGGTAATGATCAAATAGGTGAGAGAGCCAATGAGTTGTCTGTAGGGTGTGGGATCTTCTAGAAGAGTCACATCCTCCAGTCTTAATTTAACATTGATCACTTCAAGAGTTTTTACCTTCTTATTATCTGAAATTTCAAATTTAGTACATATATCTGCAGCAAGTTTCATTTGAGAAAGTATATATCCGCAGGGAGAATATGCAACTTCAATTCCTAAAAAATATCTTAAGAATCCTAAGTCAGACATATCAAAATTATCTTTTAACATATTTTTAACATTACGAACACTAATTTGATTATTCCCTGTTATAATCATATCATCTATATAGAGTAGAAGAATAACAATACTAGTTCCTGCATTTTTCACAAAGAGAGCAGTGTCAGTATAACATGAATGAAAACCTAGACTAGTCATGACATCACTAAATCTATCATACCAAGTCTTGGGAGTCTGCTTAAGACCATACAATGCTTTTAAAAGTTTAAGAGTTTTTCCATGTTCAATGTTAAATCTCGACAGAGGATCTATATAGACTTCTTCATTTAGGTTTTCATTAAAAAAGGCATTTTTAACATCCAAATGATATATAGGTCATTTTTTAGTTGATGCCACAGCTATTAGGGTCTTACCACTAGTCATTCTAGTCATGGGTGCAAAGGTTTTCTCATAGTCAATATCATATTCTTGTGAGTATCCTTTATCTACTAATCTTGATTTATATTGTTCTAAAGTTTCATCACTTTTAGTTTTAACTTTAAAAACCCACCGGCATCCAATAGGTTTCTATTTGTGAGGAAGTTTAACTATTTCCCAAGTGTTAGCTTTTTTAAGAGCATCTAGTTCTATATTCATGGTTTCAATCCAATGTGGTATATTTTTTGCTTAACTATAATGTGCAGGTTCATGATGGGAGTGTAAAGTTATTAAGCAAGCCCTATAATTAGGTATTAGTGTTTCATATACAAACCTATTTGGTGGGATGGATTCTCTAGTAGATCGTCTAAGAGCAGTTTCTTCTCGAGACTCATTGTTTTGAGAGAATTTTTCTAAGGCACTAATAGGTTTATTTTGCTGACGTTGTTCGAAGCTTTTTAGAATTATCAATGATGTCATCACTACTTGGTGATGTTTCAATATTAGAGTTTTCATAATGTGTGTCATCTATGATTTTAAAATGATTCAATAAATCATCACTAGAATGCATATCTTCCGTTGGAGAAAGATCATATAAAAACATGTAGTCAATTTTATCTTTCTTATCAAGATTTTCAAAACCATTTATCTTATAAGAATGCCACATCTTTAGAAACATAAAGTTTGTTATTTTTTAAATCAAAGCATCTATATCATTTTTTATTTTCACCGTATCCAAGAAAAACACACTCAATTGCTTTTGGAGACAACTTATCTCTTTTGTGTAAAAGTACAAAGCATTTACAACCGACAACGCGTAAGCGATTGAAGTCAGGTGCCATATTGAGAAGTTTTTCATGAGAGATATTTTTCAAAGTGGATGATGGCATGCGATTTATTAAATAAGTGGAGGTTAAAACGGCTTTGGCCCAAAAAAAATTAGGGATATTTTTAGAAATAAGCAATGTTCTAGCGGTTTTTATAATATACTTATGTTTTCTTTCTGCTAGCCCATTTTGTTGAGGTGTTCTAAGACACGATTTTTGATGACAAATTCTATTTATCTTTAGATAATTTTGGAAATCATTAAATAGACATTCTCCACCCGAATAAGATCTAAGAATAGATATATTACTTTTATGCAAAACTCCTTGAAAAAGGAGAAAACTTTTGATTTAAAATTAAGAAAATAGATCCATACATACCTAGTAAAGTCATCAATGAATGTTACATAATATGAATAACCACCCTTAGACAAAACCGGAGATGGACCACATACATCTGAGTGCACCAATTCAAAAGGTTTTGTTGAAACAAAGGTTCTAGTTGGAAATTGAATAGATTTCATTTTTCCAAGAATACAATATTTGCAATTCATATCTTTTTCTTTAAAATTTGTTCCCAAAAGAAAAAATATGCATCTTTGAGTAGCTTGAATGTCCAAGCCTTTTATGTTAAGTTTCAATGCTCTTGTCTTGGTCATATGTACAAAATGAGTTGGAAGGAAGAGTCAAATAATCAATAAAGTAAAGGTCTCCCTTCCAATGGCCTTGCCCAATCCACTTCCCAGACCAGAGATCCTGCACAAAGCACCCATTAGATGAGAAAGATATTTCACATTTGTGGTCGGCAATTTGAGAAACCAAAAAAAGATTTAAGTTTAGTTTTGGAACAACTCTAACCTTTGAAACAAAAAACTTTTGAGAATTTTTGGAATCTAGTGTTCCTATACTTTTTATTTTTAAAAAGGTTCCATGGACCGTAGAGACACAAGATATTTTTGAATTGGTGCATACATCGGTTAAAGCATTTTCATGGGGAGTCATATAAAAGGATGATCCCGAATCTAAAATCCAAGAATACGTACCTGGTGGTGATGTAGAGGCAATGGCGGCACCCGATGTAAATAAGGTAGCTTTGAGGATTTGTTGAAGAGCCATGAAAATTTGTCCAAGTATATTTAAGATCTTCACTCTTGCCTTTATCTTCCTTTTTGGTAGTTGATTCTTTAACAGAAACAACCTTATACTTGAAAGTTCCATTCAATTTTGGGTAAGCTGTGACCTGGCTCATTACAATGATGACAATCGATCATCTTTCTACCTCCCACATAGTTATTATTGTTGGTATAGTTACTTTGCCTCCCAAAATGTGGAGGTTTATATGTTTTAACATTGTTACCGAGTTTAGACACGGCTAAGACCTCATCAACACTCTTACTTATGCTAAGCCGAGTTTCTTCTTGAGTAATTTCGACAATGGCATCCTCCAAAGGAGAAAGAGTAAAGCTATGTAGAAGGAAAGATCTAACTTGTTCAAACTCGGGACGAAGCCCAAATAGAAATTGAAAAAACCTTTCTTATTCTATTTGCTTTTGCCTAAGTTTCACATCCTCAATGGCTACCCACTTAGGCTCTAAGAGTGCTAATTGATCCCATAGAGGATTTAAAGCAGTAAAGTAATCTTGAATGCTTAAATCACCTTGTTAGGTGGTTCTCACTTTTTCTTGCAAAATGTTATATCTTCTTTGAGTAAACCAATACTTTTTGCAGGAGACTTTCACTCGGTATTGTACTTTGGCCCCATGCGCACGACATAGCAAAACCCCGCCACTGAAGGGACAAGACCTTGCGGCCCCCAGTCCGAAGACCGGGTATAATTTTTTGGGCTGATTCGTTCCATTACCATAGGAATAAGGTGAGCATCTGGTCTTTCGGTTTGATCCATACGCTCCATTGATGAAAGGGTCCCTTTCCTAGCCATGCCATGCCATAGTGGAGGAATAATAGACGATCTTCCTAGTTCAAACAGGTTTTTCCAAGGATGAGGATATTTTCTTGTAACGAGGGAAAGGAGCCAATAGTTGGCAGATAACCCAAACAAGCTTGCTCTTGCAAGATCTTTTTTAGTATACATACCCTTCATAAAGAACCAACCTTCATTGGCTTTACGAAATTTAGCACATATTTTGAGTTCTACATTGTTCATGAACCATGCAAGGATCTTTTCATGATTGCTCTCCCAATCTTCCACCCTTTTTTTATGTTTTTCAATGACCTTGAGGCGAGCATCTCCATCAAGAGCTTTCTCTTGACCTCCTTTCTTGGTGAGCTCTAGTTGAAGTTCGGGAATAGAACCCATTACATAACCCCAAAGTTTTTTTCCTTTAAAATTATTCTCCATTGTGAATGCCCACATCATGTAATTCTTGCCATTGAGCTCGAAGAAGAGACCAATCTTGGATTCCATTGTATGGACAAAAGAGAAGAAAGAGAGTGTTGTCACGACTTCAACTCTAAGAACCGTATGGCACTGATACCATGTAAAGAAGCATGAAAAAATGTAATTCAAGAATGCTAATGCATTCACAATGTCCAATAATGGACAAGCACAAAGGCATAAGAGAGAGATAATAAAGAATTCCACTAAGGGATAATATAAAAAGCCTTTAAAAGGCTACACAAATAAAAAAAGTAAAGAGCTTTATTGAAAGAGAGCTCACAAAGCTTAAGAATACAAGGGGAGAACTCCCCTATTTATACACAAAGAGAGTGGGGAAAAGGGGAGCCATAGGGGGCTCCCACATGTCGTCGTTGGGGGGTCCCAACGACTATAATGTGGGACCCCCAATGCATATTAAATAATTGAAAATAAAAAAAAAAGATAAAAATAAACTACTTATTAAAATAGTTGTTTCTAGAAACAACTATGTAAAATGGCAAAAATACCCCTATCAGGTATTATATATATATATATATATATATATATATATATATATATATATATATATATATTAACAATACCTTTCTAGGGATTCATCACTCTTTATTTTGACCTTAAATTCCCATCTACATCGTATCGTCTTCTTTCCCTTAGGAAGGTGTTCGACTTCCCAAGTATGTGCCTCATGTAGAGCATCTAATTCTATTTTCATAGCTTTTACTAATTCTCTTTTGGCTTCTCTATATTTTGACGGTTCATGATATGAGTGGATTGTTAGAAGACACGCCCTATAATTTGGTGAAAAGGCTTCATAGGAGACGAAACTATTTGATGATCTAGGTATTCGTTCAGATTTTCTAATACTAGATTCTTCTACATTTATTGGTTGGATATACTTCTCAAAAGCACATGGATGTTCCCCATTATCACGTCTAGAGTATTGTATAATGTTATGAGTTGGTTCTCATTCACTTGTTCATTATTTGATTCAACATTGATGAATTTAGGCAATAAATCAAACAAGAAGGCATACTCAGATTCTTCTTTAGTTTTCTCAAAATCAAATCCCTTTTCTTTTTCTAGAAATATAACATTTCTAGATAAATAAAGTTTATCATTTTTAGTGTCATAACATCGATAGCCTTTTTACTTTCACCATACCCAAAAAACATTCAATAGCTTTAGGAGAGAGTTTGTTGTATTTTTCAAGAAGTCAAAAACACTTACATCTGAAAACTCTTAATCTTTTCAAATCGGGTGAAATTTTAAAGAGTTTTTCAATTGGAAATTTGTTTTCTAAAATTTGAGAAGGCATTCTATTTATTAAATAAACCCCGGTGAGGGCGGCTTTAGCCCAAAATTTTATCGAAACTTCTTTTGAAATAAGTAAAGTTCTAGTAGTTTCAATAATATGATGATGTTTTCTTTCAAAAATTCTATTTTGTTGAGGTGTCCTTAAACAAGATTTTTTATGTAGAATACCATGAGTTTTTAAATATGATTGAAAATCATTTGAAAGGAACTCTCCCCTGAAGTCAGAGTGGAAGGTTTTAATATATGTATTGAATTGATTTTTAACAAGATTATCAAAAATTTTAAAACATGAAAAAACTTCGGATTTGAGTCTAAGAAAATAGATCCAAGTGTGCCTACTAAAATCATATATGAATGTAGCATAGTATGAATAACCACCTTTTGACATAACAGGAGCGAGACCCCATACATCTGAATGCACTAATTCAAAATTTTCATTAGTTAAAAAAGTTCTAGATCCAAAAGGTATCATTTGCATTTTTTTCAAGTATACAATCTTTACATAAGAATTCTTTTTTCTTACAAAATTTTTCCAAAAACAAAAAAAGAGATAGTTTGGGTGCACTTGGATGTCTTAGTCTTTTATGCCAAAAGTTAATTTCTTGGCTATGGTTACAAAAGGAATCTTTTGGTAGACATAAAGAGTCCATGTAGTAAAGGTCTCCTCTTTTATTGCCTTGCCCAATTAGCTTCCAACTTTCCTAACTGGAGATCCTGCACCCAACTGTTAAAATCTCCTCTGGTACCTGCATTGAGAAAAGAGAGAGAGAGAGAGAACAGAAGATGAAAGGGAAGAAGGGGGTTGCGGCTGTCACGATTTCAACTACTGAAATCGTGACCTAAACTTGTATTAATAAAACTTTACAAACAATATGGATCTGGGTTTGGTGCATTGTCCAAACCCGAATAAAATAAAACTTTACAAACTTTACATGTCTCGGGTCCTATCTATTAGAATATGGGTCGGATATGGATCCATATGGTTCACATGTATGTTATATTGTAATGTAATATACATTACTAACCCAGGGCAGTTTTGTCCATGTAAAAGAATTGTAAAACTTATTTTACCTTAATGATGTTTTAGTGCAACCACTAAGTGAAAGTGTGTGGCAGTCGATTCCCAGCAAAATCATCTCTCTCTCTCTCTCTCTCTCTCTCTCTCTCTCTCTCTCTCTCTCTCTCTCTCTCTCTCTCTCGATTTCTGCAGGATTTTATTATGGTATCAGAGCAGCAGCTGCTTTGGGCGTAAAAGTGTCTTCATCGAGAACATGAAAGGGCCTGCCCCATTGGCCACGATCTGCCTTCAGGCGAGCCTGCTCCTCTTCTCCAGACGAGTTCACAGGGCTTCATTGGCCATGATCCGCCTTCAGCCGAGCCTTGCTCCTTCTCTTCTTCAGACGAGTTCACAAACACTTATTCCTTCTCTTCTCCAGACGAGTTCACACAGGATCTTCACAAAAAACCGAGTTTCTTCAGCCGAGTCCACCTCATCTTCTTCAGCCGAACCCAAAAACCCAAGAGCTTCTCTAAAACAGGTCGAGTTTTCTGTTTTTCTCTTTCCTCTTAACTCATCTCGCAACCTGTTTTGGGTGACAAGACTATTTTCCTGTTAAGTCTATTTTCCTGTTTTTCCCTCTTGTCTTATCTTTTAATATTCTTGTTCCCTGGTTTTCCCAACCAGGAATCTGCTTGTCACACCTACCCATTCTCGTTTATGTCAAGTTAAGATCTCCCATTTGTTTTCTGTCAAGTTTTTCTTTATACTCACAAAGATATTTTTCTCTTGTGGTGACATTGCTTTCTCTGTGCCGATTTCTGTCAATTGTATCCGTTTATGATAAAACAGTCCAGTTTCAACCACTAGTGTCACTTTGTTCATCAAAAAAAAAAGGGGGGGGGTCTCTGTCAACAAATCTACAAATGGATACTTCAGCCAATTCGGGTCTTTCTTCCAATTTCATGGGGAAACTAGTTTTGGAAAAGCTAACTACAAACAACTACCTGACTTGAAAAAGGCAAATTGCCCCTTTTATTCGAAGTCAAGATCTTTCAGGTCACATGGATGGCTCCACTCTAATGCCTCCAGAATTTATCATAACTGAAGCCAAAGAGAATGGAGGATTGCCAAATATTATTCGCAACCTTGCGTTTGTTACTTGGATGAAACGCGACCAGGCCCTCGTCGTGTACATCACTTCCACATTGTCACAAGAAGTATTGATTTTCATTCCAGATGATTGCACATCTAAAGTTTTGTGGGAGGCTTTAGCTCAGACCTATTCTCAGATATTAGAGGCTAAAGTGTTGTTTCTTAAACGTGAATTTCAGATGTTAAAAAAGGGGTCTATGAGCATTATTGAGTTCTTAAATCAAGTCAAAAGCATCACAGATCAATTAGCCATGGTTGGGTATCCAGTGTCAGATAAAGAAAAGGTGCAGCAGACACTGAATGCCCTGGGTTCAGAGTATTATGTTCTTGTTACCTCTTTATTATGCTTACCTACGTTGCTCAGTTTTGAGGAATTACGTGCCAAACTTTTCAGTACGAGATGACTTTAAAAAGCATGTCTGATGCTTCAGCAGGACAATCATCTATGCATGAGGTTCTTGCCACAGGGGTGATAACTGATCATGCACGAGGAGGACGTGGCAGAGGCAGGGGAACTTCAATCCAGGGTGGACGTGGGTTACTACCTACACCAAATTTCACTGTCAGTTTTTTATGATGCTAAGGATCTTCTCTTATCTGTGATGGCCAACTTGAATCTGAAACAGAATGATGATGGAATATGGTATGTTGACTCTGGGGCAACAGCTCATGTCACTGGCAATGCAAGTAAGTTCTCTACTTTGACTCTCTATTTTGGTAAATCTAATATTGTAACTGGAGATGGGACTCACCACCCTATTTCAAACATAGGCAACGTCTCCATTCCTTTGTCTAAGTCATATATTCCTTTGTCTAATGTTGTTCATGCACCAAATATAAAGAAAAATATTGTCTATGTTTCTAAGCTTGTTGACTCTACCAATTCATCTGTGGAATTTACTCCTACTTTTGTCTTTGTCAAGGATCTTCAAATGAAGGAGATGTTCGCTAAAGGAGAGCGACGTAGAAACATGTATGTCTTCAATGAAGATCCAGCCTCTAGTGTCATGAAGTCCAAGTCCGATCATGTCTCTAAAAGCGTCCTAAGTATATCCAAATGTAATAAGCCAGATCTCTGGCATTCTCATCTTGGTCATTGTAGTCAAGTTTTTATTGAAAAGTTAGTGTCCAATGGTTTTCTTTCAGAGTTTGTTTCACCTTCATTGAAGGATAAAATGTGTCCCAGTTGTGTTGTCAGGTCTTCAAAAGTCATGTACTTTCTTTTCATCAAATAAATAAAAGAGCATTCATGCCCTTTGAGATAATATGTTCTGATGTTTGGGGCCCAACCCCCAATCCTTCCTCTTCTGGAAGTAAATATTATGTATCTTTTATTGACAGTTTCTCTCATTTTACCTAGATATTCTTTATGAAACACAAATCAGAGGTTTTTCTTATTTTTCGTCACTTTCATGCTTATGTTAAAACTCAATTCTCCCAAAATATTCAAATTCTCCAATCTGATAGAGGTGGTGAGTACTCCTCCAAAGAATTTTTAGATTTTCTCCAAGATAATGGGATACATCGTAGAGTTTCTCACTCATACACACCACAACAAAATGGAATTGTTGAACGTAAACACAGACATATCGTGGAAAGTGCAATGAGTATGATGCATGGTTGTAACTTGCTCATTAGTCTTTGGACAGAAGCTTTTCACACTTCCACTCATTTGATAAATCGTTTTCCTATGCCTATTCTTGAAAACCAGTCTCCCTTTTATGTTCTCTTTGGTGTACATCCTCATTATGATGAGTTATGAGTTTTTGGATGCACATGTTATGTGCACGTTGACAAATCCATGAGAACTAAATTTCAGGACAAAGCCTCTATATGTCAATTTGTAGGTTATGCAGATGAACACAAGGGTTACAGGTGCTATGACCCTGCCAATAAGAAGATCCAAATTTCCAGAAACATTTTTGATGAAAATAGTTTTCTGGAAGATAAAGCAAATCACAATCGTGAACATGGTGACACAACAGATAATTGGTATGATCCATGGCTCAGTGCTGAACTTATTTCACATACTGTTGAACATACCACTTTGGCTCCTGAAAGCATGCATAATGAGACAACTTCAGATAAGATATCGGAAATAGAATGTCTGAGATACAAAAGAAATGTCTATACCAGGAGACCCAGAGAGCAAACAGATGCACCTGTTGGAGAACACGTGGCATTGTCTAGCGACAGAGAGGCACCAACAAGATCAGGCAGGATAAGGCACCCTATTGAAAAATGGGTGAGTTATGATAACTTCTCTATGGATTTTCAGATTTTCTATCCAAGATTGAAAAACACGAGGAACCACTTGGGTTTTGTCAAGTTGTTCAATCTAACAAATGGATTGAAGCAATGAATGAAGAGATCGAGGCACTTCACGAGTGTCAAACATGGGAGATAGTTGGTCGTCCCCTAGATAAAAATGTTGTTGACTCAAAATGGGTGTATAAGATTAAGTATAAACCGAACAGTAGCATTGAACGATACAAGGCACGTCTTGTTGCCAAAGGATACACTCAAGAATACGATCAAAATTATGATGAGACTTTCAATCCAGTGGTGAAAATGGGGACTATTCGTATTATCCTTAGCCTGGCTATTGAACATGGGTAGACCCTTAGTCAGCTTGATGTTAAAAATGCATTCCTTCATGGGAATTTAAAAGAAGAGGTCTACATGGAGCAGCCTCAAGGTTATGCAGAGGGAGACCCGAAAGAATATGTATCCAAATTAACCAGAGCATTGTATGGTTTAAAGAAAGCCTCCAGCTCATGGTTGAAAGCTTCTCCTTAGAGATTCAGAACCACGGTTTCATTCGTTCCCAATTAGATCATTCTCTATTCATATAGAGGGATGAAACCACTATGGTTCTCTTACTTATATATGTTGATGAGATAGTGTGTAATGAAAAGGGGAGGAGCGGCGGAAGCACCAATAAAGCAAATCACTCTTCAAGAGTGATTCCAAGAGCCAAGAACACAAACACTAAAAGTGTATACAAAAACCCACAAAAGGGAGAAATGACCAAAAGTCATAAGTTGGATATTATTGAAGAAGGGAAAAAAGAGGGTAAACAACCCTTACAATATAAGAGGAAAACCTCCTCTATTTATAGAGGAGGGAGCCATGTAGAAGGGACCACAAGGGGCTCCCATGTAGTCGTTGGGAGCCCCAACGGTCATAAATATGACCGTTGGGGCCCCAACGACTACATGTGTGGGGCCCTTGTGGTCTTAAAAAAGGTAAAAAATAAAAAGGAAAAAAGAAAAGAAAAAAGAGAAAAAGGAAGAAAGGAAAAATAGAAAAAGGGAAAAGGGGTTACATGAGGTTTTACTAAAATACCCCTATCGGGTATTTTGAGAAAATAGAAAAGAATGTATATATATACATATATGTATATATATACATATATGTATATATATACTTATATATATACATATGTATATATATAAGTATATGTATATATATATATTTATATATGCATAATTTAACATAGTGATCACTGGTAATGCTCCAGACCATATTCAACAAGTTAAAGCTTTAGTAAGTATGTGATTCAAGATGAAAGATCTTGGACAACTGAGATATTTTCTTGGTGTAGAGGTGGACAAACAGGATGAAAAAATGCCATTGACTCAACACAAATACACTCTTGATCTTCTAGCCAAAGAAGGAATGACAGATTGCAAACTTGTGCCTACACCCAGTGTTGTCAATCAAAAACTCAGTATCTGTGATGGTGAGTTATATCCTGATGCAAGCAAGTATCGCAGTTTAGTGGGCATGCTACAGTACTTTATCTTTACTGGACCAAACATTGTATATTCTGTAAATCAAGTCTCTCAATTCATGCATGAACATAAGACTGGTCACATGGATGTCGTCAAACGTATTTTTTGCTATCTAAAAGGCACGGTGGGTGATGGACTCACATATGTACAATCTTCATGGATAGCACCGAAACATGACATATTGGTCTATACAGATGCAGACTGGGCAGGGGACTCAGATGAAAGGAGGTTTGTTTCAGGATACTGTGTTTTCATTGGAAGCAATCTTATCGCATAGAGTAGCAGAAAACAGAAAGTTGTGGCAAGATCTAGCACAAAAGCAGAATATAGATCTATGGCAGCTACCACAGCAGAAGTGACCTGGATTAGACATTTACTTACAGAGATGGGAGAGAGTATCTCAAGTTCGACTCTCACGTGTGATAATAGAAGTGTTATACAAATTGCGTTCAATCCCGTTCATCAGATAAACATTTCATTAGACAAAAGATAGCAGATAAAGAGATTGAACCAGTTTATGTGTCTTCAGAAGAATATTGAGATTGATAAATATTTCATTAGACAAAAGATAGCAGATAAAGAGATTGAACCAGTTTATGTGTCTTCAGAAGACCAAGTCGCTGATATGTTCACAAAAGATCTCACAAGTAACTGTTTCTGGTATCTCAAGAACAAGTTGCACATGGTTCACTCCCATGCACAACTTGAGGGAGGATATTAGAATATGGGTCGGATATGGATCCTGTAGAGGATCCATATGGTTTACATGTATATTATATTGTAATGTAATATACATTACTAACCCAAGGCAGTTTTGTCCATGTAAAAGAATTGTAAAACCTATTTTACCTTAATGATGTTTTAGTGCAGCCACTAAGTGAAAGTGTGTGGCAGCAGATTCCCAGCAAAATCAGATCTCTCTCTCTCTCTCTTCCCCTTTCTCGATTTCTGCAGGATTTTATTACTATCCAGACTGTACATACAAAAGGTGTATTCGGGTCAGGTCCTAATAACCCAGAATACACTTTTTCACCACCACCCCCCTCAAGTTGATCATGGTTTTGGACCATGAACAATTTGCCTTTAAGCATCCAAAAATGATCCTTTGTCAAGCCCTTTGTAAATATGTCTACAACTTGTCTTTCAGTATTGACGAACTCAGGCTCGATCTCTTTTTCTTCAACCTTTTGTCTTACAAAGTGTTGGTCGATCTCAATGTGCTTAGCGCGACTGTGATGTACTGGATTGAATGACATGTTGAGAGCACTTTGATTGTCACATAGCAAGGTAGAGTGTGAGATCTTTTCTCCTACTTCAGTTAGTAGATGCCTGATCCATGTAGCTTCGGCAGTAGCGACAGTCATGGATCTATACTCAGCCTCAGTGCTTGACCTGACAATAGCCTTTTGTTTTCTACTGCTCTAAGAGACTAAATTTCTTCCAATAAAAACACAATATCTTGATGTAGATCTTAGTTCATCAGGATCCCCTACCCAGTCTGCATCACAATATACAGTAAGTTCATGCTCATCCTTGCCATATGACTCTGGTGAATATATCAATCCATCCCCAATGGTCTCTTTCAAGTATTTAAGAATCCTCTTAATTGCTTCCATATGTCCCAGTACGTGGTGCATGCATAAACTGAGACACTTGATTGACTGAATAAACAATATCATGACGAGTGAATGTGAGATACTGTAACATCCCTATTAGACTGCAATACCTAGTGGGGTCCTCACACAGATCTCCATCATGAGCGCTAAGTTTTTGGTGAAGCACACTTGGAGTTGTTCCTAGAGGTTTGCAGTCTTTCATGCCTGCCTTGCTGAAAACATCTACGGTATACTTGTGTTGAGTGAGCGTCAAGCCATAAGCCTGGTTGTCAACTTCTACACCAAGAAAATAGCGCAAGACACCAAGATCTTTCATTTTGAACCTCTGACCTAGTAAGTTTTTTACTTCTTTGATGTGAGTTTCAGAGTTTCCTTTGATGACAATATCATCAACATAAATTAACAGTAGAGTGGTCACATTCTAGCTTCTAAAAATAAATAATGAGTGATCGACTAGGGAACGTGAAAATCCATGTTTTTGAATCTCAAGCGAGAAGCTGTCAAACTAAGAACGAGATGCTTGTTTTAGACCATAGATAGCTCTCTTTAGCCTGCACACATGAGTTTTACAATTTTGTTCTTGATAACCAAGGGGTTGTTCCATGTAAACTTCCTCCTTCAAATCCCCATGCAAGAATGCATTTTTTACATCAAGCTGACTCAACTGTCATCCACGTTCAACTGTCAGGGAAAGAATAATTCAAATTGTTCCCATTCTCACCACCGAACTGAAGGTCTCATCATAGTCTTGCCCTGCTTCTTGGGTGAACCCTTTTGCCACCAGTCTTGTCTTGTACCGTTCAATGGTTTCATCTGGTTTATACTTTATTTTGTAGATTAATTTGCATCCGACAACATTTTTGTCAGGTGGTCTGGGAACAACTTTCCAGGTTCAACATTCATGTAAGGCCTGCATTTCATCATTCATGGCTTCTACCCACTTTATAGAAGTGACGGCCTGATGGTACATAATAGGTTCATCTTCCTTATTGAGAGGAGTTAAAAAGAGTTGAAAATCCAAGGAGAAGTTGTTAAAGCTGACCCATTTTCTGACCTCAAGAGTATGAGAGGAAGTAGGATCGGTGACTTAGGCATGATTTGGATGGCTTGATGCTTTCGATCTCTGTCTAGAATAGAAAATGCCTTTGTATCTGCCCGGTACGGATGATGGTACTTCTTCCTCATTCTGAGATCCCGATGTCCCAGTGTTCTCAAACATTTCTTCTTCTTACTACACACAATCTGGGGAACAGACTTCATTGGAACTAGCAAAAAGTTCTGAATTCAGCCAAAGGTAGTAAACTTCAATTGTGTTAGAGGTCATGTCCGTTGTGCCGGCTCTGTGATCAAAATTTTGCTCATCAAAGACAACATTCCTTGAGATTCTAATGTGCCTGTTGGTTAGATCATAACACATATAGCATTTGTAGTCATCTGCGTATCCCACAAATCTACACTTCTGAGCCTTGTCCTGAAACTTGTTTCTCAGGGACTGATCAATGTGCACATAACAAACACATCCGAAGACTCGCAAATCATGATAACTAGGGTGAGTTCCAAAAAAACAGTAATAAGGAGACTTATTTTCCAGAACAACCATAGGCAGTCTATTTATCACATGTACGGCAGAATGAAAAGCTTTTGTCCATAAGTTGATGGGAATATTACTGTCATGAAGCATACTCATGGCACTTTCAACGATATGCCTATGTTTTCGCTTAGCAATCCCATTTTGTTGAAGGGTGTGTGGACAGGACACCCTTCTTCCTATTCTGTTATTTTGAAGAAAAGAAATAAAGTCACAAGATGAGAACTCCCCACCTCCATCACATTGGAAAAATTGGATGGACTCAGAAAATTGATTTTTTACTAAGAAAATTTTGAAACAAAACGAAAACTTCCGACTTATTTTTTATGAAATATATCCAAGTGTATCGAGAATATCAATAAAGATTAGGTAGTATCTGCTCCCAGATCCAGAGACAATTGGGGCGGGTCCCCATACATCAGAACAAATTATCTCAAAAGGTTTTGAAGCCCTCTTATTAATGGAATGAAAAGGCAATACATGACTTTTGCAAGAAAGACAACTGGAACACTTCTGACTTTTCTCATCCCCATTGAGACTTTCTTTTGGAATGAGATTATTAGAGACAAGTTTCTCAATAAAATGACTCCCACAATGTCCTAATCGACTATGCCATAAGAAAGGCTTATTACATTCAAAAATACTAAAAACATTTGCAGAAGAGGAACACGACTCTAATGAAGACTTCGAATCCCGATGAGCAGGGCGGACGGAATGACATGGAGTTTCTTCAAAGACATACATATTGTCTCGTCTCTTTCCTTCAACGAATGTTTCCCTCGTGCGTAAGTCCTTAACCTGCATAGAGAAGGGAGTGAATTCAACTGAAGCATGATTATCATCAATAAGTTTGGAAACAGAGACAATATTTTTCTTGATGTCGGAAGCGTGAAGAACATCAGAAAGTTCAAGAGTATAATGTGACATGGGAATGACAGCTTTTCCAACATGAGAAACAGGATGGTGGGATCCATCACCAGTGACAATCTTACTCTTGCCAAAATAAGGAATAGGGTTAGAAAGTTTACCTACATCACCTGTCACATGAGTTGTTGCCCCTGAGCCGACAAACCAAGTGCCTTCATCACTCTGCTTCAATCTCAATTCTGACAAGACGGATATCAGCAGATCTTTAATCTCTCCACTGTCTCTGATATTTGTGAACTTTCTTTTGGTTTCTGTTTGTGGGGCCTTTCCTTTATTTTCTGGATTATGCCAACATATCGCCTTTATATGCCCCTTTTTGTTACAAAGGAAGCAAGTGGGGATAGGTCTTTGTCCCTGCGCATGAGTCAACATATTTGGAGTGGGAAGTAAACCACGTCCTCCATGTCCACTTCGCGATTGCCCCTCTCGTCCTCGTCCTCGTCCTCGTCCTCGTCCTCGTCCTCGTCCTCGTCCCCGTCCTCGACCTCGACCTCGACCGTAAGTTACTCCTGTGGCATAAACTTCTTGGGAATTTGTATGAACATGAGTTTCTTCAGAAAAACCCTTCAGAGTCATTTCATACTGGATCAATTTAGCTCGTAACTCATCAAAGGTAGGAAGGACAGGCAGACACAATAGTGAAGTGACGATCCTATTGTAGTTAGATCTCAATCCACTCAGAGTTTGTTGCACCATATTACTGTCACTTACTGCACATCCTATAACTGCAAGTTGATCTGTGATAGTCTTCATCTTGTTCAGATATTCCATGATGGTAGAAGTGATGTATGCAACTACGGATTGATCTTTCCTTTCCCAGTTGAGGTATTCTGCATTTTTGACATACACAATTGAACTTGACACAAAATCATCTTTCTCTTCTCTAGTGAATAATTTTGGTAGGACTGGAGTGGTTCCATCCATGTGACCTAAGAGACCTTGGCTCCTTGTAAAATGAATGGTTTGTCTCTTCCAAATCAAGAAGTTTGAGGTATTCAACTTTTCAGAAACGAGTTGATTGAGAAAGCTTGAAGAATGATTCGATTAAGAAGAATAAGAATCCATTGAGAAATAAAATTCGACAAGAGTGTTCACGAAGTGCTCAGCCTTTTTTTTTGAACAAGAGGTCGCAGGCTGTCAGATTTAGAAGAGAGTCAAACCTGAGCTTTCCTTTACACTCTTGAAAGATTGGAGATTGACGTGATGAAAATCACTTTCACACGTTAGATATATTTTCAGGCAAATGTAGAAAATGAGAATCAGGAAGAAAGGAAAATCACACAACAAAAAAAAATTTACCGAGAAGGGCTTGATATCTGAATATGCAGAATAAATGTGTGGAGGAGATTGGGTAAAAGAGACAGATCTGGTGCACCATATCAAATAATGCCAGACGAAAGAAGACAGATCTGGAATAGGAATCGTGGGTCGTTTATGTGTTTCACGTGAGTCGATTTCAGTGATTCACGTGAAATAGAATCACCCCTTTTTAACACGTAGTATTTACGTGAACAGGATTCACGTGAATCTCAGAACCACATGAATGTTAGGCCCACGTGAGACGTGGGTACACAGAAAAAAATCAGAAAATAGATGAAGGAATGAGAGATAGAAAGGAGAAAAAAATGAAGAGTAGAAGAGAAGGGACAAAAAACCTCAAATCTCTGATCGTCGCACCTTTCAGAAGCCTCTTCAA
The DNA here is from genome assembly GCF_984573655.1 of Nuphar pumila. Lineage (NCBI taxonomy): Eukaryota > Viridiplantae > Streptophyta > Magnoliopsida > Nymphaeales > Nymphaeaceae > Nuphar > Nuphar pumila. The sequence continues at coordinate 88,140,352 of NC_143261.1, forward strand.
CCCTTAGATGGATCTCCTCTCTGATACCATGTTAGAATCTCCTCTGGTACCTGTATTGAAAAAAAAGAGAGAGAACAGAAGAAGAAAGGGAAGAAGGGGGATGCGGCTGTCACAATTTCAACTATTGAAATCGTGACCTAAACTTGTATTAATAAAACCTTACAAACAATATGGATCTGGGCCTGGTGCATTGTTTAGACCCGAATAAAATAAAACTTTACAAACTTTACATGTCTCGGGTCCTATCCAAACTGTACATACAAAAGGTGCATTTGGGTCGGGTCTTAATAACCCAGAATACACTTTTTCACCAACAAGCTTTAGATGAAAAGACAACTTTACACCCATAATTAGAAATTTGAGAAATCAAAAAAATATTTAAATCAAGTTTTAGAATAACCTTAATATTTGAAACAAAAAAAAATTGAATCATTGCTAAGGTTTCCTAAAATTAAAACTTTTAAAAAAGTACCATCGATGGTTGACACATATGGAAAATATGATTTAGTGCAATCGGATAGTAGGGACTCATTATGAGTCATGAAAAGATGTTCACGAATCCAGAATCCAAAATCCAAAATGACTTATGTGGAAGAGAAGAGGAAGAGATGGCAGCACCGAATGTAGATGGAGTGGTTTTTAGTATTTGAGAAACGACATCCGTAATTTGAGCAATTGATAAACCATTGAAGTTGCTTTCTTTCTTTGACACTTGAAATTCTTCACTTATCGTGGCCACTTTTTTAGTTTGGAACAATCCGGTTTTATGTGTTCTGGTTCTTTACAATAGTGATAAATAATCTTTCATCCCCTATATCCTCTTTCATTATGTCCTTCTCCATTATATTTTTTCTCAAAGTGGGGAGGTTTATAGGTTTTTACAAAACTTATGGGTCTTGATATGATAAGCACCTCATCACTAGACTTGTGCATTCCAAGTCTAGTTTCTTCTTGGTATATTTGGGCAAGAGCATCACTTATAGAGAGAGCGGAAGTCCTATGAAGTAAAGAGGACCAACTTGCTCAAATTTCAGTCGAAGACCATATAAGAAAGAGAAAATATTTTCTCTTTTAACTTGTTTTTTCATTTCATTAGTTGGACCTTCCCATTTTGGGTCAAATAGGAGATAAGAGAGCTTACGCTCTTATCTTCTTGTTTGGTAGTACATACCTTATCTTGGAGATAATATAGCCTCATTATATCTTTTTTGATGAATGTGCTCCTTAGGAAGATTCATGCATCGCAAGCCTTTTTAAACTTGATGATGTTAGTTGCAATCTTGAACTCCATGGTATTCATAAACCATGAGAGTATTTGAGCATTATTGGCCTTTGAATCCTCTATTTTTTCTTAACATTCTTACAAGGCCTCCTTTTCTTCTTCGAATAGGACTTTGACTTGATCTCCCTCTCTTCTCGTTAGCTTTAGTTGAGGTTCATTAGTAATCCTACTAACGAAACCCCAAAATTTTTTCCCCTTGATATGGTTTTTCATTGCGGTAGCCCACATCAAGTAGTTGTTTTCGTTGAGCTAGTAGGAGATGACGAAGGTGGATTCTCTTCGACTCATGTTGAAGAATAAAACTTGTGGTTAAAGAACAAAGTTTGAAAAAGAATACCACCACAAAGCTGTAAAAGTATCTTCAACAAGATACTTTAGTCGATAACACAACAACCTTAAGAATAAATGTGTGAACATACACACCCAAGAACACTTGTGCACAACAAACACAACACACCGAATCACAAATGTGCACTTGCACCCATAAGTTTCATAAACACTAAAGAGGTTGGGCTATAATCCCAAATCCCTTCAAGAAATACAAGAGGAGCTGCCCATATATATAGGGCTTTGGAGGAGGCCTTGGGAGGGGCTCCACATAGTCGTTGGAGCCCCTCCAACGGTCACAAATGTGACCGTTGGAGGGGTCAAACGACTAGTGGGTTGGGCCCCTCCCAATGCATGTACAATGCATTAAATGAAAAAGCAAAAATAAATAAAGAAAAAAGAAAAAAAGAAAATACAAAAAACATATTCTTGAAAAAGAATATGTGTAAAATTCCTAAACTACCCTTACTATGACTATATATATTTTATATATATAATTGGTAAATACATATACATATATTATATATATGTATATGTATTACCTTATATATATAAAATATATATACGAAATTACAAGTTTGATTACATAATTTAACACCCCCCCTCAAACTTAGGGCAAGATGATCGATAGTTTGCCAAGAAGGAAGTTGAACCGCGGAGCGCACAAGGCTTTAGTAAAGAAATCTGCCAACTGATATTCGGACGTGACATAAGGAAGATCGATAACTCCTTGGAGATATGCTTCACGAACATAGTGACAGTCCATTTCGATGTGTTTTGTCCGTTCATGAAAGGTGTAGTTCTTTGCAATGTAGATTGCACTTTTGTTGTCGCAACATAGCTTGGTGGGTCCTTCAATTTTGATCCCCATGTCTTCTAGCAGTTGGTGAATCCAAACAATCTCCATAGTAGTAGTGGCCATGGCACGATATTCAGCTTTAGTTGAGGAGAGCGACACCTTTTGTTGCTTCTTGCATCTCCACGAAATTAGTGAGTCTCCTAAGAACACACAAAAACCAGTGGTGGAGTGACGGTTATTTGGATCACCTCCCCAATCAGAGTCAGTATAAGCAATCAATTTTAAGTCAGAGGAAGAGGACAGAAAAACTCCCTTATTTAGAGTACCCTTTATGTATCTTACGACCCGTAAGATGGCACTCATGTGAACGGATGTAGGCGCATGCTGAAACTGACTTGCAGTATGGACTGCATGGGATATATCTGGTCTGGTAATACTCAGATACATCAGAGATCCTACAAGCTGTCTGTAGGGTGTAGGATCCAACAGGGGAACTCCATCATCAATTTTCATCTTTGTTCCTACAACCGCAGGAGTTTCACACAGCTTCTCATCTGTAATACCTGACCTGTCAATGATCTCAGAAGCAAGCTTAGTTTGAGATAAGAAATATCCTCTAAGAGAGTATGCCACTTCAATTCCCAAAAAATAAGTTAAAAAACCCAAGTCAGACATTTCAAATTTATCTTTTAAGATAGATTTTATACTTTTAACCCCGTTAGAATCACTCCCAGTGATGAGCATGTCATCAACATACAGAAGTAAAATTACAATCACTGCATTGGATTTTCAAACAAATAGAGCAGTGTCAGTAAAACAAGAGGAAAAACCATTCTCAATCATAACAGAGTTAAATCTATCATACCAAGCCTTGGGAGCTTGTTTTAGGCCATAGAGTGCTTTCTGAAGACGAAGCACCTTTCCCTTAGGAGTCTCCATTCCAGGAGGAGCATCCATGTAGACTTCTTCGCTTAAATCGCCATTTAAAAAGGCATTTTTCACATCCATTTGATAGATGTTCCATTTGTTGATAGAGGCAACGGTTATAAGACATCGAACAGTGACCATACGAGCTACAGGAGCAAAAGTTTCTTCATAGTCAATACCATATTCTTGACTATATCCTTTTGCAACCAAGCGAGCTTTATACCTTTCAAGGGATCCATCACTTTTAGTTTTTACTTTAAAAACCCATCTGCACCCTATTGTTTTCTTGCCTTTAGGAAGATTTTGGAATTCCCAGGTTTTGGCTCTTCTCAGAGCCTCAAGTTCATTGTTCATGGCATTAATCCATTCAGGGCATTTACGTGCTTCTTCAAAATTTTTAGGTTCTATATAAGAGTGGATGGCACTAAGGCAGGCTCTATATCTTGGGGAGAAAGAGTCATAGGAAATGAACCTAGAAGGAGGCCTTCTACTTCTCTCAGTTCTACGAGGGATCACTTCATTCTGAGAGGCACTGGGACTGGCATCATTATATCTGTCAAGAGCACTCCTAAAGTTGTTTTGATCTCTATGAGAGTAGGTGATAGGGTCTCTAGGTAATTCAATAGGTTGATGTGACGAAGGAGACAAGGAGATGTTTTCCTCAGTTTCAAGTTCATTTGGGTTACTTTGATCTGATTCATTATCACTAGTATCATCGTCCTTATTCAATAAATCAAATAAAAAATAATAATCCATATTTTCATTATGGGGGTCACAACGTTCAAATCCACTAACATTTTCCAAAAAACTCACGTTCCTGGAAACATACAATTTATCACTTTTGATATCATAACAACGAAACCCCTTTTGGGTTTCAGAATAGCCAAGAAAGGCACAAGGAATGGCTTTTGGAGAAAGTTTGTCATTCTTATCAGTAAGAACAAAACACTTACACCCAAAGACCCTTAACCTGCTATAATCAGGTTCCTTATCATACAGTTTTTCAAAGGGAGAAATTTTGTTTAAATTTTTCGATGGAAGTCGGTTTATGAGATAGACAGAGGTAAGGGCTGCCTCAGCCCAAAGATTTTTTGGAATGTTTTGAGAAATGAGCAAAGTCCTAGTTGTTTCAATGATGTGCCGGTGTTTTCGTTCGGCTAACCCATTTTGTTGAGGGGTTTTCGGACATGATTTTTGGTGAAGAATTCCAAAATTTTCAAGATAACTCTTAAATTCATTTGAGAGGTATTCTCCTCCAGAGTCAGACCTAAAGATTTTTAAACATCCATTGAATTGATTTGAAATCATCATGTGAAAACTTTTAAAGGTTGAAAAAACTTCATGTTTATGTTTAAGGAAATAGATCCAACAAAACCTAGTATAGTCATCCACAAAGATCACATAATATGAAAAACCTCCTTTTGACATTACCGGAGCCGGTCCCCATACATCGGAATGGACAATTTCAAATGGTTTTGTCGTAAACATGGATCTTTGAGGAAAAGGCAAACATTTCATTTTCCCAAGAATGCATTCATTACACAAAAAGTCACTTTTACAAAGATGTTTAACAAAAGGCAAATACGAGATTTTAACAATATTGGGATGACCCAATCTCTTATGCCATACATGAATGTCTTTGTTTTGGACGACGTTGCAAAATTGACTCTTGGGAACTTGAAGAAAATCTACGTAGTAGAGGTCTCCTCTTCTAGAGTCTTCCCCAATCAATCTCCCGGACTGGCGATCCTGTATCCAACATTTATTAAAAGAAAATTTTATATCGCAACCATGGTCCGAGAGTTGGGAAACGGAAAGAAGATTTTGGTTAAGGTTTGGGATAAAACGAATTTTTGGAACAAAGAAGTCTTGTTTTTCAAAATTACCTATTCCTTTAATCTCAAGAGATGTACCGTCCGCGGTTGATACAAAGGATGGAAAAGCACTTTTAGAAAAAATTGAAAGAGTGTAATAACTAGGGGTCATGTGAAAGGATGCCCCGGAATCTAAAAGCCAAGATGTCTTACCGGGGGAAGAGGATGACATAGCGGCTCCGGAAGTACCTCCCTTGAGAAGAGGTTGTAGGGCTTCCACGATTTGTTGAAGAGAAAGAGACTCACTTGATAAAGGGGGTCGTTCTTCAACTTGAGATGCCATAGCCGTTGCAATCAATTTCTTCCATTTAGGACACAAGGGTTTGATATGTCCGGGTTCTTTACAATGATAGCAAGTTACTTTGCTATAGTCTCTTTTGCCATACCGATCATTTCCTCCTTGACCTTGATTCTTGAAATGAGGAGGTCTATAGGTCCTCATGTTATTTCCCGGTCTTGACACGGCATTAGCCATTTCACCATCTTCTTGAGTAGAAGAAGTAACAAGAATGCTAGGGTTATTTTTGCCAATCCCCATACGGGTTTCTTCACCACTTAGCTTGGTGATAACATCTTCAAGTGAGGGGGATGTGAAGGCGGAGAGAAGAGAGGACCGAACTTGTTCAAATTCGGGTCTAAGGCCATTTAAAAAATTGAAGAACCGGTCTTCTTCAAGTTGTTTGTGCCTCAATTCGATAGCCTCACCACTCCATTTAGGTTCAAGAATTGCGAGCTCGTCCCAAATAGAGGATAATTCGGCAAAGTACTCCCGAATGGTCATGTCATTTTGTTGGAGAGTCAAAGCCCTCTTTTGAAGAAAGTACTTGTGGGATAGATCTCTTGAGGTGTACATTTTCTCAAGATATACCCAAGCTTCGGAAGCCCTTTTAAATTTGATGATGTTGGCATTTATCTTGGTCTCAACGGATGAGAAAATCCAAGATAATATCTTGAAGTTCTTCATTTCCCAATCATCATGTTTCTTAGAATACTCTTCAAGGGCCTTTTGTCTTTCATCCCCTTCAAGAATCTTAATATCACCTCCTTCAACAATGGTAATTTTGGGTTTCGGTTCCGGTATGGATCCATAAACGTAACCCCAAAGCCCCTTTCCTTTAATATGGGCTTCCATATTACCGGCCCAAACATGATAGTTTGAGTCATTAAGCTTAAACCCAAGAGAGAAATGGGAGTCTTTTTCGCCCATTAGAGAGGAAAGAATGCAAGAGATAGTATGTACCTTAATTACTTTTTGCGTCTTTCTTGACAAAAGGAGCTCCTAAAATATTGCTCGAAGAAGATGATCCTCTTTGATTTCAAAAAACTTGAAGGCACGCTTCCCGAGGAATGCAAAAGAAGGCGAGTCGCAATTCTTCTTCTTCAACGAGGCTCTGATACCATGTAAAAGTATCTTCAACAAGATACTTTAGTCGATAACACAACAACCTTAAGAATAAATGTGTGAACATACACACCCAAGAACACTTGTGCACAACAAACCCAACACACCGAATCACAAATGTGCACTTGCACCCATAAGTTTCATAAACACTAAAGAGGTTGGGCTATAATCCCAAATCCCTTGAAGAAATACAAGAGGAGCTGCCCATATATATAGGGCTTTGGAGGAAGCCTTGGGAGGGGCTCCACATAGTCGTTGGAGCCCCTCCAACGGTCACAAATGTGACCGTTGGAGGGGTCCAACGACTAGTGGGTTGGGCCCCTCCCAATGCATGTACAATGCATTAAATGAAAAAGCAAAAATAAATAAAGAAAAAAAGAAAATACAAAAAACATATTCTTGAAAAAGAATATGTGTAAAATTCCTAAACTACCATTACTATGACTATATATATTTTATATATATAATTGGTAAATACATATACATATATTATATATATGTATATGTATTACCTTATATATATAAAATATATATACGAAATTACAAGTTTGATTACATAATTTAACAAAAGCGAGCGCACTTAAAACAACTTTCAATACTACAAGAGCCCTGATACCATGAAATGAAACAAGAAGTGCACAATGACAATACCAACAAAGGGCTACACAAGTGCACAATCACAATATAGCTTCTAATAAACCGAATACAATCTCACAAAGAGAATAAATCTCACAAGAACACAATAAAAATAAGTCTTTTTATACTCGCAACTCATATGCTAAAAAGCATGCTTTTACACTTTACAAATGGGCTCTATTTATAGAGCAATTCATACAACATAAAGGGGGAAAAAGGGAGGCAGTCCAAGTCATTGGACTGCCTCCAACAGTCAGAAATATGACCTTTGGAAGCAGTCCAACTACTAGTTGGACTGCTTCCCAACAGTCAACTAAGTTCAAAAATAAAAAAATAAAAAAGCAAAAGAAAAATAAAAATAAACTAAAAGGAAAGCCCCTATTGGACTGTATATACACAAAGACCAAAATAGAAAATACCCATAGTATATGTATATTTATACAATATACGTATATCAGTATGTATATATATACACAATGTATTTTAACAAGGCATACTCCTATTTTTACCATCTAATAGCCAAGTCAACTGTATATCGTTATAAAACAATGTTGACAATTTTGCATCATGTCAGACATTAGAATACACTAGATTGTAATATCATAGAACCATACAAAGTGATGCATCACGTCAAGGTCATATTTTATGAATTATGGTTGTATCCATCGTCAATGTTGTTATTTTAATATTCCGTATATATTCATATTCTATCTATCTTGTAGCTATTTTTTTCCAAAATGCACTAAAGTGAAATACTATATTCATCCATGTCTATATTGAGACTGATACAAATATGAGTTGACATAATATCCTATACATTGAGCTAAACAGATAAGAGTACGGATGCTGAACCAACTGGATATGAATATGGAAATGTTTAGATAAGGGCATGGACCAAACAGATTCATGTTCAAATATAGTCAAGTGACAGCTTAAAATGACAAAGATTACATAGAGAGGAGATTTAATGTGCGAAAATCCTAAAATCATTATCCCTATAGGGTTATTGATTGGTCCAAAATGTTCTTGCCCACTAAAATAGCATATTCTCATAGATCAAACTTGTTGAATCAAAAATTTAGCATAACAACAGTCCATGTTTGCAGTGACAAATACTAAATGGAACATTCTTAGTGTGTAGTTATGCAAAAAGCTCATCTCGTCTTGCCTATGAAAAAGAAATTGATAACCATTCAGCTCTAAAGCATGAATTTTATAAACCTTCAGGGAAGGATCATCAGAAATCCCCTCAAAATTCTTTGTTCCCTTTTGCTGGTTTGTTCTAAGCTACTGTAAGAGAACGCTAATAAACATAATATATACAATCATGTTTAAAAAGTGATTTAGAAATGCTTCCTAAAAATACAAAAAAGATTTAACTGTTTACTGCAAAAGAAATCCCAAATAAACAGAAGCAGAAGCTCACTCTGGCAGGTTCTTCTGTTGTTTGAAGCTCTTCGCAACATCATCATCCTTGAATTTTAGCAACAGTGCTTGAACTGCTTCATTGATCTATTATAGCAAATGATTCAGGTATTTTTATCATGTATAACATATTTCAGTTTCTGCGTAAGTCAACATTTTGGCAATAACTAACATAATGCGAATAGAATGTCAAAACTTCCAAACTAGGCATAACAGCATGCAAATAAAAGTGATCAAATTAAGATGGTGCTGTTAACTAAGATGAATTTCAACCAGGCCCACAACTTATGGCTGTGATAAATAGTGCATCAGAAAATCTGCATTTCTTTCACTGCATCTAAAACATAGATTCCCTCAGAGAGTAGAACTTTAGTTTTTGATGCGCCAGCGGTCAGGTTCCTAAACTACCACAATTGCTGTCATAACATGATCCAAGGATAATGTTACTGGCATCAATTCCCCAGCAGTTCTAAAGAAAACATAACTTATATGCTACTCCACACACAGTGATGCCAAAACAAGGGTGTGACACAACATGACAGAGTATGACATGGAGTACGACACCGTGTACATTATGAAACAGCCATGACATGGTCAATCCTTGTCATGTATTTTAACTGTTAAAATTTAAAGAGAAACAAGTGTTTCTTTCGCGTCTGTGTGTGGGCACGTGAGTGAGTGAGAGAGAGAGAGAGAGAGATTGGCTGACATCATTTAAAATGAGAGTCCATTCCCATCTCATTTATTAAACATTACAAAAATGACTATATAGCTGGGCTCATATAAAAATAATTAAATTAATTGAAATAAATGTATATTTAATACAAAAAAGTTTTTATGGGACAAAAGGCAAAAAAACTTTAACTACAAAATATGAAATATTTAATCATATATATATATATACACATGAGTCGCCTTGTCATACTTTTCAATTTTTTGCTGAATTCATGTCACATTTACGAGTCACGTACACAAACGTAATTGTGTCTTTGTGACGTAGATTTAGATGCAGTGTGATCAACAAATGAGATTTTGAAAAGTGTGTTACTATTTTCATGACAAATCGTAATTGGGACAAATCAAATATTGCAAACATCTATTTTTTGTTTGCTTAAATACTGCAAGATTTTTCCAATCTTATTTCTCATGTGGATAAATGTGGGCAATTTAGATTCATTCTCCTTTATTTTCCTAAAATTTAACCTTCCAAGAAAAAATGCAAATAAAATCTTAATAAAACAATGACTTGTTCAGAGCTCATTAATGTACAACTACAAATATTCATAGTAATGGAAAAACCTAAGCAACATATTTTAACTAATTTGGCATACCACAAATGAAGTATAAAAGTTTTTATATAAAGTGGCATGTCACTCACGAACAATAAAACTGAAAATCCATTACAATCATACCTCATGCAAATTTTCAGTGTACTTTCCCCATGTATCAAGCAACTGAAGCAATGATGCTTCTGGAAGATCCCTGGTTACCAAGACAGACACTGTAAGCCAGGCTATTGGATATGGAGAGTAGGAAAGGTATAGAAGTAATCTGATAGTATGTTTTCCCAAGAAAGCAATTAGAAGTAATTTGATAGTATGTTTTCTCAAGAAAGCAAATGTTTGACATCAATCACAAACAGACATGCACACATGCATGCATGCGCATGCAAGCATACATACACATACACGTGCACAATGCAAGCACGCACATACATACGCATATACGCACCTGCCCACACCCCCAAATACATGCAAGCACAAATGCACACACACATGCTCACACGAACACGGTCATCTTGTAACTGTAACTTGTGTACTTTTTTGTAACTGTAACTCATAAATAAGTACCACAACATATCGTCCATGTTTGTTTGTCTCATGGATCATGTGGATTTCTGGGTATGGAGAGCTACTGTGCAAGAAAGCAACAAGTCAGTAAAAAAGTTGCAGGTCTAGGGGTGTAGGGGTGTAGGTCATTATGTAAAGTAGAAGATCTGGAAAGCTTGACTCATATTTTCATATGAAAAAAAATGGTAGATAACAAGCTCCACTGAAAAGGAATCGCAATGCATATGAGTACTTGATATAATAAAATAAATGCATAGGTACAAATGGAACATATAAACAGATGATGGTAGGAGACCATAGACCATCCACAACATGATAGAAGAAACCTTAATATCTGAAGCATTGAAAAAAAGAATGATATCTCGAAGAGGAAGTGTAAAGCCAGTAAATAAAGGGAAAACTCAAAACTTAGAGAAGCCACATATTTTTATCCAACCACTCAGTTTCATGAAAGGGTGCTCCAATATTTAGAGAGGAAAAAGCTCTCATCAGAACAATTACAAATGATCTAGTGCCAACAAAGGTAAGCATAAACACATTGAGCATTAAAAAGGCAGCATGGTTATTTATTCCTCAAAATATTTCATGTGTTGCAGGATTGATAAAAGAAAATGGCCATTCAATTGGTCAAGCCAATAGTCCACTCAGTTAGAAATGTATTGACACCTACAAACGACTTTTGACAAATGGTGTTGAACAGACAATCATGTAATTGTCCTTTCTTGGTCAACAAGATGATGATGACAACAAGAAGGAACATGTCCAAAAGAAAGCTCTCAAAATTAAGACAATATTTAAGTATCAGATAAATGAACACAGGTCAGCATACTTCAGTAACCCACATGTGGAGATATCCTAGTGATAACATGAGAAATTCAGTATGAATGTTACATACCTAATCTTATGTACAACCTGAGGGATGACGATCCCTTTCATTGTATCAGAAATTCTGTGAACGTTTATGTTATTATTGCAATCTCGAGAAGAAGCTAGTCTGTGGTTCTTCATAGTTTCCACCTGATGGCTAGAATCTTTTGACTTCAACAAAGATGGATCAAGCGCCTCACAGAAAATATCAAGAAGTTGCAACTTGCAAAATTTTCCAGCTTCATATAGGCACTGCAGTAAAATATATTAGTCATGGACTAACTTACATAACTTGAATTCTATCCATTGATGTCTTGAGCACGGATTTAAGGATACCAGACAATACTATAGTACAACAATCAAAATGAGATCCAGAAAGGTAGAGGGGAAGGAAAGGTAATGATTGTCAATGATGAATAACTTTCTGATTAAGATTTAACAACAAAGGTAAGAATCAGATTAGCTTAGAACTGGGAATGCAAATAAATTGTTTAAACTTCTTAGTCATGTAACTTAATGCAAGTGACAGAATAAAGTCATTCAAGAAAACACAAACAAAAGCATCAGATGAGAATGGTGAAATAAAAGGTGAATCTGAATCAGATGCCTAATATAACATCCTTAAATCAAAGATGTACTTTGATCATGCATTGGCACGAGGAAAGACCAAAGAGTGAAAGCATTATATCTGAGCATGGGTGGGTGTCCCAGGATTATTGGCCCTGGAAGATGATCTTTCTGATTGTAGTCAATCCAGTTGCAAAATGAAAGGGGAAGACACAAAAAAGACAGCAGACTTTGCATTTCAAAATGACAGCAGCCAGGAGAGAGAAGGTGGGGGGTGAAGAGAGAGAGAGAGAGAGAGGAATTGAACATAAGCTACTCTATTCACATTTTTCATTATGAGGCATGATTAGCTGGTGAAAGTTAAGAAAATAACATAAGCTATTGGACCTACAGGTCATGGCTACAGCTGCAATATGGAATGTCCAAGGTGGCTCCGGACCTTGGTGAAATTTGGAGTGACTAAGCTTTCTCTGATCTGATATGGATGGGTCAAACCAGCCTGACCCAGGTTTTGATTATGGTCAGACCATTCCTATCAACAGTTTAACCACATCTTGAATTGAGCCAACATGGGCATGATCCTAAATCTATTCCAGCATAGCCGGCCCACCTATGGTCATGCCTAGGTGGATCAGACAAACTCCGGATTGGTTGCGTTTGATTGGCCTAAGCCTGAATCTGAGACTAGTTTCCACCAGAGTCCAAACCTTGATGGCTAATCTTGATCACAGTGACGGTTCTTGTCCTGTAGTTGACAAGGTGATAGATCAAGCAAGAGCCAGATCAGCCACATCACTAGTTTCACGGCCAAAATAATGGATTCTCGCATTGAACTTTCATATTTTGAAAATCTCTGCCAGCTGTATCAGGGTGTACATTTTCTGTAGCTAACACTGCATGGATTAGTCATGCATAGAAACTTTAGTTTAGGGCTTCAGATACCTATTTGAACCTGAAGCATTTGTTGGACCAATCTTGTAAGCTCATGAAAACATCAAATAGCTTCACATGGGGCATGTGCAAGTTCATCAAATCAGCGACAAGTCTCGTATTCAACAGCTTTTAATTGCCCTTCAAATTGTTGAAATTGGTCATCAACCCTTTGATTTTAATCTAATTCATCACATATTATTTGCCATCCAGATAAAATCTTGAATTTGCAGCTTTTAACAGCAAACCTTGATTTCACTTGTAATTTAGGCCACATTTTCAAGCATGTAAAACACTTAGCTGAGAAAGTAGGCCATATTTTCTCAGGTGAGAGTTTTTCATAAGTTTTCAAACATGTGATTGGCAAATGACTCAAATGGACAAGTAATTTTCACATGTGAAAAAGTTTATCTGTGAAAATTTTCATCCTTCACCCTGAGTAAACAAATCTCATCAACTTTCTCAGGGGCAGCAGCCTACTTCTTTTAGCCAACAAATCCTGGACTCCTGCTTCCACGATAATTCTTCTTGAGCTAAGACGATAGACAACTCCTCTCTAAGCTTTCTTTCTTGTTCCACAACCTCTAGGGACTACTCCTCTATATCCTTATGCAGATCAGAAAGTTCATTCCTTAATGATGCTACTCAGTTGGTTATAATTCCAAAGCTCTGCTTGTTTCAAACACACAAGTTGAATCTGGCATCTGAAAGCTTAGTGAGGACTTTCAACATTCTACATCCTGTAGCAGGAATCCTCCAACTGGACCCTACTATATGTTGACAAGTTTCATGAGAGGTCCACATATGAAATAATTTAAAGGGTCCAGCCTGAAGACAAATGTGTACCTTATCAGCTCTCCAAGACGATAACACTATGGTCAGAATAAACATGGGGGGGAGGGGGGTTGGTCAACGAGATACAATTGCCAAATAAATAGGTCCACTATTGATTGACAAAGCATAAGTCTATTCTGCTCATAACATTTTCCAATCCTAAACGGTTATTAGACTATGTAAATTGACGCTTTCTATCCTCTGCCTCGCAAATATGCTGTTAATCTGAAAATTGGAACCTATAGATGGCAAAATTTCATAATGACACAAAAAGAAACTAGTAATTCATTTCAAACACCCTTTTTTTAATAAGTGATAAGATTTTTATGAGAAAAAAAACTTGATGATATCATAGCAAGAACAATACAGACAACTATGGTTTTAAAACTTTAAGGGCACTTTTCAGAGTTTTAGATTTGTGCTCAAGATTACGTGTCAAAGAGGCAGTTTATCTTTAAAACCTACCTTCAGTGATCTGCCATAAACAGGGGCACTTTCACATTTTGTCAATGCTGAACTAGTATGTGTTAGGAAATTTTTATGTATTAAAAAATGGATAAGAACTATTACCTTCAATTGCTCTTTCCCAATCTTGACATATAAAACTTTAAAAAAACATAACCCCTGAAGAATCAGGTACTCAACTTGAAGTTGTTTCGCCCAGATGGTTTAATCATCCCAGGATTTACATAAACCAAATAGTTCAAATCAGGATCTGCTACATATTCATAGAAATATCTACCAACTACTTTATTAGTTTATGAGATACTTAAGAGCATGAGACAATGAAGGAGGACAACCGCTTCATGCATTTTCTTTTCTAATTACAATTCTTATATAACATTAGATGCAGTTTATCAAAGAAGTAGCCTATCAGTTTTGATGACGAAAGGCCACTCGAGGTGTGAATTATGCCACCCAAATTATAACAATCATCGTTAGGCTAGCGATAAAAAAAATTATTAATAATAGAGAAAGATAGTCATGCTTGAGATACATACCATTACCACACTGCTCCAATTATTCCGTATTATTGTAAGCTTTGACAATCCAATAGGCAAAACGTCAACAACAATTTCATTTGGCTGCCCTGCAGTCACAGCTGCTCTGCAGGAACCAAACTCCAATTTTCAAAAATGCAGCTTCTGTCTAGACTCTATAATTGCATTAATATACAGTTTGGCTATTTTTTAACTGAAAACAAATTCTAAGCCTCCAGTACCTTGAACAAGATGGAAGATTGGAAACATGATCAAGCATGTCTTTAGTCAGTGACTTGCATGCTCTATTCCAAAAATCCTGCACTACAGAAACTAATTCAATATGGAACAATAAAAAGGAAGACAAAAGGCATACATATCTAGTCTCCAATGCAATAACTTTTTTCTTCTTTCTGGTGGGTGTGGGTGTGGGCAGCTTGAAAATGGCTTTTAGCAGGATTCAAACCCAAGATACCTTGGCCAACATAGGCATGACTCTACAGACTTAGGAATTCTTGAAACACTGTTAATTCATATTACCTAAGATGACGTTTTCTTAATCCTTCACTTTTATTAAAATGAATACTTGAGATCTCTATTATCAACAAAAAAATATTTGATATTTCTCTGGAAACTTAAGTCAAACAAAATTAACCTGACTGTCTTCATTAGTTATGCCTTTGCATAAGAAACTCAATGGCTCCAAACAGAAGTGTTTGGCACATGCCATCTGCAAAAAATTGAGACTTAAGAGTAGTCGATCAGAAGATACAAGAGTAGAACCTACTTGAATAGTCCTGCAAATTCTTACACATGCAGTGGTCAAAAGGATTCACCTTTAAAGCCCTCACAAAGGAAGTTAAGGTTGCATCATGTTTGAAGAAATAGTTTCTCAAAAATAAAGCAACCTTATATCCCACATCAAATCCATAGAATGGATTTCTCAAAAGAGATTCAACAACAGCATCCATTCTCTGAACTGGAGATCCCATGGTAAACTTGCAAGGCTGCAAATGCTGCAATGCATTGGACGGAAGTAGCTTACTTGGAGCATCATCCGTTGTTGCAACTCCAATTAGCAATATGAGGGGAAGCTTGCCCACATACTCACTACAAAGGATCCATGATGTATCAGTGACAAAACAAAAGATAACCAACAAAATAAAATAACAAGAGCACGGCAACGAAACCACTGGAGGAGCAAGGCTTGGAACAAAATGAATGGGCAAAGAAGGGTGCAAGTGTGCAATCTTGAGATCAAATAGGATAATAAAAAGGGGCACAGCAGGAAGCACTCCAAGAAAGTCATATAGATGTTGACAAAGTTGTCATAATCTACATAAAAGATTTGTTTCTGTGAGAAGATTTGAGGGTTTACACGAAAACATGCATGTGTGTGTGTGTTTGTTTTCTTCTTATCCTCTTTTTTTTTAGAAGAGGTTATGTGAAAGCAAGTTCACAAAATTTTGCCATGTATCTTCCAAAATGTTTATCACAGAATACAAGGGAAAGATGATAAAAAACAGAGCAAATGAGAAAGACAAAAAGACAACAGAGTGTATCTGTTCCATCTATATGAATAGAGGGCATTTTCCAAAAATCTTGATAATGACTAATCTAAATAACATTATATATATGCTCTTATTTCTTCTTTTTCTTCGCAAGTTCCTATCAGGCAATTGTTGGGACTTTAGTCATGCATAGCACTACATCAAAAGCACTGAAAATGGTCAGTCTGTAACATACTACCTAGAGACTTTTAAGACCCCTAAAAATAACAAGATGATACATGATAAAATCACCTTAGCATTGTGATGAACTCAACTAAGACGACACTACTACATTGTTCCATTTCTTCAATTATCACAACAATTGGATGATCATAATTCGTTGTCTCTCCATACCACGAGGCTAAAATGGAAATATCAGCTGCCTGTTTGTCAAAAGAGTAGAGGAGCCTTTAATAAACAAGACGAGTTATTTAAATCAAGAATGCTTGAAATTCTCAAAACAGAAGGTGAAACTAGAAGTAAACTCACAGCTGGAGTAACAGTGACCAATTGTCTGAGCAAGCTTCGAACACAACCCCCAATCCCACTCTTAACAGAAAATTCGAGAGATGACAAATTTGCCACATGGCATTCGTGAGACTTTAAATGTTCACCAAGCTCCTTGAATGTCAACAGGTCATCAACAAACTCCACATTCTCTGAACATCATTTGATGGATTGCAGGTACACCATAAAAGCCAAAACAGAATAAGTAAATCCCACATTTGAGAATGGAAACTATTCTCTTTAAGCATCAAACACTAAAACATCTCATTAAATTCACGGCCGGATAAAAATTTCCCACAAACATTTAGAAGAGATAATATAACCCACGAAAACTTACTGGTAAAGACAAAGGCGGTAAATAACTGCCTAGAAATGTTACTGGTTAGAAGGGGGAGCGGGCTCGTTACTTCAGAAAGACTGCACTTGGAGGATGATTTCATCGCAGCAAATGATCGCTTAATCCAGTTGTGTATCTCTTCGAAAAGATTGACATTAATGTGCATCAAAGCATCCTGCAATTAAGAACCCCAGTGAAATATCCAAGCCCAGAAACCATTTGCACCATGATCAAATATAACCTTCCCTAAATTATAAGAACATGCGTTTTAAACACCATCTGCAACAAAAGTTCCAACATTCACCATTTCATTCGTTCAATTAGACCGATGAACTCAATTCCCAAACATGATCATAGCAAAAGCTCTCCACAATGTCGGGGTGTATTCAAAATAATGAGAAAAAAAATAACAACCGTTTCAGAGCCATGAGGGGCTCAAACGAAAATGCATGCTACTCATACCCTAATGCCCGTTTCAATTTTCTCCCAAACGTATTCGAATGTTTCGAACCGCAAATTCTGGTAAAAAGATGCATCGTCTTCGACTTCAGAATTCTCCCTCCCGTTACGGACGGGTGATGAAGGCGATAACTCTATCTTCCGCCTAGTTTTCTTCGTTTTTGAGGCAACCGTGCCAAATTTTCGAGGCAAAGCCTTGTGGAGAACGAAAAACGGCTGCAGAAGTAATAATAGCAATCAACATGAACAATCTACATGAAGGAACAAAAGAATAATATTCAAACGCAGAAAATAAAGACGGATCCGCCGAAAAATGGCTTTTAGCGGATACGGGATACGTATAGATCCAAGAATTGGGGGGAGGAGAACCAAATGGATAGGATTCTAGGGTTTTAGCCCAAAGGTACTTGGAGAAGAAGGTGGAAAATGGGGCAAAAATACGGTCTAGGGTTTACCTGAATATCGTTTTCTGCATTTTCGGGCCCTTTTGAGGAAGACGGACAGTCGGAATCATCATCAGAGTTCGCCATCGATCCTTCTCCTCTGAGAGAGAGAGAGAGGAGGAGGCTGTGATGTATGCCTTTAGGGAGGGATTGGTAATTAATTTATTTCGTCAGATGGCGGGAAAGCTCGTCAATGAATCGGATCCAGGTCGGAGAGAGTCTTTGCATTGAAACATATCCGGACCCGAACCTGGCCAGGAGACCCGGGAACGAAGACTTAGGCCTGGGCCGGGCCGGTAAATGAGCTGAGTGAACTGTTTGGGTCAAGGGATGGCAGTGGACCGGGGTCCCGCCCTTCCTCGCCCCGTTTGGACTGGGGATAGAGGAGGGAATGGAGGTTAAAATCAAAACCTGTACAGTGATGGAGGTGGGGATGGACTTACGCTTTCCTCCACACCGCCCTGCCTCGCCCCCACTTAGTAAAATAACTAAAATACCTTTAGGGATGCAGTGGACCGGGGAGAAATGAGGTTTTGTCCCACCTCGCCCTGTTTGGACCGGAGATAGAGGTTAAAATCAAAACCCATGAGAGGATGAAGGTAGGGATGGAGCCGGGTGGGGGGTGGAGACCTTGTCCCCCACCTCTGCCCCGATCCACTACCATCCCTATTTGGGTCTGTTTTTATTTATTGTTTACATGAATAATAAATAGAATCTTGCTTTTATTTTAATTACTTGAACGTTTGGATCATCAATTATTTAAACTAAACTGAAAAGAGATATTTCTAAGTAGTGATGATGGTAACGGTGATACCTTGATAGTGGCGATGGAGGTGGTGGTGATGACGATGAAAGTGGTGGTGGTGGTCGTGGTGATAATAGTGGTGCTAGAAGTGATAATGCCTGTGGTAGTGGTGACGGTGGTAGTGATAGTAATGGCAGTGACAATAGTCATGGTAGTGGTGATGGCGGAGAAGACACGGTGTTGATGATAGTAGTGAAACTAAAGAAAAAGTAGGTTTCTTCTCACTTTTTGAAATAAGGGAAATAGTCAGGTCTTATTTTGGTTAAGCCCCAATTTAGGTCTTAGTAAAAAAATTTGGGTTAAAACTCCGTCTCACTAAGTGGTGTCATTCCCTCACTACAAGGATTAGGGTCAATAGCGGCAACGCTTTAACAGCAACAATAAAAGTTGCCACTAGAGAGTGCTGCAATAACGGCACATTTTTTGTCCCCGCTACTTGGTAGGTACTAGCGATGACATAAATATATCATTGTTAAAGATATCTTTAATGGCGACATTATCTGACCATTTTAAAACACTTTAACAATAATATTTAATGGCCGATAGTCTTGTCGTTAAAGATCAATAACGGCAATATACAAATATCACAGTTATAGGGTTTACTCTATAACAACAACCTTGTATATTGTCATTAACCATATACCTATTATAGGTCAATAACGATGACATTCTTGTGTCAAAGTTATATGGTATACTTATAGACTCTATAATGACGATGTCATTGTTATAGAGTTTATAATTAGGGCCCGACAAACCTTTTTGAAACTCTCTCTCTCTCACTCAACCTCTTCACCTTTATCCTATCCTCTCCTCTGACGCCTCCCTCAAGCCCTTCTCTCCTCCAACATACAACGACACCTCCTCTCCACCTCTGGCTATAAGGTATATCTCTTACTCTCTCTATCTTCTTCCTCCTTTTCTTCTCTTTCTTCTTCATTAGATAAACAAAAAGAAGAAAGGCCTAATCCTATGGAATATTCCACTCCATTCTCGAGATTCTTTGTCGGATAGATGCTGGAGCCAGTGTCATTGACCTTGATGAACTGGTCCTTCACCTAGCCTCCTTGGAGGCCTCCTCCTGACCCACAATTTTAATAATCAAAATGCCTCCAGGATCGTCGATGTAGACGGTGCTGAGGTTTGATTCTGACGCATCATTTTTCTCCCGTTCTTTTGTTTGGGTGAATTTGGATGTCTCCGATCTCATATCCGTTTAGTGGATCTGGGGAGGTAAACAAACATTGGATCTCAAATTACCTAGGAAAATGAAGAGCGGATGTAAATATTTTGTTGAAATTCATATATCTCTGCCCCAAGTGAGAAGAAAGGCTACACACAATATGTCTCTAATATACTTGGATCTTGTGTCTGAGTTTGGCATCCGATACAGTGGTTGGCGGAGAAGGGTAGTTTCAGTAGTTTTAGGGTTCAGGTATAATTGTTGTTTTATATAAAATCTCAATTCATGATGGAATGATTTTATATAAATATGACAGAGATGAGGCTCGTCTTTGAGTAAATTTTGATTACTCATGGCTGCTTTATGTAATTATTTTATCTTGAATGAAGAAGGGGAATTCTCTATCTCGCATTTATTTGTCATAATCTCTTCTGCACCCTTTTCGATCTCTCATATTACTGTATGGCCCCCACCATATATTCTTTTTTTTGTTTTTTCCCTTTTGTGAAGATGCGCTTCTGTTTTATTTTTATGTTATTTTGTGAATGACGAGAGAGAAAGACATTTGTTCTTACAACCAACGTCTCATGTGATGGGAAATTTTTGGTAATTAATGGTTTGACATTCTTGGTATGGTTGGAAGCATCGAGTTTGTTAAAAAGTTGGATATATTTTCTCTTTGCATTGTGCTTGATACTATAATATCCCATATTTATTGACTTCTCTTAAGATAATGGGGTCTAGAACATCTCTATTGCTAATTTATTTTTCATATATTCGCTTCAATCTCCGATTATATTGCATAAAAACCAAATATTTTAACTTTTTGTACAAAAGTTGGTTTCTTTTCTTTGTATGAATCTGTAAATATATAAATATATATATATATATATAAAGTTAAAATATATACAAACTGACAAATATTATTTAGTAGTAAATAATAGTTTATCACTTCAAAAGTACTATAGTTATAGTGTTTAAAATGCATGTTCTTACAACCAACATGTCTCAAGCCTTTTTTTAAATATGTTCTTCAAATCTTGCAATTTTCTTATATCTTTCAACATGAGATCTGCACAATGTGTTGCATAAGGTATCCAAAATAAGTGTTTTCTCTTCTCCAGCAACAATTTACCCGCTTTGATGTAATTGGAGACATTTTTTGCAACAACTCCAACCACATTCTTTTTTCCTAACTTCTACAATAATCTCATTCAATATTCTAAAAAGCAAATTTGCATCTTTAACATCATCAGATGCATCAACTAATTTTCAAAACATTGTTCATAATGGGTAATTAACCAAAAAACTAATAAGTGTTCACCTTTTGGTATCACTTAATCCATCAGACATTATGTTGCATCCATATTTGGACCATTGCACTTTGTATTGGTCTAAAAACTCCTTCATTTTTTAAATTTTTTCTTTAAAATTGGTTCTCATAGCTCATGGTATGATGGAAGCTTCATTCCTAGTCCAAATTGGCCTATGACTTAAATCATACTCTGAAATGAAGGCAAATTTATTTTATAAAAAAATATTTTTGCTTTATAAAACCACTTATCAATGTACTCATATACTGCTTCCTTTTCTTCCTTTTTAAAGCAGTTCTCTAACATGGCTTGTTTGTTTTCTTCCCTTTCTTTCTCTAGATCATCTCGAAAGTACAGATCCATAGGTCTTTTTTCCTGTGGTGGTCCCAAGCCAAATGTACTACTCAACTACCCCTCCATATGGGAAACTGCAGCAGGTTTTTCCACCAAAATCGAAAGATGAGAATATGTATTTATATCTTTCATGTATATTAATTGTCTCTTTCTTATTTATTTCATCTTTCTTCTTCTTTGTTTCCTTCATGTACTTAGAAAGTACTTTATTGATTTCTGAATTTATTTTATCACACGCCTTCACGTTGCTTCTAATCCCAAGTAGATGTTGTTTTACTCTATATATGCCTCTTTTATAAGTTGACTCACATTGACCGCACTTTATAGAATTTAAATCTTTTTTATCCTTATAGTAGGCCTAATTCCATGCTAGATTATTAAATTTTTGCTTCAAGTTATGCACATCTTCCAATTCTCAAAATGTTGAACTTAGAGTGGATCCGCTAGCACTTGCAGAAAATGCCCCTTCCATTATTGTTCTAAAGAGTTAAAAAAAAACATGTAAATTCGTTAAATTAGAAAGAGTAAGCAACAATGCTCATAAATGTGAAAAACAAATACATAAACTATGAAATATATACAAATACATAAATGCATACACTTGTAAGTTATAATATGCTAATATATACAAAATTACAAATAGATGAACTATACAATGTATACATGACTCATAAACACTAAACAATCAACCAAAAATATAACTCAAAAAATAGTCAAATAGATTATATATGAATTACATACATAAATATATATGAAACACATAAACACAAAATATTATAAATTTATAATATATGCTTATATAAATAAAACACATAAAAACAAAATTTTATAATTTTATAATATATGTTTATGATAGGTCAATATATTTAATTATATATATTTACACAAAAAGCAAATATATATGTGTGCAACTGCACATTAGTCAACCAGAAATATAGCTCACAAACATAACTTCTGAACTATTTAATCACAAAATTAGGTAAGAAATATAACTCAGAAACAGTCAAATAGATTATTTATATTATAAATTACATTACATAGATATAATATTATATATAAAAAATTATATTAAATTACAAATAAATTATATATAAATTACAGTACATACACAAATATATTTATATATAAATATAGTATATATAATATATAATATATAATATACCAAAATATAATATTATATATGTTGAAATACAGTATAATATATATATATATAATATAACTGAAATATAATATAACAGAAAGAAGAAAAAAAGAAAGGGGAAGGAAAAACAGGAAGAAAAAAAATGAAAAAGAAAGGAAAAGAAAAAAAGGAGAAAAAGAAAAAAAGGAAGAGCAAGAACAAGCGAGAGAAATTAAGAGAGAGAGCAGAGTGAGAACAATAGTAAGAAACCACCTCTTCTTCTTCTTGCAAAAAACAGAGAGAGTGCAAAAATAGAAAAAGTGAAAAATTAGGGCCGCTTTTCCCATATGTCCAGATGGTCACACCCAACCTAGTGGAGCACCACATGTCAATGCAAGCCACACAGGGGCCTTGGATGTGAACATGGATATTTTAGTCAATTTCACTCTCTCTACGCCAAGTGGCAATTCCAAAACGTGTAGAAATCTTTCATGTGGGTCCCATGACATATGAAAATATGGATAATTATCTAAATAATGAATTCTAGACATGTCATATATGGATCCAAACATTAGTATTCAAGTTGAATACGAATTTGGATTAATTAATAAATTATGGATATGGATTTAAGCTATATTAACTGGATTCAATGTGAGTTTGGATTAGATTTTTTGTTCGGACTCTTAATTAAGGGGTTTGAACTAGATTTCATTTGGTCATTTGATCAAATCTCAAATAGATTGGACCCATAGGGTGAGATGCTCTGAATAATGTTATTACTATTCCAGCATAAATTTTGGCCAATCAGTGACTCACCCATTAAATCAAAGTTAACCTTGACATTTTTCATCTCAAGGGCATCAAGATCGACTATCTATATGCTCAAATTGGTGGTGATTTGAGTGTTCTATAGCCTATTGAAGTTTATGTCTAATTGCAGGTTGAAAATTAGCATTTTTTAGCACCAGTTAATTATTTTGATTGATCTGTTCACGTACAATTAAATTTAAGTCCACCATGACGATTTACATTTAGAGGGCTATTGAATCAACTATTTAAATGTCAAAAGGCGTTGTTTGAGGATCCTATAATATAAACAAAATATTGTAATTAAGTTTCTAGGTCAAAAAGCGTGAAGTCTTCAAAATACACGAGCCTACCAGGATGAATTTGGAGTGAGTTGACATAGTTATGATGTTGTGGCAAATTCGGATAGCAAAGCTCAGTTGTGTCAACTATATCAATTTCATCATTGTATGATTGAGAAGAGGAGGCCATAGTGAGAAACTTGGAAGAAAAGAGAGTAACAAAACTTTTAAACTTGTGAGAGTAAAACGAATTTCTCATTTTAGAGAAGGCTAGGTGCAATGCCTCTTTAAATAGAGGAAATTGCATTATTGAAAAGTATAGTGTAAAGTAATTTTAAAAGAGGAAAATACAACTCGTGAATGGGAGGAATGATAAGTCATATCAAATTTTTGAAAGATAGTGCGACTAGAGTTGACACAAGGTAATCGATACGAAGTTAGATTTTTGGAGTAGAAGATTCAAGGTTTACATTGGGCGTGGCATAGTTTTGCAACAATATGAAAAGATAAAGAAGTCAATCTCGATCTACGTGTGTGTGAAAAGAAAATAGCATAAGGTCCAATCAATAATAAATGTCAAGCTATGACATAAAGGAATGACATATAGATAAATATTGTCACGATGAAATTGAATAATGAAAAATGGACTACAAGTTGGGCGTGAAAGAAGAGATGACATAAAGTAAAGTTCAATTATGTCATGTTGAGACAAAGGTCAAGTGATGAAGATTGAATTGACATAAGGTTGAATCATATCATGCCATAAAAAGATAGAAATTAATAACATGAAGCAAATGGGTTATGAAGTGTGAGTAGAGATAAAGTATACATCAAATCAAATAAGTAAAAGAAGTCTACTTCAATATTAAGAGAGATTTCATATGCAACAAGAACATAAAATCGTGAAAGATAATTTGACTAGATTAAATTATGTTTTGACAAAAAAAATAAATCAAGCAAGATAAAAAGTACTAATGAAGATTTATAAATCATTTAATTTACAAATGCCTAATTCACGTCTAATGCGTATAAAATCTTCATTTTTAAGAGGTTTAGTAAAAATATCTGATGATTGATGTTTTGTAGGCACAAATTCAAGTTTAATTACATTATTAAGAACTTGATCATGTAGAAAATGATGTCTAATTTGAATATGATTTGTACGAGAGTGTAATATAGGATTTTTTGAAAGATTTATCGCACTTGTATGATCACACAATATAGTAGTATTTTTGTATTTTAATCCAAAATCATTTAAAGTTTGCTTCATCCAGATAACTTGAGTGCAAGCTAGACTTGCTGCTATATATTCTGCTTCAGTAGTTGACAGAGATGCGCAGTTTTGTTTCTTGCTGAACCAAGAAACTAGGGAGTGTCCTAACAAATGACAGGTTTCACTTATACTCTTTCTGTCAGATTTACTACCGACAAAATCAGCATCACAGTAAGATATTAAGTCAAAATTAGATGATTTTGAATAAAATAATCTAAAATCAACTGTTCTAAGTATCTCATAATTCTCTTAACAACTTTTAGATGTGATTCTTTAGGACCATATTGAAATCTAGTACAAAGACATACACTAAACATGATATCTAGACGTCTAGCAGTTAAATATAGAAGTGATCCAATCATACCTCTGTACAATTTTGTATCTACATTCTTACCATCTCCATCCTTGTCTAGTGCAATAGATGTGTTCTTCGATGATGAGTCCATATTAAACCTCTTTAGAAGCTCATTTGCATACTTTGTTTGATTAATGAACACTCCATTCTTAGTTTGCTTTATGTAGAGGCCAAGAAAGTAAGTGGGTTCCTCCATCATACTCATCTCAAACTCTTTCTGTATAGACTTAGAGAAATCTTGACAAAAACTATCATTAGTACATCAAAAAATGATATCGTCCACATATATTTGAACGATTAAGGTATAAGCACTCACTATTTTGGAAAAAAGAGAGTTGAATCTGCTTTTTCAGTTGAAAAGTCAATTTTTAAAAGAAAAGTCTTAAGACGATCATACCAAGTATGGGGTGCTTGTTTTAAACCATATAAAACATGATTCAATTTGAATACATGATCTGAAAATGATTCATTTTTAAAACCTGGAGGTTGTTTTACATAAACTTCTTTATTTATAAATCCATTTAGAAAAGCAACTTTTGACATCCATTTGATATAATTTTAAATCCATATAGCTAGCATAAGCTAAAAACATATGAATGGATTCAAGTCTAGCAACAGGAGCAAATGTTTCATCAAAGTCAATACCTTCCTTCTGGTTGAATCCTTGAGCCACGAGTCTTGCTGTATTCCTAATTACATTACCTGACTCATCCATTTTATTTTTGAAAATCCATCTTGTCTCAATGATTGAATGATCTTTTGGTTTAGGAACAAGATTCCAAACATCATTCCTTTGGAACTGATTTAGTTCTTCAGTCATTGCAAGCAACCAAAATTCATCCAAAATGGCTTCATCACTCTTTTTAGGCTTTAATTGTGAAATGAATGTCATGTTTGCAATTTGTTCCAATTGGGCCCTTGTTTGAACCCCTTTAGATAGGTCTCCCAATATCTGCTTCTGAGGATGATCTTTATTTTCAGCAAATGTTCTTTGTTGACCATCTTCATTATGCTTTGCTGCACTATCTATAGGAAAATTTGTACTAATAAAGTCATCATCATTAGTATCATTAAGAACAGATTGACAAGTAGATTCATCAAAGCTAACATGTAAGGATTCTTCAATAGAGTTAGTATTTTTATTGAAAACTCTATATGCTTTACTATGACTTGAATATCCTAAGAATATGCCTTCAATAGATTTAGTATCAAATTTATCAAGACAATCTTTAGTATTCAAGATAAAGCATTTACAACCAAAAACTTTCAAATAGTCCATTCTTGAAGTTTTGTCATAAAATATTTTATAGGGAGTTTTATTTAATAAAGGCCTAATCAGAATTATATTTAAGATATAGCATGCAATATTTACAGCTTCAACCCAGAAGTATTTGGCAAGATTATTATGTTAAAGCATTGTTCTAGCAGATTCTTGTAAAGTTTTATTCTTTCTTTATACTACACTATTATGAGGTGCAACCCTAGGAAAGGCAAAGTTATGAGAAATGCCATGTAAGTTACAGAAATTAATAAGAAGTCATTATCGAATTCTTCTCCATGGTCACTTCGAATTTTGACAATTGTAGAGGATTTTTTATTTTGTAATTTTTTGCATAAAATCTCAAATTCATAAAACGTGTCACTTTTTATTTTTTAAAAATATTACCCAAGTGAATCTTGAGTAATCATCAACAATGACAAAAGCATATCTACTATGATTAAGACTAGCTACCCTAGAAGGACCAAAAAGATCCAGATGTAGAAATTCTAAAGGTCTTTTATTTGACACCATATTTTTTTATTTTAAAAAAGATTTTGACAACTTTCCTAATTGACATGCATCACAAAAATAATCCTTTTTAGAAGACATTTTAGGCAACCCACAAACCAATTTTTTTTTGGCAAGTTTTGAGATATATTTAAAGTTGATATGATCCATCCTCATATGCCATAAATTTTGAGAGTCATTATTGGCAATGAGATAATGTTTAAAAATACTATCTGGATATTGTTCATAAACATTATTTTTTCTTAGCCCTTTTAAAATAGTATTTTTGTTTGAGTCAAATATAAGACATGCATCATGTTTAAAACTGACATTATATCTTATGTCACACATTTGACTGATGCTTAGAAGATTATGCTTTAAACCTTTCACAGGAAGAACGTCTTTAATAAGTGGATGATCGATATTGCTAATATTACCAATACCGATTATTAATCTTTTGTTGTTATCTTCAAACGTGACAGTTCCTCCTTCTTTGTACTGAAGAACAACAAATAGATCTAAATGTCCCGTCATATGCTTTGGACATCCACTATCTAATATCCACCTATTCTTCTTTTTGAAAGCCTACAACAAATCAAGTGAATGACTTTTTTGGTACTCAATCAGGTCCTATTTTGTTAGATTTAGGAACCCAGATCCATTTAGATTTGGGTTTCTCTTTAATCAGGGAAGAATACATAGTATTTGTCTTATAAGAATGATAACTCAGTTTGGAATTGAAAGAACTTTTAACAAAAGCAGTTTTATGATTAGTATAAGATGCTTAATTAAAATGAGAGTAGCCAATGCCATTCTTGTAAAAGGAAACTCTTTGAGAAGCTAGAAGTTTATCTAGGTTCTCTTTTTCTTTGGTAAATTTGAAAATTGTTTTCATCAGGTTTTCAGTTTTACTTCTTAACTATGAAATTTCTATTTGAATATTTTTAGTCTTTTCACTTGTAGAATTAATTTCAGAAGCTAGCCTTAGATTTTTCTTCTTTAGATCAAAATTTTCAATAGTAAGTTTTCCATTTTTCTGAGAAAGATCTAAGTTTTCAAATTTTAAAACTTTATTTTTTTGACTCATTTTTCTAGATTCTTCAAATAGTTCTTGAAAAGCATCTAGAAGTTCATCAAAAGAAAAGTTAGATTTTGGACTTACAGGGTTTTCTTCTATCGTGAAGTACATGTTTGCTATTTTTGCTTCATCATCACTTGAATCTTCACTTGAGGATGGCTCTGAGTCATCCCACTGAGCATGAAGAGTTTTCTTCTTGAAGAATTTTTTCTTTGGGTCTTCTTATTTGGATCTTCTTTTTTGAAGAGGACAATCACATTTTACTTGACCTGGCTTTTTGCATTGATAGCAAATGATTTCTTCTTTAGGATCTTGTTTTTCCTTATGCTTTTTGAACAACCTGTTCTTTTTCATAAACCGTTGGAATCGCTGAGTTAGAAGAGCTATTTCAGAATCATCTTCTTCAGAAAGAGTTGGGAAGACAAGAGTTTTCTTTGAAGGTTGTTCTTCTTTTCTTCTTTCCTTCATGTGGACTTCATAAGCCATTAGATTGCCTATGAGATCGTTCAAGGTTAATTTTGATAGATCTTGGGCTTTTTCGATAGCTGTGGTCTTTTTCTCCCAATCAGATGTGAGAGATCTCGAAACCTTTTTCACCCTATCAATCAAGGAATAGGCTTCTCCTAGAGATTTGGGATCATTGGTGATGTTGGTGAATCTAGTGAATATCTCTGTAATGGATTCATCTTTATTCAATTTGAATAGTTCATATTTTTGAACTAAAGATGAGATCTTTGCTTCTTTTACTCTATTAGTTCATTTGTGGATGACTTCCAGATAATGCCATACATCATACGCAAAATCGCATACATATATTCTATTAAACTCATTTTGATTGATGGCATAATATATTGCATTCATAGCTTTTGCATTTAAATTTGCCATCTTCTTTTCTTCAGCAGACCATGAAGTATAGTCTGATGCTGGAGATGTATATGGATATTCTACAATCCTCCATACTGCAAAGTCTACAGACTTGAAAAATATGGTTATTCTACACTTTCAATATCCATAATTAGTGCTAGTAAAAAAAGTGGACGAGAGGAGTGTTGACTTTAAATATCACGAATATAGGAAGATGTTGCCATTTTGTGCTGGAGGGCTTGTTATGTCAGATCCAGCAAAACTTGCTTTGATACCAAATAAAATTCTACTAGAGGGGGGGAGGGTTGAATAATAGATTTGATTACGGATCGGAAATTAAAAAATAATTGCAGTCAACACATAGAGAACACATGATTTATACTGGTTCGGTCAAACACCTGACCTACGTCCAGTCCTCAAGACTTACCAGTTTAGTATTTCACTATTTCCTCCTTGTCAAACCCAACAAGGATAAATATTACATCAACTTCATACAGACAACCCTGTAGAGGTCTTCTTCTCAATCCCGAGAAAGATCAATACTGAAAAACTAAAGGATTACACACTTTCCCTATAGAACCTTCAAAACAGTATGCAACAGATGAATGCACTTTTAGAATATCTCAAGTTTTGAAGATTCACTCAGAATGGTTTCTATTCAAAAGTAGAAAGAATAACCACTCAAGAGAATGAATTTTTCTTTTTGATTTTTCTCAATACAAATTCGTGTTTTTGTCAATGAGATCTCTGTGTCTTTTGACACCTTTTTGTTTGTATATATAGGTTTATAAAAAGGATGTGTCTTTTTGAAACACTATTTCAAATGAGTGTACTTTTTGATATGAGACATATTGTCTCTTCATGACATCCTTTCTTTTATGAAAAAGTTATGTATTTTAGAATATAATAATTTGTGTACCATTTTACTTTTTCATAAGTTATCATTTCTTGAATAAATGATTTGTTTAAACAATAAATGTTTGTGTATTATAAAAATAATGCTTTTACTACAAATCGTCATTTCTTAATTAAATGATTTGAAGTATAATAAATGTTTGAGCATTTAAAATAATAATTATTTTATAAATTGTCATTTCTTGAATAAATGCTTTGAAGTACAATTAATGCTTGAGTAATACTTAAATTATAAATCATCATTTCTTGAGTTAATGCTCTTATATCATGAGGTATTATATCTTTTCAATAGTTGTCTTTTACATAAATGCTTTTGAAATCATGAGTTATTATATCTTATCAATAGTTGTCTTTTTTATAAATGCTTGTAGGAAATGCAATGATTGTTTTAAAAGGTTTGATTTAACCTTTTTGAAATAATTAAAAAACATACTCAACGACTATATTTGAAAATTGTCTTTTTGAATTTATATGACTCATATGTTAATGTGTGATTTTTGAAACATATATAGAAATATGAATTATGCATGCTTTTTGAAGGTTCTGTTACATATGACTCTAAGAAGAAAAAAAATCATTTTTGAAATGACCGATCATCTCCATCTTGAAGAGCGACTTTATGAAGATTGAGCCAATCAAGCTTTCCTTCAAATATCTGAGTATGATTGCTTCAAATGTTGCACGTGATCACATAGTCTTCACTATTCTTTAGTGAAAGAACTTTGCATCAAATACACGTTAGATACATAGTAAATCATATCATATCAAGTTATAATATAATATTTCACATATCATCATGTTAAGCATAAGCATATCATATTATCTCATATCACATATTCATAATCAAAATATTGTTTCTCAACAAGAACCACCTATTCGGTGGCTCTGTCAGCTCTGACTCCAACAACATGCAAACTTGCTGCAGGGGCCTCCTCCTCCTCCTCTGTCCTTGTTAGCAGGGATCGTTGTCCATCTGACGGAGGGGTTCTCTGCTGCCGACAGCAATGCCAGCATCTGGCAACTCCTCCTTCTTCTGCATCGATCAGTGACTCTAAGCGATGATCGACATCAAGAATTTGTGCACATGAAACCTGGCTTTGATACTACTGAAGGAGTTAGGATTGTGGTGTGCACAGTAAAGGCGAGATAGAGAAAAACACAATAGGGTTGAGATTAACGTACATACTTGTTGAGGTAGGGGCTGAAATACTTATCCTCTCCTGGGTAGCCGTTACCCAGTTATAACCATCTCATTAGATTTTCAAATATGCTGAGAATCTAATCTGAAGTGGGCCCACCACTATTCTAGTGATTCATATCTCAATGACGCACCGACCCACTACTTTGGATTATTGAATCTAATTACTTAGATTCATGTTTTAGATTCATTATCAGAATTCAACATATGAGTTTCATGCGAGACCTATTAGCCACACTGGATCTGTATCATGAACCAATCAGGGTCACCCCATGTCCAGCTTACATCATCCCACTGCATTAAGGAGAACAGAGTGAGGATGAAGGTGCAGTGGGTTTCAATTTTTTTTATCTGTGAGGTCTGATCTGTTAAAAAGTCATCTTGGTAAAAAAACATCTCCACCATGATGTTAGATATGTGCAAGCATGCGTGGCAAGCGTAGGCATGTTGTCATCTTCCGTCATCATCAAGCCTTTGTTCTGTCCACTGACTTAAAACGGTGAGATGGATATGACCACCACTCTTGAAGTTAGCCTTAGAGCGATTGAATGAGACAAATGGGCTCATAAATGATGGAGTCTTCACCATGGGTCTGTGGTCCAGACCCCAAACCCAGGGAGTGGTGCACTTTTTACCAGCATGAGACGGAGGAAAAACAAAAAATTTGCAACTCTGCAAAATACAAACCACATGAAAAGGATGCGGGTCCCACCATTTTAGAGAGAAAATTTCTAATTGGCCCCCTTTTTTACGGGGCAGTCTCGAATCTGCTTTTCAAAAGACGATGCAAAAAAAAAGAAAAAAGCAAATCTAGAAAGCGATTGATCACTGATTTAATTATTCTGTAGAATTGATATTATACGACAACATGGAATTGTTTTTTTGTAATAGAGCCGGTAACAAATTATAGAATCAAATGAATCGATTCCCAAAGTCCAAAAGACTAAAATGAGAGGAAAAGATAGTACCCCACTCATCTCTAGAACCACACCGATGTAGGATTCGGTGCTCAAATCCAAATAGCATTTACTTCAATTGGATCCGGATTTGTAACTGTGATCTTATTCATAGTCATTAGTCACAAGTCTCGTTTTCGAGAAAATCTCGTGATATTTTTAAAAATCTGATTTCTTTTGAAAGAAAAAAACATTATGGTACAGTCGACATTACCGGTCCAACTAATGGTACTCAACCACAATCCACAATGGCTTGCCAAGCACGCTATCCAACCTTTATCCTCTCCGCTTAAAGCATCTAAGACTAAGGGAGAACAGTAAACAAAAGAAGAGAGAGCTGTCCGACGGACCGACGGTGGCATGGAGATGATGCTGGTCCCGTTCCTGGGGCAAGGCCATGTCTTCCCGTGCACGCAGCTCTGCCTTCAGTTGGCCAGCCGAGGCGTCACCGTCAACGTAGTCGTCCCCACGGAGTTCTCCGGCAGCATCACCGCCGCCTGCCACCACCCGCTCGTCGGCGTCACCGGCCTCTCGCTCCCCCCGCAACAGGACGACTTCTGGATCCCGGCGTCCTCGCCGCTTCACCTCTTCGTCCAAGCGGGCCTCATGAAGGAGCCCTTCGCCGAGCTTCTCGCCCGTCGGACCGCCTCCGGCACTGCTCCGCCGGCCTGCGTTATCGTCGACGCCCTCGTTGGCTGGGCCGTCGAGATCTGCCACCGATACGCCTTCCCCGCCGTCGGTCTTTACACCAACGGCACCTGCCCCACCGCCCTGGACTACGTCTCCCCTCGATTGTCTCCCGAAACGAAGAATCCGGACGAGGCCGTCTCCATCCCGGGTGTGCCGGACGCCCTCGGCCTCACGTACGGCGATCTGGTCCACAAGCCTCCGCCTGGCCGTCTTCCCCACGCGATCGCCGGAGGCGGCGGCGGGAATCACGGCGA
The DNA here is from genome assembly GCF_984573655.1 of Nuphar pumila. Lineage (NCBI taxonomy): Eukaryota > Viridiplantae > Streptophyta > Magnoliopsida > Nymphaeales > Nymphaeaceae > Nuphar > Nuphar pumila. The sequence goes on from NC_143261.1 coordinate 88,173,559, forward strand.
TCGCCGGCAGCCTCCGTGGGCCAAGCAGATGGACGGTGCGATCGCGTTCCTCTGCAACACGTGCGACGAGCTGGAGCGTCCGTTCATCGATCTCATAGCCAGGGAGACCGGGAAGAAGGCCTTCGGCGTCGGCCCGCTCCTGCCGCGCCAATTCTGTGATTCAGCCGGTTCGCCCCTCCGCGACGGCGCTGTCCGAAGCAAGAAAAACTCGAGCGTAACCGAGGAGGAAGTCGAGGCGTGGCTCGACTCCAAGCCGCCCGGCTCCGTCATCTTCGTCTCCTTCGGCAGCGAGGTGAGCCCCAGCACATCCGAGCTCGCCGAGCTCGCCGCCGGCCTCGAGGAATCAGGCCAGCCGTTCATCTGGGTGATCCAAGCGAACGTGAAAAGGGATCCGGTGGCTCCTCTCAACGGCGCACCCCAGCCGCCGCCGACCGATCCCTGGCTCGGCTTGGTGCCGGAGGGGTTCGAGAAGCGGGTGGAAGGGTGGGGGCTCGTGATATGCGGCTGGGCTCCTCAGCTTCTGATCCTGAGCCACCAGTCGACCGGCGGCTTCATCTCCCACTGCGGCTGGAACTCGACGCTGGAGTCGCTCGTGCGCGGCGTGCCGATCCTGGCGTGGCCCATCAGGGGGGACCAGCACATGAACGCCATCATGGTGGCGAACCACCTGAGGGTAGGCGTCAAGCTGCGAACTGGCCGTGAGCGAGCCGTGACGAAGGAGGACGTGGTGAAAGGGGTTAGGAAGCTCATGGCCGATCCCGAGATCAAGAGCCGAGCCGCCCAAGTCAAGGCTATATTCGGGTCGGGGTTCCCGGCCAGCTCTTCAGCTTCACTCGATGCCTTCATCCATCTACTTTCGGAGAAAATTGGACACGTTTCTGCCCATGAGCTCGGCGGGTGGAGGGAGATGCAAATTGCAAAGTAAAAGGTGAAAAAACATTTGCATAATTTGAAACCAAGCATGTATTCTATATAGTTTTTTTAATGGAAAACATGCATCAATAATATAAATCAAACACAAATAACATTAAAACTTCTGTAAAAGCATTTATCCTGTTAATATTGCATCAAGTGATATTTTGAAAATATCAAATTTTTTTTTGGGGTATAATATGGGCCTTCAACCAGATTTGTGGCCATGTCGGCCCTTAATTTTTCTTTTTGCTTTTTCCTACGACACATGCCGAGATAGCATATGGTATACAATACAAACCGAAATATAGATGACGTGAGCTATTTTTTTTTTTTTTTAAGGAAACAAATGCATATGCGAAAAGGAACATAATAATTCATAATAGTCTCCTCTCTAATTGTCTGTTTTGAATCGATTATGACCTTAGATGTGTTCATGTTGTGTTGGGAAATAAACACTTGCAAACTAGAAAGCTAATTTTACATAATAATTTAAGCTGCAATTTGAAATCAAAGGCCACATAATTTATATAAAGCTGCCCAACATTTGCATTTTTTTCATTCAACTGCCTACTTTTGCTACATGCAATCCAAATACCTGCTTGAAGACCAAAATGACATTATTGTCCTTTTTAAAGGAAAGCACTCATTAGGGGTGTAACCAGTGGGGTCTTATTAAAACCGATTCTGAATCGGGTATAAAAGTAAGACTCAAACCCGACGCAATCTAATTTGGGTTCGGGTACAGCTAGAAACTGTGGACCCATATTAGTTAACAGGTTTGGGTATATATCGGGTTGGGTCTTTAGTATACCCGTTTTGATTCAGTTAGGGTTCGGGTCTGTGTATGACTGAAAAAATAGACCCATATAGGTTAACGGATTTGGGTCTGTGTATTACTGAAAAAAATAGACTCATATAGGTTAAGGGGTTCGGGTATTAATGGTTTGGGTCTTATCGTGTTTGGGTTTTACTTGGGTCTTGATATGGTTGGTATTCTAGACCTAGTGCCAATAAAAAAAATATGTAAATTACTATAATCAAATGTTTATTAAGAAGATTATATGTTAACAAAATAAAAGATTAATAACTATTTTAAATAATATCCAAATCTGAATATAAAAATAATATATCCACGCCAACCAAACATTTTAAGTTTAAACAAAAAAAGCTATTTTGGGATTCACTTTAATCCAATAATTTTCCCGACAAAGGGACAATAGAAAGTATGTGCAAAAATGAATTAAAGTTTAGATTGCTAAAATGCAATACCTATTATTTTTATGTTTATCAACATCTTTAAATGTTTAATTGAATATATAATATTTACCAATTAGAAACTTTTAGATGGATAGGACATGGGTACGGGTCGGTTCAGGTATATTGTCAAGTTGGGTATGGTTGTTTCGGGTTGAGGTGTATAATCGGTTTGGGTACAAAGTAGGCTTGAATACATAATGAGGTTGGGTTTGGGTCAGATTTGTTTTAAACTATGGAGAACCATTTGGGTTTGGTATAATAGGGTTGACGTCTTCATTTACAATAACAAGACAGCCCGTTTTTATTATGGATCTATATTTTAAACCCGATCCAAACCCATGGGTCGGCCAATATCGGTTCGGGTTGAGTATAATTGGTTCGGATAATGGGCCGATCAGGTATACACGGTAGCAAAACAACATGGGTGTTTTAAACAATTTGTTTGACTAAACAAAGATTAACCGAACGACCAATATTCTTTTGCAAACACGAATTATAAAATTCTGCAGCTAATTGAAATAACTGAAATGTTAGGCAGTTTTTTGCAAACAGCTAAGAGATTAGGTGGTTTTGGTAAAAGAGAACATATATAGGTTTGGCTTACCTGATCGTTAAAAGAAATTGATAACCTTTATAGATAGGCACCTAACGACATCTTTGCTTTATCTACCTTAGTTTTTAAATACGAAAAATGATGGTATTGCACTAGCAAATATTATGCATTTTTCGATGCCCTACAATTTCTCTATTCTCCTAGTATCCAAAACCATAAATATCTGATTTTAAAAGGACCTTTTTACATATATACGATTTTTCTCTCAAATATGTGATTGTTTTTTTATAACAGTCTTTATTCTCAGATTTGTATCTCTCTGATCTGACATAAAAGAACTTTTATTTTTACAATTGTTGAAAAGTTGAGACAAAAGCCTTTTAACTTTCATGTTTTAAGTCAGAATCGAGAATCCTTTTAGGGTTTTCATTTCTACGTTCCAAAATCAAAATAGAAGCATGCTCTGTAGACTAGAACAAGTGCGACTACATTTTTTCTGTCTGTTCCATGTTACTTTTAGTCATATGCGTTGAAAATCGAGAAAAAGAAAAGAAAAGAAAAGAGATAGATCATGACATCAGCTTTCCAATACCACTAAGATCACCTTGATCTTATAAGCGATTGGAGAGAAAAGTTATCGGGAAGATAGTATGTTTGGTTGTTCCAGTCTACAGTGCATTCTTCTATTCTGGTTTTGAAACTAAAAAATAGGAACTCTAAATGAGTTTTTGACTCTGACTCAAAACATAAAAGCTATAAGCATATGTCTCAACTTTTCAACAACTACTAAAATACATGTTTTCGACGTCAAAGCAAAGAGATACAAACCTGAGACCAGAAACTATTCTGCAAAAAATATATATGTGATTTTTGCATATATTTTTTGTTATTTTCTGTTAAATATATGTAGGGCTCTTCCTATATATGCTATTCCTCCTAAATATATGTGATTTCTTCTTATATATGTAATTTTTCTCTTAAACATGCAATTTTCTTCTAAATATATATGATTTTTCTCCTAAATATGTGATTTTTCTTCTTTATATGCGATTTTATCCTAAATATGTGATTTTTTCCCTAAATATATATGAACTTTATAAATAAAAAATCACATATATTGGAGGAACTCCACATATATTTAGGAGAAACTCCTTATGTATTTAAGAGAAAATCACATATATAATAAGAAAAATATGCATATATTTAAGAAAAAATCACATATATTTAAAAAAAAATTATATATAAGAGAAAAATCACATATATAAGAAAAACACCGCATATATAGAAGAAAATCATATATGTAGAAGAAAAAACACATATATAGAAGAAACTCCATATATATTTAAGAGAAAATCACATATATTTAGGAAGAAATCATTATATATATATATATATATATAAGAAAAAAATCACATATACAGGAGGAACTTCACATATATAAGAGAAAATCACATGTTTAAGAGGAAAATCTCATATATAGGAGGAGCTCTATATATATTTAAGAGGAAATCACAAAAAATATATGCACAAATCACATATATATTTTTTGTAGAAAAGTCTCTATTCTCAAGTATGTAACTCTCCGCTTCGATGCCCAAAACCTGTGTTTTTATAATTGTTAGAAAACTGAGACATAGGCTTATAACTATCTTGTTTTGAGTCAGAGCAAAAAACTTCTTTAAGATTCTTATTTTTTAGCTTTAAAACCGGAATAGAAGCATATTTTGCAGACTGTAACAACCAAATAATCTATCTTTCAGATAATGTTTCTCTCCAACCGCTCATCAGATCAAGGTGCTCTTGGTGGCGTTGAAAAACTAACGTCCTGATCTATCTCTATCCTTTTTTTTTTATTTTTCTCACATGTGATTGAAAAATAGTATAAAACAGACAAAAAAGATGCAATTGTGCCTGTTCTAGTCTATAGAGGGTGCTTATATTCTGATTTTGGAATGCAAAAATGAGAATCCTAGTGGGGTTTTCGGTTCTGACTTAAAACAGAAAAGTTACAAGCCTATGTCTCAGCTTTTCAATGATTGTAAAAACACAAGTTTTAAACGTCAGATCAAAGAGATATAGATCTGAGAACAAAAACTATTCTGCATAAAATAATCACGTATTTGAAAAAAAATTACATATATTTAAGAAATTGCACGTGCAAAGGGTAAAAAGGTTTTTGTAAAATTAAATATTTGTGATTTTAGATATGAAGGGAATAGCAAAAATTGTACAACATTTCAGAAAATGTATCATATTTATCATACAATATGATCATTTTCCATTTTAAATATTTAAGATTGGAATAGGTGACAATTGCCTACCACTTTTGTGGGCTACTGTTGGCTCAGCAAGTGTTTGAAGTTTTTTTTTTCATGTTTTATATAAATTTGACCATATAGATATGTTCTAAATACTTGATTTGATGGGAATCAATATTTTGGATCGGCGGATAATGTGACATGCAGATAGTTTTTTATAAGATTTAAAAATTAATTGATAAAAAATAATAATAAATTTTCATGGCTTACAAATTAATGTTTTTTTACATAAAAATAGCATGATTCAAGTGTCATTTTCCTAGCAGATCTATTATGCCAACATATGTGCATGGTCAAATATGCAAAAAAAGTTTTTTGAAAAGCAATTGTTTGCTAACGGTAATGTAATAGTAGGTTAGAAGAGTGGTAGGCAACTATCACTTTTAAAACTGCTCTAATGACGGGTTGAATTAGCTTGAACTGCTGATGCACTATTTTACCCCACACTCCAAACTAAGGAACCTGATCATGTCATTTTGAAAATGAGCTTTCTGCCCATCCAAACATTTTGGCCATTGGTTCCATGTTCTCGATGAACACCACGTATTATTGACGGTGTTCATTTTTTTGAGTTAACGTTGTTAACCCTTAACCCTTTCATTGTTTAAAAATAAAAAAAATAAAAAATATTGCATAGACCTCGCCTTTCGGGGTCTCTCTATCTCTTGTTTGTGTATAGCCATCAACGATTTGGTTTCCTCTCCCCCTCTCTCTTAACACAAAAAGCTCTCTCTCTTGCCATTAATGTAACACCTGGGCATTTTATTTATTTTAACTTTTAAATTTGAGTGAAATTCAAGTAAAATTCAAGTTAAATTTATGCAAAATTCAAGAGTTTAAGTTGAACTAATACTTTAGTTAGGTTCGTAGATCTCGTAGGAGATCAGATTTGGTGATTTCGGTTATGGGCTAGTTCAAAAAATATAATTTTTAAAATTGATCGGCCTCTATTTTAGGTTTTATAACTTGGATAAGGTTCAAAATTTGGTTATTTTAAATTGATCGAGTTATGTTTTGGACGCAAACTAGGTTACTTATGAGACCTAGTGGATCACGCCCAACCCAGTGGGGTGTCAGGTGCACACGTGGTGGCCCAGAGGGGTTCAGAGGTGGCCAATGACTTTTATGGATACTGGATGAGTCATATTCGGATCCAAAACCTAGCATTTGAATCCAATATTGATTTGGACTTCATGTATAGATATGGATCTTTAATTTAAATGATGGATCTGAAATTATGTTTGGTACCTGGATCCAATCCAACTTGGATTGGATTCGGTCCAAAATTTTTGGATTTGGATAGCATGAATTGGACCCAAGTGGGGCACCACCTAGATGGGGCCCACTTGATATTCTAGAGACCTTATGAAAGATGATCTTGAACCATATGAGAGGGGTTCTAGAAAGACTGATAAATTAATTCTAGAAAAACTCTTAAGAGACCTATTGTTTTAAAAGACTTTTTAAAAAAGAGTTTCTTAAGACTTGAAGACTCTTTAAAATAGCCTTCTAGGTGGGACGCCCCTTTAATGGGGCCCACCAAAGGTTGTTGGAGATAGAATATATCTCTAGAACCTTTATAGATGTCCAATAGGAGGGGACACCCTCCTATGACACTATTTATGCTACCTCTTTTAGTTGAGGTGCATTTCTTTTTTCTTCTTCCTCGTATCTCTTTCTTCCTCCCAACCTTTGTGGTGGTCCAGATCTCTATTAGAGACCTACAACTACCATGATGAAGGTTTAAACCAGCTCGTGTGGAGGAAAAAGTGATGGTATTATTGTGTAAAACACATTTTCGATATAGAATTTCTACTTACATGGTGTTCGATTTCAGGATGCATTATCGTACCCTCTTTCGATCTAGAGTTTGAACCTACATGCGATCTATGCCTAGAACGTCTATGGCTATTGGATCTACATGAAAAAGATTATTGAAAAACCTAAAATGATGTTTTGGTGAAACAATTTTGAGAAACATATTTTTGAAGAGAACTAATTTCAAAAAGGGTAAAATTGATTTTTGTAGAATGGTTTCTTGTTGGATTCAGATTGTTGTGAGCATGTTAATGAATTATATCATGTTTGAAAAGCAAATATTGATGTTATCATGTTTGTAATAAATTGGAATATCATAATTTAGTTTATTTATCATGTGATTAGTGTTAAATATGAATTAAAGATTTGATTCATGATATTTTATGTTTTACTAAGAGATTTATGAATTTTAACAATGGGTCAATATGAAAAAGGGCTAAATATTGTTGTGTATTTACTGTATTCATGTTAAAACATCATCTATGGTGATGAATCATATTTTAATGCCACGTTTAGCCTATGGTTTATACTTTCATCAAGAGTTCTTATAAACGTGGACTGTTGTTTTCGTTTATGATCTAAGCAATTTTCAAAATAATTTTCTTTCTCATAAAATATGGATCATAAAAAAATAAATGCGAATATCATGATTTTCTACACATTTGGGGTTTGATTCTAGCATGTTATTTTGTTTAATTTGAATCTATTTTGAGGGAGAAACACTCACGATAACAAAGCACTGTTTTCTAGCTCTAGCTAAAGGGCAGTTTTGACCAATTATTTTGAAAGTCCCAAAAACCTATTCAAAACAGATCAGATAAAATCCTGAAAAGTTTGTAATAGATCTAGCATATAGTAAAAGATACTAGATTTGGATCTGATTAGCATAAGATAGGTAACCAAATACATTTTCTGTGTATATTTGGACTTGGATGTGAAACCTCAAATTGAATCTGAATCTGAATCATATTATTAATATGATGCTTGTCTCTATCAGATTTGGATTCACACGCACACACGTTTACTAGAAACATTACTATGCATCTGTGGCCACCCCAGTTTACATTCTAGGCTCCACCCTTGCGTTAATGGTGAGAGAGATAGAGAGTTCGACGAGAGAGATCTGGTATGAGGAAAGGAGAAACACGAAGACTCCATGAGAGAACCAAAATTCCTCCAGATATGAGAGGTGGTTAATGGAGAGAGAGAGAGAGATCCACGACTCTATCATCTCCAAAGAGATAGATATGGTTCAAGATAAGATGGACAACGCTTCAGAGATCCATGACTCTATCATCTTCAAAGAGATATAGATAGTTCAACAGAGTTCCACCTCTGCAGATCCTTAACCGAATGACCCTACATCTAGCAAACAACAAACAAAACCGAATGGCCCTGCACCTAAGGAAAAACAAATGAAAGGGAGTGTCCTTCCATTTCAGGAAAAGCAAATGGAAGGAGATGAGGATACAAGCAAAAAGCATGTAAACATGAGTGTAACACGTTGAATATAAGAAAAAGAACCTCTCCTCAAAATACAAGCCTGAGAGAGACATATTGTGAGCCGTGGATGTAGACTCTTCTAAGAGTCAAACCACATTATACTTTGTGTCGTGTGTCTTCTTCCATTTTTTTGATATCCTATTACGGTATCAGAGTTTGATTAATCGGATTTGATTTCACAGTCAATCCGATCAGTGTTTAAGCGGAAGCGTGTTCTACTAAGAAGCGGGTGTGTTCCCACATTTAGAACAAGAAAGTCTCATATTTTGTAGCAACATGACAGACAACAATGACAGATCGGGTAACAAAAACGAGACTGCAGGTTTGAGTCCCTCCTCCTTCCCTATTCTACCTACCCTAACTAGCCTTTCATATTTTCTGTACGTAAAGTTGTCCGTAGACAACTTTTTGCTATGGGAGTCCCAACTGACTCCATTACTAAAGAATTACAATTTAATGGAGTACATAGACGAGTCAAACACATGCTTGAATAAATTTCTTCCACTAGAAAGTCACCTTAGACAAATTTTACTTTCATAGAATGGCAAAGGATGGATAAACTTTTATTAAGTTGGATCCTTTCTTCACTCTTCGGACACTGTTCACAGTCAAGTAGTAGGCTTATCCTCCTCGTACGGTGTCTGGTAAGATCTCAAGACTATGTATGTTGCTCATGCATGGGCATGCATTCAGCAATTGAAAGCGTGATTACAAAATTTGAAAAAGGGAGCCGACACTATCACCAACTATTTTCATAAGGTTAGGGGTATTGCTCATCAACTAGTCACGACATCTAAACCTGTCGACGATGAAGACTTAAAACAGTGATCGATGCTCGATAAAAACAGTGATATATATCTTAACTGGACTACCTGTGAGTGAGTATGGTTCCTTAAAAACAGTGATCGATGCTCGATAAAAACCTGTTTCTGTCAGAAGAACGGCTAGGCATGTTGTTGATCCAAAAAGTTGATTTGCAAGAAGGAGATGAAACTAAATCTCAACAATCTCTCATTGCAATCTGAATATCAAGGGACTGACCAAGTCAAAATCAGTAATGGTTCAGGTTTACAAATTACAAATATTGGCCGTTCAGTTTTCAATGCTTCTAATTCCAATTTTGCATTGAATGAATTATTACATGTCCCATCTATTACACATAATCTTCTTTCATTTCACAGAGATAATAACGTGTTCCTTGAATTTCATAATGATTGGTGTTATGTGAAGGACTCCAACATGGGGAAAACAATCCTGCAGGGTACAAATGACAAAGGCTTCTATTGTCTAGACATCAATACGGTAACTCACACTAGCAAAGTTCATAAGACAGTAACATATGTTGGAGAAAAAGCTTTCGATAGATCAATTGCACAGAAGGTTGGGAGACCCCTCGTTCAAATTGGTCCCTTATATTCTTAATAAATATGGCCTTCCTAGCTATGATAAAGACATGAATAAAATTTGTGAGGCATGTCAGAAGGGCAAGAATCATTCTTTGTCCTTTAAATCATCATCTCACCAACTGCTTGAGCTCATAATGTTTGGGGACCAACCCCGGTTTCTAGCATTAAGGGACAACATTATTATGTTAATTTTGTGGATGTGTGTTTTTCAGGTACACTTGAATTTTTATTATTTCTTATAAATCTCAACTATTAAATATTTTTCAAAGCTTTCAAAAGTTAGTAGAAAACCAATTTGGAATAAAAATCAAGTCACTGCGATGTGATTATGAAGGTGAATATAGGTCTCTATTCACTTATTTAAAGTTGTGTGGTATTGCACATAGCATTACTTGCCCGTACACACATGAACAAAATGGGCGTGTAGAATGTAAATATGGCACATAGTCGAGACAGTTCTCACAATACTTGCTCAATTTGGATTACTACAAAAGTATTGGAATTATGCTTTTCTAGCAATTGTGTACTTGATAAACCATTTTCCTTCTTCTGTCACTCAGCTGAAGTCCCCATTCCAATAAGACATCTTCGGATTATAAATTTTTTAAAAGCTTTGGTTGTGCGGGTTACCCATGTCTATGTCCTTTTAACAGTCACAAGCTTCAATTAAGAAGTAGTCAAAGTGTGTTTTTGGGTTATAGTGGCCAACATAAAGGCTATCTTTGCTGGAACCTTGAAAATAAAAAAATAATTGTGAGTCACAATGTTTTTTTTGACAAAAGTGACTTTCCATTCAAACATATGTTGAACACTCCAACTACACCCAGGGCCTTGACCGATGTCAACCCCAAATCCATTCCTTTACAGGTTTTTCCTAGTAGTACCCAGCCTACCCCGCCGGCTCATCCTCCCATATCTAACCCTGTCACGCTCTCTACTACACTGGGTCCACAACCTTCACCGTTAGAGCCCCACTTTGATACTTCCCCAATATCCTTCATAGTGCCTCCCACACCACCACCACCACCCCCGTTACCTACCTACTCCCATCAAATGGTCAGGAGATCCTAAACATGCTCTCTCAAACAAAAAATATTTTTGTCTACCTGATATCTGATCCCCATGGTTCTTTTTTACTAAACTCCATACTGACAGTGAACCTACTTGTTACTTCCAAGCCCACAAATTTGTTCATTGGAGAAATGCTATGGAAGACAAGTTTAATGCCTTACTTCGCAACCATACTTGGAGTTTAGTTTATTCCTCCCTTGAGTACAATGTGATTGAAAATAAGCGGATCTTCAAAATCAAGTCCTGATCTGATGGTTCTCTTGAGCAATAGAGAGCCTGGTTGGTAGCTAAAGGCTACACATGAGATGAAAGAATAGACTACTTTGATACATTTAGTCCCGTTATAAAACCCCCCACTGTCCGCATTTTTCTCTCTACTGCGATTTCGCTTGGATGGACTATCAGACAACATTCTTGCATGGGGTATTTTCTGAATATGTTTATATGACTTAGCTTCAAGGACTTACCAATCCAAGATTCCCATACCATATCTGCAAACTTTAAAAAGCCCTGTATGGGCTAAAATAAGCTCCATATACCTGGTTTCCGCGCTTAAGCAGTTTTCTTCTGAGCGTTGGGTTTATTGACTCTAAGGTTGATACTTCCCTCTTTCTGTGACAAACCTCCTATCATATCATTTACATACTCATTTATGTTGATGATATTGCGGGTGATTCAACAGTTGGGTGATGAATTTTTCATCAAAGACCTTTGTCCTCTACATTATTTATTGGGTATTGAGGCCACTATGTGTCTGACGTACTTCAACATATATTTTACTCAGCAAAAGTATGTGACCAATATACTCGGTGCTAAGCCAGTCACGACAACTTTGACAGTCTCCACCAAGATTTTCATAACTGATGGAGAACCCTTATTGATCCTACGAAATATTGCCAACTTGTTGGAGCTCTCCAATATCTCAGCTTACTAGGCCTGATCTTGCCTTTGATGTCAACAAGGCCTGTCAATACATGCATTGCCCCACCAGCGTCCATTGGGTAATGGCTAAAAGGATGCTTCGTTACATCAAACATACACTACACCACGGCCTTCATATTCGTCCTTGTCAGCATTTTCAAAATTATGTGTTTTCAGATGTAGATTGGGCAAGAAATATTGATGACAGAAAATTCACTGGTGGCTTTGCAGTCTACCTTGGCAACTCTTTGATTTCATGGTCGGCTCGTAAGCAAAGCACAATCTCTAGGTCCAGCACTGAAGATGAGTATAGCTTCTTCGCCAATGCTATTGCTGAAGTTCTATGGATCACTTACTCAGGGAGCTGCACATCTCATCCTCCTCCACACCGATTCTCTGGTTTGATAATATTGGCTTTACTTATCTCTCGGCTAATCCAGTCCATGGTAATCGGACAAAGCATAATCATTTTATTCAAGATCATATCTCCAAGAAGCATCTCTAACTTCAATATATTTCCACTATAGACCAAATTGCATATCTAACGACAAAACCACTCTCCACTACTCGGTTTGAGGTTCTTCGAGACAAGCTCAATATTGGCCACATCCCTTGAGCTTAAGGGAGGGTTCTTAAGGTGTGTTCAGATAAGGTGGACAGCACTGCAGAGATCCACAACTCTGTCATCTCCAAAGAGATAGAGATGGTTCAAGATAAGGTGGACAGCACTGCAGAGATCCACGACTCTATCATCTCTAAAGAGATAGAGATAGTTCAGAGAGTTCCAGCTCTGCAAATCCTCAACAGAATGGCCCTACATCTAGGGAACAACAAATGAAATTGAATGGCCCTACACTTAAGGAACAACAAATGAAATGGAGTATCCCCACATTTTAGAAAAAGAATGGAAGGAGATGTTCAAAGAAAAGCAAAATGCATGTAACATGAGTGCAACACGATGAATATAAGAAAAGGAATCTCTCCTCAAAATACAAGAGAGAGAGATATCGTTAGCCATGGATGTAGACTTTTTTAAGAGTCGAACCATGTTATACTTGGTATCGTGTGTCTCTTCTTCCTTTTTCTTCTGCATGTTTTTTATATTTAATGGCGAGAGAGAGAGAGAGAGAGGAGGAACATTTTATGCGTTAATAGCAAGAGAGAAAGGAAATCAGATTGTTAATGGCAAGTGAAAGAAAGACAAGAGAGGGAACCAAGTCGGCGAGAGAGGGGGAACACTTTCTGCGTTAATGTCGAGAGAAAGAGACCCTACCAGATAACGCACCAGGCCCAAGACATGCCAAGGAGCCCCAAAACGAAGGAAAAAAAAAAGAAAGAGAAATGAAAAATGAGAAAAATGGAAAAAAAAAGTGAACAGAAAAGCACGGAACAACTCCAGTTTGTCGGCGAGCATCACCCTGGGTCATGAGTGGTCCTAGTGGGCAGATTGTGTTGAAGATCAGGGATGTTGATGCGAATAATGGCATACACGTCCGCCAAAATAAGGTTCACCATTTTGTTGAACACTGCCGGAATATGCCGAAAGATAGCATTGTTGCGAGTCATCCATACAACCCACCATGACGAGAGAAGCCAGGTTCGCCAAATGATCCGTCAATAGTTGCAATGACGAACTTGCTTAGGACCCCACAACAAATCGCTGGCGAACGATTCCTGGCGCACGCTGACCCCCGACTTATTCCAAGTCACATTGAAAATGTTTTGAAAGACAGAGCACTCCCAAAAAAGGTGAATCGCAGATTCTTCGGCCGCCTCGCACAACACACATCTACTCGGCTGATGGAATCCGATGGATTTGAGGAAATTGTCAGTCTGCACCCGATCGTGTAAAATTTGCCAAGCCAAGAAACATGATCTCGGGGTCAAACCCTTGCCATAGAGATGATGGTGATCCCATTCCACGGCCAAGGCCACGTCTTCCCGTGCACGCAGCTGTCCCTTCAGCTCGCCTCCCGCAGCGTCACCGACACCATCGCCACCCCGCCGGAGCTCACCCCTTCCATCTCTGCTGCCATCGCTGGCCACCCGCTCGTCCGCATTGCGGTGCTCGACCTCCCGCCACCGCCACCGGGCACCCCTCGCCACCTTACCTTCCTCCGCTCCCGCCTCATGGCTGAGCCCTTCACCGACCTCCTTGCCCGGTGGGCCGCCTCCAGCCCTCCACCCGTCTGCATCATCTTCGACGCCCACGTCGGCTGGGCCGTCGAGATCTGCGAGTAACGGCACCTGCGCCTATGCCCTGGAGTACGTTGGCTACCACTTGCTGCTCGAAGACATGAGCCCTGACGATCCCGTCTCCGTCGATGGCCTGCCAGAAACCCTCCGAGTGACGTACGCCGATCTCTCCAACCAGCAGCCTCCGATCGTCGGATGCGGCGGGCCCAGGGATCGCCGGCTGCCGCAGTGGATGTCGGAGATAGAGGGGGTGGCGGTCTTCCTCTTCAACACTTGCGACGAGCTCGAGCGCCCGTTCATAGACTGTATGGCTGGAAAGGCGAAGAAGAAGGCCTTCGGGGTGGGGCCGCTACTGCCGTCCCGGCTTTGGGAATCGGCCGGCACGCCGCTCCGCGATGGGAAGGTCCGAGCCAAGAAGAACTCGTGCGTCACTGAGGAGGAAGTCGAGGCGTGGCTCGACTTCAAGCCGCTGAGCTCAGTCGTCTTCTTGTCGTTCGGGAGCGAGGTGAGCCCCAGCGCGTCGGAGCTCGCCAAGCTAGCCTCCGAGCTCAGTCGTCTTCTTGTCGTTCGGGAGCGAGGTGAGCCCCAGCGCGTAGGAGCTCGCAAGGCTAGCCGCCGGGCTTGAGTAGTCCCGGCATCCGTTCATCTGGGTGATCCAAGCAGAGGTGGGAATGGTCGGCGTCGGCGCGACGGGGCCGAAGAAGGACCTGTGAATCGACGTGGTGCCGGAGGAGTTCGAGAGGCGGCTGGGAGAGAGGGGGCTCGCGATACGCGGCTTGGCTCCGCAGCTTCTGATCCTGAGCCACCGATCGACCGGGGGCTTCGTCTCCCACTGCGGTTGGAACTCGACGCTGGAGTCTCTGGCTTGCGGCGTGCCGATCCTGGCGTGGCCCTTGCGCGGGGACCAGAACCAGAACCAGAACTCCATCCCGGTGGCGAACCACCTGAAGGTGGGCTTCACGATCCGAGCCGCCCGCGAGCGAGCCGTGAGCAAGGAAGATGAGCGACGTCGAGGTGAGGAAGCGCGACCTCACGTCAAGGCCATCTTCTCGTCGGGGTTCCCGGCCAGCTCCTCGGCTTCACTCGATGCCTTCATCCATCTCTTCCGGGCAGAGTTGGAGACATGGTTAGGTGATCGGGCTGAGTACTCTATAAAGTACTTGTGTAGAAACATAGAAAATCACTAATGCTACGTGTAGTAATTTTCTCTGTAAGTACTCGGCCCGATCACTGGGGCCGAAGTAGGTGCTTAGGCGTAAATCACTCTCTCAAGTAATTTTTGTAAATTTTCACTTCAGGCATAATTTGGCAGTGAGTTGTAGTGTTTCTATGGAGCCGAGTTCCGTGTTTTTAGTGCAATATGTGGATATCAAGACCCCTATTGAAATCCATGGATTCCTATTCAAATCCATGGATTGTGATCCAATTGTAATAAGAACAATTAGAGAAAGGAGCTAAGTGAGTTTAATCCAAGGCCATATATAATTCCCTATAGATTGACAGGCTTGAAAGGAATCTCATAGCGCAGCTCCTTCTCCTTTTCCTATTTGATCTTACATTTGATCAACACTGGTCGCCTCTCAATACAGGTCCCTTGCCCTCAATGATCATGTTGGTTCAAAATCTTTGAACAGTTCTCAAAGACAGGTGTTATCACAAGCTCTTTTTCCTTCTTCCTCTTACCAAAATACCCACCACCCAATTCTCCATTTATACCATTGTTCTTGTTGTCACCCTTTTCGTGCCTATCACCTTCACCATTTTCAATTCCACTGTTCTTCAGCTCATCTCTCTAGATGGTTTCTTTCCTCATGATGAGATTGTAGAGAGCACTCATCAGAGAGATGGAGTTCATCCACAGCCCGAGCTTCCCATCTCCCGGCTAGATCCTCACGAACGGTTGTCAGAGAACTCCATTTTGTTGGAGTTCTCGAAGAGGGCATCCTGAGACCCAAACGGATGGTCGCTAAAATCTGCCACCTTCATCAGGAGGAACACGACGACAAGCCGGCGAGGGACAACGATGTCCTCATTGGTCTTGATGTGCTTCACCATGCCTTTCGTCAGCAGGAGGGACGAGGGCTGTAGCTTCCTCAACCACTCTGGTAGGTCGGCAGCTTTTAGGAAGGCTTCAAACTCAGTGAAGACCATGGCCATGGTTGGAGTGAGGCAAATGATCTTCATCAGATCAGTAGTAGGAGTGTGTTACCCCTCAGGTAGTGGAATGTTTCTGATCAAAATTTTTACTTTTTAGAAAAACTCTTTCAGGTCTCTTGATTGGAACGGTTAAAAAATCATACAATTTTCCTTCGTACCTTCACTTTCTTACATCTTTCTCACTTCCAAACGTGCCCAGAACTTTTACTGTTTTCCAGTTAACGAAGAAAAGCGAGTCAAGACATTCGAGAGAAATTTACACATAGGCACATCATATAAAATTGATTGGTTCCTCGCCCACTCTTCTCTTGCACTCTATGTCATGAATTCGGATGTGAAAAGAGAAAAGGGACACACTACTTTTGGGGGAGAACTTTTCCATTGAGAAATATTTTATGACCACGTCACATGTGACATATCTCACGCGCTTTTGAAGGGAAGCAGATCAGGTCATGCTGAACATGAGCGTTTTTGCTCATGCCGACATCGTGGCCGTCTGTTTGCATTTTGGGAGAATGCCACGTGGTTTTGTTGACTTTTGAGCTTTTTAAAATGCATATCGGATGGCCACGATGTGGGCATGAGCAAAAACGCTCATTCTCAGCATGACCTGATCTGCTTCCCTTTTGAAGTGGGATGTGCGGTTGTGAAGAGGATGAGCTTCACGTGAAAGATGAAAATGGAATGTATTACCACATTAGAAAATGTTAAAAGGTTATATATTTACAAGCTTTGAAGAAATCCCATATTTTGTGGGATTTAAAAACGTTACACACACAGCCCTCAATTGGATGCCTTCCAATTTGATTATGCATTAGCCTCCTATCCAGCTGATCCTCTTCTCGATAAGTTTCTTATCTTGCTAACTTAGCATGATTTACCACGAAATATGTTCCTTGTTAATTCAGCCAGCACCTTTTTTTTTTTTTTTTTGATAATAGCACCTTTCTTGATTTTCGACTTTCCTTTTCTTGATCATTGAGATCTTGCATCATCAAGCTTAACTTAGTTATTGATATCTCTTCTTGATTAACGTTAACTAACCTTCTCTCTCAAGTTGGACCATGGGGATTCAACATGTCTAACTTGCTTATTAGATATTTGAATTGATTTATTCTAACGGTTTTTGTCATGATGTTTGCTTAAAACAAACTTGGCACAAAGAACATAATTTTTGATTTTTTTCTTTAATAAAATGACAATTAAGCTCAATATGCTTGGTCTGTTAGTGAAAAATTGGATTAGTTGCAATGTGTAAGGATGACTAATTATCACAATATAAATGAGCAAGTTGTGGATAAGGAAAACCAATGTCATTAATAAGATATTTGAACCACTTGATCTCACTGGTTGTGGCAGCCATTGATCGTATTTGCTTTTTCTAAAGAATGAGATATGGTGATTTCTTTCTTAGTTTTTTTAGAAATTGGGCTTTGTCCAATAAAACTGTAGAATCTAGTAGTGGATTTTCTAGTGAATGAACAACTGTTCCAATCTGAGTCTGAATAAAAGGAAATCTAAGTAAAATACCTTGCCTGGGGGTGCTCTTTAGATATCCAAGGAGTCTCATCGGTGTCTCCCAATGAGGCTATCTTGGTTCATACATAAATTGACTCAAGATGTTTACTGAGTAAGTAATATCGGGTTGAGTTATGGCAAGATATATGAGCCAATCTACTAGCCTTTTGTAGGGAGTAGGGTATTTGAGAAGCTCTCCACTATATATATGATCCAGTTTCAACCTCTGCTCCATAGGTATATCACTTGGGCGTGACCCTAGATACCCTGCATCTTTTAGGATTTTTAAGGTGTATTTTCTTTGATTCAAAACAATTATGTGGTTTGACCAAGCCAATACTTGAGTTTTCCCAAGTCCTTCATTCAAAAGCATAGGTCAAGAAACCTTTTCTGCTTTTTGACTGTCATATCATCATTACCTATGACAGTGATATCATCAATGTAGACTAGAACAAATGTGTGCTTGTCTCCATTTATCATGGAGAATAGAGAGTAATTTACGAGTGATTGTTTGAATCTTGCTTAAGAGTTTGAGAAAAATTTGCAAACCATTGTCTGGAGGTTTGTTTGGGCTCATAAATGGACTTATTGAGACAACAAATGTCATGTTCCTCCTTTATCGAATATCCTGAAAGAATCTTCATGTAGATTTTCTCGTCCAAATCTTCATATAAAAATGCATTGTTAATGTTAAGTTGATGTAATGGTTAATAAGGGCAAGGAGTGAAGAGCAAAGGTGTTATGGTAGTTTAATCCCTCTTGTTGAGTGTACTTTTTTGCAACTAAACATGTCTTATAACTCATATTGGTACTTTATTTTTTATACTTATTTCGAACCAATTAACTTCTTCCCTTTTTTTGATTATTGAGATCCTGTTCCAGTCAGCTTTTTTTAGTTATGGAGATCTCCCCTTGATGCCATGTGAAGAGGATGGGCTTTGAATGTATTACCACATTAGAAAATGGTACAAGGTTATATATATATTTACAAGCACTGAAGACATTCCCATATTTTGCGGGATTTAGAAACAACCAAAAGTAAATAAAATAATCTATTACAAAACGTTGCGCACGCAGCTCTCAAATGTAGACTTTGGGTGATTTGGATGCCTTCCGATTTGATTATGCATTCGCCTTATCCAAGTGATCATCTTCTTGATAAGTTTCCTATCTAAGATTTTTATCTTGCTAACTTACCATGAATACTTTCCTTGCTAATTCAGTAAGCACTTCCTTGATTTTGACTTTTCTTTCCTTAATTATCGAGTTCTTGCTCTAGCCAGCTTTCCTTAGTCATCGAGATCTCTCCTTGATTTAAGTTGACAGTACTGGGGAGAAATGGTGACCAGTTATACAATTTGATTGTATTTCGAACAAAAATCAAGTTTGAAAAACAAGTCTTGACGCTCTAGTACTTGTAAGATGTATATTTCCCTTAATGATTTCTTCGATATTTGTCATTAAGGAAGTAAACTCGTGATATATACGATTGACAGCTCAATTTTATGTGGTCTTGGCTTTCGTGTGCGGGGTTCTTGATCTTCACTCCTCGGCCGTAATCTTCTTTTATTTTTAGGCTATTAGTGGTGTTTGCTTGTCACGGAAAACTATTCTTTTTCACGAAAATGCATCTGTCAAAATGTCAAAACAAACATGAGACCACCGATTTGCATCGTCGAGCATGCCAAAATGCATGCTGGACCCCTTTTTCATGAAAAGCGTTCCGGTGAGAGAGGTCTGTTTCTGTTTTAGCGGCAGAAGAATCCACGGAATTTGTTTCCCATTCCGTTACAAGCAAACGCACCCTTAAAGTTGGTGCAGTTTGTGAGGAATTTGTTTGTTCTATAACAAACAAAAGATCAAATCAAAACGTTTCCCTAATTGCTTCGATGTTGAAAAGCTTATATTTTTAAGTTGAACAGTGACCGTCTATGAATGGTTGGTGGTAAAAAATATCGAAAAGAAATCCCGATTTTATCACGAGATTTTCAGAAAACCAATATGAAAAACAGGGAGGCTTCTTGTAGAAGATCGTAGCTTTCGGTCAACGGCCTGCGGGCCGTATCTCATCGTCAACGTCATCGGTGCCTGTCAGACCAACTAACCTTCAACCACTCTCTCTCTCTTAGCTTCATGAGCACGCTGTCCCCCCTTCTTCCCCTCGTCATCAGTCATTAGTTCGTTTCACTGCTGGGAAAGGAGAAGAGAGGGAGATGGACAGAGGCATGGAGATGATGGTGATCCCTTTCCACGGCCAAGGCCACCTCTTCCCGTGCACGCAACTCTCCCTTCAGCTCGCCTCCCGCGGAGTCACGGTCACTGTCGTCGTCCCGTCGGAGCTCTCAGCTTACATCTCCGCCGCCTGCGACCACCCGCTCGTCCGCATCGCCGAGCTCTCGCTGCCCCACGCCCCACAGGGCCAGCACATGTTCCTCCGCTCCCGCCTCATGGCGGAGCCCTTCGCCGAGCTCCTCGCCAAGCGAACCGCCCAAGGCGCCGCTCCGCCCGTCTGCGTCATCGTCGACGCCCTAGTCGGCTGGGCCGTCGAGGTCTGCCTGCGGTACTCCGTCCCCTCCGCCGCTTTCTTCACCAACGGCACCTGCGCCTGCGTCTTGGAGTACGTCGGCTACCACTTGCCGCTCGAAGACATGAACCCCGACGACCCTGTCTCCGTCCACGGCCTGCCTGAAACCCTCCGTCTGACGTACGCCGATCTGATCTTCAAGCCTCCGGCAGGCCAGATGCCATCGCCGATGATCGGACCGGGCGGAATTCCTCCGCCCTTCTCGCCGAGCGGTCGCCGGTTTCCGCCGTGGGTGCCGGAGGTAGAGGGGGCGACGGCGTTCTTGTTCAACACGTGCGACGAGCTGGAGCGCCCGTTCATCGACTGCATCGCCAGGGAGGCCAAGAAGAAGGCCTTCGGCGTGGGCCCGCTCCTGCCGTCCCAGCTTTGGGAATCGGCCGGCGCGCCGCTCCGAGACGGGGCGGTCCGAGCCAAGAAGAGCACGAGGGTCACCGAGGAGGAGGTGGAGGCGTGGCTCGACTCCAAGCCTCCCGGTTCGGTCGTCTTCGTGTCCTTCGGGAGCGAGGTTAGCCCCAGTACATCGGAGCTCGCCGAGCTGGCGGCCGGCCTGGAGGAGTCTGGGCATCCGTTCGTCTGGGTGATCCAAGCCAACGGGAGAAGGGGCCCGCCGACGACGGGTGGTGATCCTTGGCTCGGCTTGGTGCCGGAGGGGTTCGAGAAGCGGGTGGAAGGGAGGGGGCTGGTGATACGCGGCTGGGCTCCGCAGCTTCTGATCCTGAGCCACCGATCGACCGGCGGCATCGTCTCACACTGCGGCTGGAACTCGACGCTGGAGTCGCTCGTCCACGGGGTGCCGATACTGGCGTGGCCCATCCGCGGGGACCAGCACCAGACCGCCATCCTTGTGGTGAACCACCTGAGGGTGGGCTTCGCGGTCCGGTCAGCCCGCGGGCGGGACGTGAGCAAGGAGGACGTGGTAAAAGGGGTTGGGAAGCTGATGGGCGACGCTGGGGTCAGGGAGCGGGCAGCGCAGGTCAAGGCCATATTCTCCAAGGGCTTCCCTGCCACCTCCTATGATTCGATCGATGCCTTCATCCATCTGTTCAGCACAGAGTAGGACACTCTCTGCCCTCATTGTCCTTGTTATCCTGTCGCTGCTGTTCGACAATAAAACATGTAGCAGTAGTTGTAGTTGTCCTCACAGAAGATTAACTTGTTTGGTGGGTGTTCCTTATCTTCAATGTTTGTTTGTTTTATGCTGTGCTAACAACTTACACACATAGATAATAGGTCGGATTACTTCGATCATTACGACTCGATCCCAACTACATGAGTATTTAAACATGTTTATTGTTGATTTTAACTTCACATATAGATCTCTGATTGGATCTAAAATTCAAAAATGTTTAAAATTTAGGTAATTTGAAAAAAATAATTCATATTTTTTGATATATAAATACTTTAATGGATGCCATATATATTGGATCTAATTATGAAAATTTATCAAAAATCATAGATTTTAGCTCCAAATATGGATCTCAAATTAAATCTAAGTACAAAAAAATATTTAAATTTTGAGTAATTTAAGAAACATAAGAATTCATATTTTTATATATAAATGTAAAAACCATAAATAAATCATAAAACCCTAAAATGAAAGAAAAAATCATAAATAAACCCCAAAACCCTAAACTACAAGAAAAATAAACCTTAAAATCAAATAAACCATAAAATTAAATATAAAAAACCTTAATTCAAACCCTAATAAAATTAAATATAGAATTTTATTTCAAAACTCTAATCAAAGAAAATCAATGAAACAAATCCTAATCAAATTAAATATTTAAAACCCTAATTATAGATATTTGATTCAAAGCCTTAATTAATAAAAATCAAAAGAAAAAAACCCTAATCAATGAAAAGTAAAGAAAAAATCCTAATCAATGAAAATAAAAAAAACACCCTAATCAATGAAAAGCAAAGACCATAAATCAATCAAAAAACCCTAAAATACAAGAAAATAAATCATAAATAAACCAAAACCATAAAATCAAAGAAACTATAAATAAACTATACAATTAAATATAAAAAACCGTAATTCAAACCCTAATGAAAGATGAACAAAGAAAAACAATCTTAATCAAATGCAAAAAAGTATTAATCAAATTAAGTATAAGAAGACCTAATAAAAAAATTGATTTAAAACCTTAATAAAAAATTTAAAGAAAATAAGTCCTAAACAAATTAAATATCTAAAACCATGATTAAAGATATTTGATTCAAAACCCTAATCAAAATAAAGGAAAACCCTAGTAAAATTAAATAACAAAAGCTCTAATTAAAAACATTTGATTCAAAGCCCTAATCAATGAAAGTTAAAGAAAAAATCTCTAATCAATGAAAATCAAAGAAAAAACCCTTAATAAATGAAAATCAAAGAATAAAAACCCTAATCAATGAAAAAACCTTAATTATTTAGAAGATCTAACATAATAAAAAAAAATCAAACAAAAAAAGTCATAAGAAGAAGAAAAAAAAGAACGAAGACGACGAGGGAGAGAAAAGGGGGCGGAATGAGAGGGTCGGGGTTAGACCCCCCTCCGCCTTATTTTTTTTTTAAAGTTTGTTCCCTTGGTTCCTGTTCTTGCAGTAACCGGGTCAACTGCGTCCAACATTTGGTGGTGACCACTTGATTTGTGGTCGCACCATCCCAAATCACACAGTAGACGTAGACGGCCCACCAAACAAGCCCTAAAGGATCACTTTATTTATTAGGTTGGATGGAATTTTTTTCTATACTTTGTCCAACCTTTTTTTTCTTTTAAATATGTAACATCTTAAATTACGTCATGTGTGAAGTGGCTTGTTCAACCACATTCACACTGTCACTGGATTTTTTGACTTTTTCTGACTGTATTGGTAAAACTCTTTGCAATCTCCTAACTCCTGCTCCAAGAGTCTTTTGATGATCTCCACCATGGTTGCTTTCAAACACATCAGTTCTATTGGCAAATCCATCATTGTGTCCTGCGCTTTGACCATGTTTTTTGTCACGTTCTCCTCTTGACTGCTTTCTCACATCGTCATAAGATCAAGATCTTGATCGGATAGCACTTTGATGCAAATTGAATCCTTGATTCACCAAGACACCTTAAGTTACCCTATTCCTACGTGCCAAAATCAAAAGTAAGTAAGAAAATAATTAAATTATAAAAAATTCAATAAAATAATAATAATAAACATTCAAATCATCAACTGTCCGTCTACATAGCACCATCATCTATAAATAGATGATATTTTACCTAATTCTAATTCAAGCAAACTACCTAACCAAATAACTCTCTTAAAAGACAAACTTATCCTAATCTAATAAAATGTGGATTTGGATTAAATACATGAATTCAATATCTATTATAGAATTATTCAAACACCAAAGAAAAAAAAATCTAAACTATGAATAGAATCTGAATGGATCTCTACATACTTGGGTCTTCTGCTCCTCCCATGCGTAAGTGCAAATTTGATGGTAGATTTATTTTGACTTAACATGTATTATCAGATCTTTAAACTGTAGGTTGGAGTTACTTAAACATGGATCGTGGTAATTGATTTGTTATATCATTAGTCATTGTGGCCCTAAAATTAGGGGAGGAGACCCACAATGACTGGATGAATGCTTCACCATTAATCTTAGAAGCTATATTGATCGATCACCACCGCCACTACCACAGTTACTACCATAATCCTTTTGTTGGGCCACCACCATTACCTTCTCACTAGTCCATCGCCAAGGGAGAAACTAGAAAATTTATGCAGAGGGGCCAAATATATATATATATATATATATATATATATATATATATATATATATATATATATATATATATATATATATATATGGGTTAATATTTAGTGTCATTGAAGTCTTGAAACTATTGAGCTAAAAATCATAGGTTCAAGCTTTATCGACTCAATCTAACCACATATATGTGTTCAACATTTTTTGTTTGCTAAGGGCCAAACCTTAGACTGTTATTTTGATATAAACATATGATTTTTGAGACCTCAAACTTTAGTGTATTATGGGCAGTTGATTTTTGAAGCTTTTAAGAAACCTAGTGCATTATGGGCCGTTGATTTTTGAAGCTTTTAAGAAACCTACTTACATGTTAAAATCACATGATTCATAACTTGTCTTCAACTACGAAAATCTTGTAGATCACATTCATAAGGTCTGATCTACAAAAAGATATAAAATATATGAAAAAAGTGATTTGTACTCAATAGTTTTGTGCCTTCAATAGCACACGCACACACGGGGTTGAGTGTAACTTAGAATCCAAAAAATTGGGTTGAGATGCACCTATCATGTTCCAAGTGTAGGCAATATATATATATATATATATATATATATATATATATATATATATATATATATATATATATATATATATATATAGAGAGAGAGAGAGAGAGAGAGAGAGAGAGAGAGAGAGAGAGAGAGAGAGAGTAATGCATCCTTAGGCCCCCTTTTCGTTAGGTTTGGTTAGACTCTTTCAAAAATCACAGTTTTATGTATTTTTTCTCACATCTAACACTGTAGATGTGATCTATAGGGCTTTTGGATCTATGAAATATGACCTGTATACATGTTTTTCTGGTGATCCAAAATCAATGGTTATGAAGGTAATAAATTTTTTTGGGCTAAAAAAACATATTTTTTTCATAAAAAAAAGCATGATCCAAGATGAGCTTGTACACTGGTTCATGAATCACTAGTGCCTGAATGAGCATATCTTGACTCAAACCAAAATGAGCTTGGCCCGGGCTCGACACGAGTTGAGCCTGAACACCAGTGGTTCAGGCTCAGGCTGAGCTCGAGCCGAGCCTGTGCATCATTTTACAAGGGCGAGCTGAGCTTGAACATGCCAAGCTCAGTTCATGTGCATCCCTAACTCCAGAAGCACCCTATAGTTTAGTATATCATGTTGGATCATAATAATGAATCTTATATTGAATCATGGACCCTTTAGATAGAACCCATAGTTCATGTAGGAGTTTATTATCCATAATAATTAAGAATTTGATTTAAAAAAAATCATTAAAAACCTAATTAGGATTAGGTTTGTCTAGTCTGCCTTCCTTATAGAGTCTTCTAGAGAGAGAGGGGGTGTCCCCCTAGGGGATCTCTCTAGAAGAGAGGGGCGCCACCTAAGATGGAGGTTAAGGAATTTTCTTGAGAGGAGAAGAGTCCAACTCAGAAACCCTTTAGAGAGAGATTGAGTTCCAATAGGTTGAGCCTCCTTAGGCCCCATTCACATTTTTTTGAGGAAAACATTGTGAGAGAGAGAAGAGAGAGAGGAACACATTGGGATAGAGGAAAAGAGCTAGAGAGAAGAAGACAGGCCAACCTTCGGTAATGATTTCTTTCCCGTAGTCTTTTCGGTGATCGGTCGTAGGATCCAATCATACTTATGTTTTTATTCATTTTGGGTATTGGGTCTGATACAAGATATGCACCTTGGCCTTGGACAACACACACTTGCTTTAGGGAAGAGATTTTCCACCTCTTTCATGTTTTAATAGTGTTTCAGGTGAGATTTGTCACATTTTGGTTTGCATGTGCGATATTTTATTCATTCATATTCACATCAAGGTATGAGATTTTTCATTGTTCAGCATGTTTAGAATTTAATATAGGTTGATCAAGTAAGGAATCATGTTTCTATGATTCAATTTAGATCATATTAATATTTCAAACCTTATTTCACTTTCATAATGTTTGTTTTAATTCGTAGGAGTGATTCAACCTCGGTGAAAAATTATTTAGATTTAGGTTTAAATTCATGTTATATATTAGATGTGATGTTTACAACATGCTTAAATGTGTATATGCATGAAAATGACATGTTTTTAATGACTCAAAATCGTTGGGTGTGTTTCTTTATGAATATCATAAACTTCTTGATGTGTTTTTTGAAAACTGCATGTTGTCTTGTGTAATTTAGTTCGACCTGTTATTAAAATAAAGCTGGTTCTTCAAAAGGGTGAACCCATGAATTCTGAAAAAAATTATGGTCTTAAGCACACCCCAGCATAACCTCACTACCAAAGGGAGAAGGTCTTTCGGCCCCAGTCTGAAGACCAGTTGATGATTGCATGTTATAGTGAAGAAAATCACCCATACTCATTCGCCAGCCCCTAGGCATTTACTCACCTAGCCCCGAATCACCATACTCGGTTGGAACCACCTAAGGTAATCTCTGGAGAAATTATCTCTAACCCACACATACCCCATTGTATTCAAACGCTATGCCTGAGAAACTCATTAAAGTCGAGAGGTCCTTAACCAAATCCTCAAAGGCAACATGCTTTGATCTGCTAGCACTACTTAACCAAACAATGCTTCATGTCTGTGCCGTCACACACCATCACACTAACTACAATATTATTGTGTATCGTATGTCATTTTACCATCGCACATCACCGATCAAGCCAACACATACTCCACGTTTCTACACTCGATGCATTTTTACTCGGTAGAACTCTACACTACACATGCCCCATTCTGAAGGCTCGATCTGGGACATTCTTCCCACCCAAGCCATTATCGTCCTCTATAATGTCGGTGCAAATAAGAACATAACATTTACTAATATGTTAGTTTTGATTTGCACTTATCTTTGGTCTTCTTTTCTTTGCCCTACTCAACTTGTTCTGATTTTTATCAGTCATCGTTGTAACCTTTAGCACGCTAAGTCTCATTCCTCAATGCGCCTTAAATCACTTAGATAACAATCATTCACTCCATCAATATCGAACATTCTTCGCTCGTAGAACTTCAATGTAGTCTCATACATAAGCGGGTCATCCTCGCTCGCACGCAAACTTGTCATCTTCATGCTCATGGCTGGGGCGCCTTCCGACCCCAACAAGGAAAAGTCCAAGTCGTTCGTGGTCCTTGCAGAGAAGAGCGACCACCAATGCGTGCCACAGGGATATCAACTTCTTTAAAGCACCAACTTGCAATTTTCCAATAGTCCAAATTAGTCCTCAAGTGAAGGACACCTACTTGCATATTACCTCAAAGTGGTCCTTAAAAGCGTCTTCTTGGTTACTTGTCTACATAAGGGGCAACTCATAACCCAACGATATAACTCACATATGGAGTCAATACGCAAACACGTTCTCGTAGGAACCAAACCAACAAGCCGTAAACAATAACTTTTTTCATACACACAATCCATAAAGAAACAGTCAAACTCAAGAGACCAAAACAATGAGCATTCTACTCAAGATGGGCACTCTGCTAACTCACAATCTTGAGAGAGCACATAGAAGTTCAATTGAGTCTCTCATCTCGAAGGTGCAAATCTATCCAACCGAATCCAGTCTGGCCAGCATAACGGCCAAAGGCCGTGCACCAAAACTTTTTCATGTGTTGAATAATTTCATTGGCCCTTGGCACCGCCTCGTACAAAGCTGCCTAGCGGAAGCTGATCAAGCTCATCTTCAAATGTGTATTCTACCTGATTTATGCCACTTACGTGCATAGCCATTCCATATCGACTAGCAAGCACACATATGCCTTAGCCTTGCGTGCCATAGAGCATATCGCGATTTCATGAACATGCCCCAGTATAACATCGCTACCAAAGGGACAAGGCCTTTCGACCTCCTATCCGAAGACTAATTGATGATTGCATGTCATAATTAAGAGCACCACCTAGACTCGTTAGTCGGCCTCTATACATTAACTCGCCTAGCCCCAAGTCACCACACTCAATTGGAATCACCTAAGGTGGCCCCTGGAGGAATTAGTCCTAACCCACACGTAACCCCATGCATCCAAACGCTAAGCGTTGAAAACTCATCCAAGTTGAAAGGTCCTTAGCCAAATCCCCAAAGACAACATCCTTTAATCCGCTAGCACTGCTTAACCAAACAACGCTCTACGTCTGTGCTACTACACACTGTCTCACAAACGACAATACCGTTGCCTATCGCATGCCATGCTACCATTGCATGTCATCAATCAAGCCAACATATATTACACGTTACTACACTCGATGTATTTTCCACTTCGTAGAGCTCCGCACAACACATTCTCCCTTCTGAAGGCTTGGTCTAGGATAAACCCAATGTCATTGTTATTTTGTAAGATTTATCGATGAATATTGACCGCTGCTAAAGCCTTGAGGATCTTTAGTGGTGGTCACGACTCACGATTGCAGCTAAAGACCCTTTTTTGACATTTTTGTTGTGTGCATTGTTAATTGCGTACGATCAACAACACATGTGTCAGACCTTTTATGTTCCACGTTTGAGTGTTCGGTGTTACACCTTTTCTCTTATCTTTGGTGTTTACTTAGTTGTTAATTAAAATAAGTTTGATCACAAACATGATAAAATAATGTGGTCGTGTACACTTAAACCCTATGGTGCCAACAATGGCAACCTTAGTATTCTTTTAGGGAGCATTTGATTCTGCGTCGCACCAGATGCCACATTAAAAAAATGTTGGATGTCGCTGCAACCAGGAACAATGTTTTGATGTTGCCCCGAAAACAATGTTCCCACATTAGAAAAAGGTCGAGGCAGAGGGGGTGGGGCAATGTATACCCCCATATCCTCTCTCTCTCTCTCTTCCTTTCTCTTCTTCTTCTTCTCCCATTAGGGATTTTCAAACCGGTTTGATAGTTTCAGAACCGAGTTAGACCCTTAGTCGACCAGTTTGGGGCTATTTTAGACCGGTTCCAGCATAAGAACCCTAAGTTTTACCCAAAAGAGCATATTTTTGTTATTTTGTCATGCGTTATAAGTATTTATTATCATAAAAGCATGACTTTTTACACGCATTTGATGTTATTTAAGTTATGCATGATATTTAAGCATGGATTATGACTAAATTCATGCAATATATGATGTATTTTTATCAAAATTTATTTATGCATATGAGTTAAAGCGTGAATTTATATTTTTAATGATATAATACATATTTCGTCATGAATATGCATGCATTGCCATGTGTGTATGGGCATGCTCCATGATACAAATATATTTGCTGTAAAAGATCTCGATTAACTTACTGAGACAATCACCAAAGTGATTTGAGTTATGAAGAATCAATATTATGATTCTGCGTGACTTTATGAAGCAATGATTATACCCAAAGGTAGGTCATTGTGTTCCAAATTCACACAGGGTATAATAATAGATGTGTATATCAGCCCATGAAACATGTTCATACCCAAAGACAGTGTTGTGAGAGGTGTACGCCTCAGTACCTGAAGCGTACGCCTCAGAGGCGAGGTGCACGCTCAAGGTACTGAGGCGTGTTGTGATGCGCAAACTGGCCCTCATCAACTTCCAGAACCCCCTCCTTCATCCCCAAGTCTTCCTCCTCCGCCCGATTAGTCGGCTGTGCTAACCCCAAGTGCCGGTGGATCCACCGCCACTTGCCGGCCAACTGCTCCTCCGCCGCTCTCTGCCTCCCCTCCCACTGCTTCACTTCCATACCAGTTGTGAGAGGCGTACGCCTCAGTACCTGAGGCGTACGCCTCAGAGGCGAAGCGCAGGCTCAACGCCTCGCTTCGCTTCATCGCAGGCTCAACGCCTCGCTTCGCCTCATCGCATTTAACAACCTTGCCCAAAGATACAATACTGAATTGCTTCTGGTTACATGATCTGCTAGTTTCATCAATTGAATTCAATTTCTTGTTAATTGAGGAGACAAAACAACTATCACTATTATCGTTTTCATTAAAGTGTAACGATAATGACCCAATTATGCCTGTATCAGAAAGTTGAATAATAAATGGTCTCATATTTACCTTTTCAATATGAATCTCATATAGAGAGATTAATTTTATACTTATACGAAGAATAGAACTATAAGACCCATAATTTTTCAAACAACTTCTGAATAAAATTCATGAGGCATTTTCTGGTGAAAATAACATTTATACTCAAAATGCGAATCGTCTTATTCCTGCAAGCCAGTTATCTTTAAGGTATTCGTATCTTCGCGAATATATGCTCAAACCGTTAGGGAGTCATAACTTCCTTCCTGAATAAAATTAAGAGATTTGTACAAGCCAACTTTTTTAGTTACGTTAATACGAAGAGAATGGCGTTCTCAGAATTTTTCAGAAAAAAATTGCCGAAAACCCAAAATTTTTGTGGGACCCACATAAATGTTGGTAAGACCCACAAAAATATTCCTCAAAAATATCTGGTGGGACCCACAAAATATCTCATGAAATTTTCATGTGAGCCCCACACCAAAAAGAACCTCTTGGAATTCTTCAGAAAGAAAGGGTAAGAAGGGGAAATAAGCCTCTAGATTTTTCTAGGTTTTTCTAGAAAAATCCAGAAAGAGGAGGTTGCTTAGGGGCTAAGCAACCTTGCCTATAAAAGGAGGTGCCCCCCCTTTAAAAAAATTGCCCCCCCCTTTTGCCTTCTCTTTCTCTCTCCTAAACCTCCCCTACCTAGCCTAGCCTGCCTGAGTGGGTCTAAGCCTGCCTGATCTGGTTTGAGCCTGCCTGATCTGGTCCTAGCTCACCTGACTTGGTCCAAACTCAGTTGACTTGACTTGAACCTAGTTGGGTTTGAAGTCAAAGTCTAAGTCCTTTTTGGTCTCAAACCCTGGTTTGATTTTCTAAACCCAGACCCAGCCAGCTTGGGCTAAGTTCGAATCTGTTGAACCCAGTTGACTTGGACCGAACCCAGTTTGGTTTAAACCACTTGGCTTGAGTAGCTTGACCTGCTCTTCCTCTTTCTCAACTAGGTCTACCTCATCTGACCTAGTATGATCTCTCGAAGGAAGGCTCAAATCCCGTTCGAAACAGTCAAAGCGTTTCGAAGTCGTTTCTTCCGTGATTTGAAGTAAGTTTGCTTCGTTGATCCATCTCTCTCAAGTATTTGTTTGTTTGTATATAGCATATTCTTTTTGAAGTAGTATCTCACCCTAGTTCTTGGTTGAGCCCTCTAGGACACTTCGATGTTCACGCGCTCGCCTCATAACTATCATTGGATATATATGTTTGAATGCACAATATATGTGTTCTTAAAAATAGTATCTCGCTCTAGTTCTTAGTTGAGTCCTCTAGGACACTTTGGTGTTCACGCGCTCACCTTATAACTATCGTTGGATATCGATTCTCGCATATATTGTCTTGAGATTGCCGTCGCATCTTATATCGCCAAGGCTTCTGCTTAAATATAATTTATCATTCACCGTCGCGTCGTATGATGCCAAGGCTCCCTACTTTCTGTAATTTCCGATTATGCTTTTAAATTATGCATTTTGTCTTACCATTGCGTTAAATGATGCCAAGGCTTTTCTACTTTCTGCAAACATATATGAAGAATATTTTGTTCGGTTACACACCCCGAACAATAAGTATATACATTCTTTTACGCCGCTGCCATATAAAGCACAAGCTTTTGCTTATACTAAATATATGACGCGTAAGTGAGCGTCTAAATAGAGATCAACTCCAAATCGTCAATGTGATTCTACTACTGCTCCTCGATCAAGATTGTGCTTGACGAATGAAGCCCCTATTGAAAAGGCTTCGCTTTTACGCAAAACTGTTTTTTTGTAAAGACTAAGTCATTTGCGTATCGCCTGGCTATGACCCAAGGTTCCAATCAACCTTGATGGATGCAAAGTATGCACAATGGTGTATATCTATTCCCGAGTTAAAGCGTAGCAATTTTCCCGTCAAAGAGGAAAAGTGCTGTCAGAAATTCTAAAAAGATGCTCTCCCAGCTTAAGGGTAACACATGCTTTCTCAGTTAAAGAGAGGGAGTGCTGCAGAATATTTTGAAGAAGTTCAACCAAGCTCAGAAAAAGTAGAGCATGTTACTTCATCATACAGAGGAGATGTTGTTCATATGCCCTCAGTACTTTATACAACGTAGAAAGGTTTGTCGCACTCCTACCGTTGAAGCAGGGAAAATGCTCACGAAATGGTTTGCAGAAGAGTTGCCGGAACTAGTTGAATGGCACGAAGATGCCCTGTTGTTGGAATGATGCCAGAATGTCTCGTCTCTCTGTTGTCTGTAAGGGCACCATACTCGTAAGGGCCGTTGTGCCTTGACAAGGCTAAGTGCTCATTGCGATGATATACGCCGAGCAACCAATCCATTACGATTATGTCATATGTATGCTCATTAAGAGACTAATATACAACTAGACTCGTAAGGGCCGCAGAGCCAGAGTACGTTGTCCACCCGAAAGAGCTGAGGTGCTCGTGATGGCTGTAGTGTCGAGAGTAGAGTTAAACATGCATATGAATAAAATGAAAAGACCCCGTGGTTGATGACCGTGTTAGGGGCACACTGAATGGGGTCAGATACATCTTCTCAACGACTGCCCTATAGGCATGTATTAAGTAGCTTGTTAGACTGGCAGACCCCTTCAGAATTTTCTCACTGAGGAAGACGATGATGGTGCAGCCTTGAGTGACATATATTACCCTCGAATCTGATAGAGTTCATGATGGCCTCCGTCACTCATAGGTATGGAAGTCGTGGTTATCTTTAAATATCTAAGGATTGAACCCAACTACTGCAGTAGCAGGATGTATCTGAATACCTAGTAGGGACTTCTTCTGATACGATTGTACCGTCCTACTAGGGGGATGGGGTCAACAAACCTCTGTGGTATCTAAAAATACATAGAATAATCAACCCCCAGATCGTCGCGTTGATGCTGAGATATACCTCCCTTAAGCCCAGGGGAAGGGGTTAATTATCAAAACAAAGCATTAGCTTAGGTTCAACGATGCTTGAATGTATGAGTGGATGAACGTTGTTGAGTCAGTCTTGCATAACCTTTGTGAATGTGTCATGAGCAGTATACGACTGGACCGACTAGGAAAAGACCCATGTTGTATGCGCACGACTAAGCGAAGCTCGAGGAGCTGTTCTTAGACTCGTGGGATATGGATGTGCCAAGTATAAAGACTTGAGCTAGGCATCCCTTCGAGACCCGAAAGAGGTCAACACTAAGTCATGGAGACTTGAGCGAGAGATTCAAATCACAACCCTGAAGAAGCTTGCGCTAAGTCATTGAGACTTGAGCGAGGTGTTCAACTCATAGCCCAAAGGAGGCTCTTGTGATATACGCTAAGTCATGAAGACTTGAGCGTCGTTATTGCGAATTGTGACCCTGTGTGGTCAACGCATTTACTTGAGTTGAATGGATGCATGATTGCTTGCTTACCAGACCATCAGTGGTTCTGACCCCGTTTAATGATGATTTCAGGTGTTGAACCTGCGTTACGATATGCGGAACAAGGCGGCATCGAGTTCGAGGGTTTTTCTAGACAGAGTTGTACTACTTCCTTTTATTGAACCTATACTATTTTTTCAAGCATTGATATTATAAAAAACATGTAGTTTTCGATAAAATGGAACACTTTGGTGGTCAATTAGTTGCTTGGCCACATACGTGTAATGTGTCCGAAGCTTTCTAAAATTGACGACTCATTATCGTCTGATTCCGCTGCTAAAAACTTTTCTAAGTTCCGCTGCAAAGAAAAAAAAATCATGAAAATTATAACTTAGCTTTGTTTTGAAAATCCGGGACGTTACAAGAACAACCTTTCTGAAGGCTATCTATGAGAAGTGAAAGATGTCTATGAGAAGTGAGAGTGCTCAAATAATCTTAGTCGGCTGCTTTTGTAATCGCGAGTAGCTAAGAATATTCGAGGTGTCATCTCTCACTGTAGGACAGTGAAAGAATTTATGAAAGTCATTGGTCTAGAAATTATTGATTTTATACGAGATTTTATCTCAGACCATATGGATTAAAAGCTTTATTATGGATCTTGGTATAATGGACTCTATTGAGAGGATGCTAAAGATCGTATGTGATAATGAAGCTGTTGTGTCCTTCTTGAATAACAACAAGAGAACAACCTTGTGTCGACACATGGAGTTAAAGTACTTTATTGTTAAAGAAATGACAGAGAATCATCTAGTATATATTAATACAATCGATACGAAGAAAATGACTGCGGTTCTCCTTACTAAAAGACTAGCACCAGGATTATATTCTTAACATGTAAAGGGGATGAGTCTGTTTGATTCTTTCTAATATATGACAATATATTATGGTTATATGTGATCACATTTGTGAAGCTAAATTAATTCTATATAACTTTGTGTATTGTTGATTATGTATAAAGAATCTCTTATTTGGTTAGAAAGAATAATAGAATAACAATATTAAAGGATAAAAAAAATGGGTCAGAGACCAACCTGTTCATAATTGTAATTTTAACAAGCTAAAACACTGAAAATGAATTATATTGTATTGCATGAAAATATGCATGTCATAAAGAGGTATTCATCTTCATGACTCATATAATTCATTTTTTTGATACATGATAGCATGTGAACCCACATAAAAATTAAATTAAGATAACGGTAAAACTTTGATGAAATTTTTTTTTATGTCAATGGGTCAAGTGGGAGAATGTTGAAATATAGATTAGATCCAACCTGATGTGACCCGGTTTGACATGAGTATATCATGAAATGGCATGACTCATGGGAGTTACAGGGCAATTATTACAACTGCCCATCAGGGTAACCACTGATAATGGTAACCTTCCACTACAGGTCTCTCTCAGAAGTCTATAATAAGAGGCTTGGTTGCTTGATGAGAACAATCAAGGGGGTTACCATCAACATGACGACTTGAGCTTATCATGGGCGTCGATCGGCTGAGGACAATGCCAAGCACCGATGCACACAAGTTTTATTCATGGCATCTACCCGTATGTATTCTTGCTTTTATATTCCAGTTTTGTTTTGAAGAACACCAACATGGAACCCTTGTGGCTGAAACCCTTGTGGCTGACCTATTAGTTCATTTATCATTGTTATGTGTACACAACGTGTCTCATGCCATAAATAAAAACCCCTCATAGTCCTCCCTTCAAAGCAATTTCTTTTTTTTTTATTTGGATAGGCAAGCTGGGTTAGGCATACCCCCACCAGTTATATAAGGTATCATTAGGTTTTGAACCTGCAAAGACCCAAGATAAGGTGACGTGCACTAACTGCTCCTACCAAACAACTGGAGCCCCTTTTTTTTTAAAGGCAAACTGGGGTTATGCAGACCCTACCAGTTATACAACTATACCATTAGGTTTTGAACCTGCAATGTCCCAATGCAATGTGACGTGCACTAGCTGCTCCTACTAGACAACCGGAGCCCCCGTTGATTCAAAGCAATTTCTTTAAGGTCTCTCATAGCATCATTTCTGAGACATTTGTAGGACACCCTTATATATATATATATATATATATATATATATATATATATATATATAGGGTTCTGATCATATACATCATAAGCTAAAGATCCTTCTTCAACAAAAAAAACCCGAACGTACGGCTAAGGAAAGTGGCATCCAGAGAGAAAGCCAAACCAACCTGCTGAGGATTAGAGATCGTTGCATGCTTGTGTGATATTAGATGTACAAAATCTTTTGGAATGCCATAAAAAATGAGTCTCATAACCTCCAATTGAAAACACTAACTCAAAGGAAAAGGATGGGTGTGATTACATGAACCAGTTTTTATGCACTTTATGCAACTTGCATGAGCTCATGATCCTGATGATATACCTCGAAGACCGAATGGTGAGGTCCACACCACATTCACATGCAATATGAAATCTACACCGTAGCATTTTCAAGATCGACGGTGGATGAATGCCAGAACAATGCAGCTCATGTTCATGTCAGAGGGTGCAATGTTTCTAATGTTAGGGTGGATTCACACAGACCAAGAAAAAACTGTCTCTGCACTTATTATTAAAGTGTTGGTTCAAAGAATCAAACACAATGGCCTGCACCGACCGCGCAGGCACAGTAACACTAGTGGGCTTAATGGGGAACCCCCACAGCTTGCAGTGTTGGTTCTGCGCAAGACAAGCTCACCATGAACCCTTTGAACCTAAAGTAAACTGAAAACTGGCACCCCAAGAAGACCACCAACTTGCAAGTTCTTTATTATATTTATACAGAAAAACCAACCCCAGGATCAGAGACCTAACCGCGCTGGCTCTGCCTGCAATACTTATGATCACTGTCCTGACAGCGTAAAATTTTATGGGCTTACCCCTTGCCCTCAAGGAGTCACCTAGCTTTGGCTTGTGCAAGGGGTAACACCCATGAGATTTGAACCTAGACTGCCTGCCTAGCGGCCTAAGCCCCCATCCCACTAAGTCAAACTGCATTGGGGCACCAACTTGAAAAGTTGTTTCCTATATTTTCCAAAAAATCATCAGTTAGACTTCGATTGAGCAAGTGTATGCCTCGTTTAACACCAGCAGCCCTTTATGTATATCTTTCTTTAATTTGAGAGTTAAGCTTTAAAAATGGTTAGCCTTGAGGGTAAAAGAAGCAGCCATTACTAAATATTGTGCTGTTAAAGGTTTTCAAACAAAGAAAAATGCTACTTCTCAGCATAGTGACAAAAGTTTAAAACGGCAATTTCTCAGTTGTGAATTTCTTGGGCGATTTTCAACTTTCTCAATATTTCTTGAGTTTTTTTTTTGGCAAAATCTAGGGAAATTTATTAAAAAATCAAATAAAATTTCAAAAAATATTAAAAAAAGTTAAAAAATTCAAATAAATAAACTAATTACACAATTAATTTGATATA
Organism: Nuphar pumila; assembly: GCF_984573655.1. NCBI lineage: Eukaryota > Viridiplantae > Streptophyta > Magnoliopsida > Nymphaeales > Nymphaeaceae > Nuphar > Nuphar pumila. Next base: position 88,210,408 of record NC_143261.1, read on the forward strand.
CAAAAAATATATAAAATCTATTTTCAATCCCAATAGCCATATCTAAGAAGTATCAACCTATTCCACGAAACCCTAATTCTAATCAATTTTCAATAATAACCCACAAGAAGATAATAACAGTAACAAAATTCACAGAAGATAACAATAATCAAATTAAACCAAGGCCAAATTTGAGTTCAAGTAGTTCAAATGTCAAAACACATTGAACTAAAACTACCAAAACCCTAATTCACGTCAATCACATGCATGATTTGCCATCACGATCTTGAACCAAAAAAAAAAGTGGGCCTCAATCTTCTCCCGAAGTATAAAAACAAAAGGAGGCAAGGAATTACCTCCGCCTCAGGCTAGGCGACAACGCGCTCGCATCGTGAGCATAATAAAAAATTGCCAAACCTCCACCATTGATCGACCTCCAAACATCTGAATCCCCAACAGCCACTGCATGCGGAGTAGTCATTGTCGTCATCAGCGAGTTCAAAGGGCTCCTGAGGGGCAACCTCTTGGTCCGAGTAGAATTCGCATTCTCAAAAGTTCTTAGAACAAGAGATTTCATCAACACAACAACGTCATCATCATCATCCTGAATATGGCCATCGTTGTCGTCGTTGCCTTGATCTTTGTCATCCTTACCACAATCATCTGCAGTGGCATCGTCAACAACAATGTCGTCGTCGTTAGGCTCATCACATTCGTCAGCATCAGCGGCATCCGTGCCCTTGTTATTGTACATGGAGAGAAGGGTGAGGCCCACAACCTCATTCTCTCTGTAAAACCCTTTTGTAATCTGGGCAAACAAAAAGGCAAACCAAAAAATGGGTGAAAAATCGAGGGAAAAAATGGAAAACCTATGACAAAAGATATGGAGATATATCGTGAGATTTTGTCACAAATGTTAATCCCGCGATATTTTGTAAATCTCGCAAAAAATTGTCGTTTTTAACTTTTAAAGTATTATTCATGAAAAAAATATGAGATTTTTTCTAAATCTTGTGATATTTGTCATTGTGCTTCTCAATTATAGATATATACTTGTTATAATTTCATTTGATACCTCAAATGAGCACAAAAGTTCCTAAGCTAGGCTATACGAGTACCTAAACTTCTTGAAGTAATAATAAAATTTCAAGTCATGGAAAAGGGTTGCTCGTAAGGGTTGTTGGAAAATTCACTCAGTGGGTATACCCATTGAGCTTGAACCAGGTAGGCTTAAGGCACACATTGGATGCGCTATCTTTCAAGTGATAGTTGCTCCACTTAGAATCAAGTTCTTGGTGTAATAGCTAGGAATTGTGCAACATCGCTCCCAAGATACAATCGAGCTTTTTCCTACTTGTGAAGGTCGGTCCACACCTACACTGGGTGAGAATAACAATTCGACACATACCACCTTGAATAACTTCTTAACTTGAATAAACTTTAGGCTCAAGTAAGACAAACTTTTCACTAACACATAAATTTACTTGGGAGAAAGAGAGTTTGAGAGGCTAAGGAGCTTGATGAATCTAGAAAGCTCAAAGAAAGATTTGTCATTATTTATGCACATGAATTTTTGGGAATTGGATCCGGTTTGGATTGAATATTTACCCTTCCAATTACATTCCATTTTGGTTCTATTACATTTGAATTCGAAACTCACATTGCCCAACCTGTTTGGGTTAGAATATAAAGTTTTTTTTATAGGGGGTTAGATGATAAAGTTAAATTCAATTTAAAGAAGGTTGGTTTTAGTTGAATTCCCGACCATAGTCACAGATCACTTTCCCAGGGAAAATCTTGTGATATTTTGAAAAATGTAGTTTTTTTAAAGAAAATCTCAGAACAATAGAATATACATATAAGATATAATTATAAAGAATATAAAAAGTTCTGCGAAGAGCATTTTTATCGCATAAATATTATGATGAAAGTGTCATATTTTCAAAATAGGCAATATTTTGAGAATACCTTTTATTTTAATATTATATTATTTTAGTGTAATATCGGCTTTGAAAAATATATACCTCGTATTTGCGATATTTGTGATTATTCCCAACTTTTTTGAGAGAGAGATGGGGGACTAGATTTTCAAAATTTATATAAAGATAAGTGTGAGTGGAGGGCAATAGTTGAAGCATATCCAAAAACTGTTTTACCAAGGTGGGTGTGTGGCTCCGTTTTTCTGGCAGGAGCAGCTAGTGCAGGTCACCTTGTGTGTGGACGATGCAAGTTCAAATCCCAATGGTATCTTTGTATAACTGGTAGGGGTTTGTATAACTAGTAGGGGATATCCAAACACTGTTTTGGTTCAGAGATGACACAATCCATGTTATTACTTTTGACTCCCAAAGGACGAACATGTTCCCGGTCAAGGACACCATTGAGTTAATTGTCCAACTGTCCTTCCCAACCACAAAATTGTGGTTGACCCCTTTAGCTTTTCCAAAATTGACAGCATAGTGACAAAAGTAAAAAACCTATTTTTCGGCAGTAAAAAACTCGCAAGATTTTGAAATTTTAAAAACATACATATTGCGTTTAAATCATGATATTTATGTTTTTGTCAAAAAAATCACGATATAACGTATACACACACTGAAGGGCATGACGCCGAACGTCCTTCCGTTGAAGGAGTGTATGATATAAAGGCTTTTACAGCGGCGGTAAAGAACATCACGATATAACGATATACACACACTGAAGGGCATAACGTCGAACGTCCTTCCGTCTAACTAGTGTATGATATAAAAGCTTTTACAGCGGTCACGACAGCCTCTAAAAAGCCTTTTTTCTTAAAGGGGCCCAGGCCACGCCAATAATTGTCTATCCGATGACAATTATCTTGTTTGGGATTGTGGGCTATGGTGTTAGTGTAGATTTCACTTAGGGCACATTTGGAAGCGAGAAAGATGCAGGAAGTGATGCAGAACCAAAAATTCGTACTGATTTTTTTATCCTTCCAAACGAGAGAGACTTTTTAGCTGAGAGAGTTTTTTTTAAAGTACATTTTTTGATAGGACACATTCTTAAAAATTTATTTTGACACTCCTGCCAACAATCTCACCACCACCACCCTCCTCCCTCATTTTTTCACATTTTTTCATTCTATTTTTCTCATGCTAGACAAACAAGCAAAAAACTTTCTTTTGAAAAGCTTCTCATATCAAAAACTCTATTGTATCAATGGTAGTATCCTAACAAGACCCCTTCCAAAGTTCATCTCTCTCTCTCTCTCTCTCTCTCTCTCTATATATATATATATATATATATATATATATATATATACCTTAGATGGTTGAAGTATTTGGCTTGCAAAAATTAAGTTTTAAAATAATGTATTTATTATTATAAATGAGCCAATTTGAGCTGCGCCAATAACATACTATGCTGTAGTAAATGTGCTTGACTCGTTTAACTCAGACCTGCCATGAGCTTGATCTCAGCTGAGCTTGCAGCACCCCACTTTTGTTGGCTTGGTTAATTTACCAGCCCTATTCATTCAATTCCATATATAATTTGGCATGGACTGACGATGTTTGCCTGCATCCTATTTAGGGGTGTCAACGGGTCTGGTTTACCCAAACTAAATCCTATAGGGTCGGGTATGGTGACAAATAAGAAGACCTGATTAAGACTCGGGTCCGGACTCGAAGGTCCGATTAATACATGGACCTGGGTATAGTTTGTAAAATTATATACCAGACCTGCTGGTCCTGACCCAAGTTCCGATTAAGACCCACAAATTTTCAATGTAAAAATGATAAAAATATTATTTTACAGGGTATGGTTCAGGTATGGTTCATGTAGTTCTTATAAGGTCTGGTATGTTTTCTCTTATAGTAGACCTGATTAGACCTGGGTCCAGACCCAATACCATACCCAAAAATTTAATCCAAGTCTGATTCCACCTGGGTCCGAACCAAACCCGATCAGTTGATACCCCTAATCTTATTACGCCTATATGCCGTATTCATATCATAACCACACCCATCTGAACCATAGTTATGAGAAGCTCTTTAAAACCTTCAGTTCTTCCCAGCAAGCTCACATTTACAACTTAATGAGAAACTTGTGCCTGACAATTTGAAAGCACGCTTGTTTCAATATGAAAATGAACTCTTTTTTTATATTGCACGTTTATTTTTATGTTAAAAATATTGTAATGTTTCTAAATTTGTGTTTCTATTTTAAAATCATGTGTATAAAAGATATTTTTTATAAAGTTACTCGAATTCATTTTAAGCAGTGTTGTCAGTATCAGTATCGATTCGACGAGGGCCGTTTCAACCCACAGCTGATTTTTAATGTTTAAATATTTTCATATTTTTAAAAAATATTTTAATAATTTTAAAAAATATTTTAATATTCAATATTAAAAAGTAAAAAGGAGGATTGATTAAGCTTCATTCGGTTTGAGTCTGAATCAGTTGATTCTATAATTCCATTGAAAATTAATTCAGGTCCGAAACCGATACTGACAACATTTTTAAGTAAACTGCATAAATTTTAACTATATTTTATGTTTTTTAAAATTTTGTGTACATTATATATATCTTACTTTCTGTTATGCTCTCTAGACGCTTCACGCTTCGTCTTATATCACAAGGACATTCCATTTTGGGTGTCCGTCCCTGGTGACACAAGCAGACACATTGACACGTTGACACAAACACTGATACATGGTGAATTATTTTAATTTCTTAAATAATATTCTAATACACTTTTTATTTCAGTGAAAAATGAAAAATTTGCTATTAAAATATCAAGAAATAGTTTTTATTGATTAAAAATATAAATACTTTGTATCCTTATGTTTTATTTTTTTGAATAAAAAATGAACTTGAGAATCTAACTTTGTCATGTGTGCTGGTGTCCATGAATCCTTGTGACACGGGCACCACCTTTTCTCAGCCGCTTCTTAGTGTGGTAATAAAGAAATTTACACACACTCACACAACACCGGATTTTACATGGTTCGACTCAAGATGAGTCAACATCTACGGCTCAAATATTTTCTCTCTCTATTCTTGAGAGATGAGAGGTTCCATATATATACTTGGGATACACGGTTTTGAGATTGGGACTCATCTCATTAGAGTCCAATATACAATGCATAGTCTCTCTCTCTCTCTCTTAAGCATCTCGTTTCACTTGGGATCTTCATCCGATTGGATTTCAATAAGTTGATCTCTTCCAGGGGCGTAGCTAGGATTCATGTGAGGGGGGCAAACATGGATGTAGGGAAAAAAAATTATTTGTGCGATAGTCGGGGGTTCGGGGGCAGCACCCCCGAAAATTTTTTTTTTGAGATAAAATAAAAAATGGCTACAATTATTAATAAAAATCTATTTCATATGAACAAATCAAACTATTTGCTGCAGTCAGGGCTGGGCTGGGACTGGACTGGGCTACAAAAATGGATAAAAATCTATTTCATATGGAATCAGGGCTGGGCTTTAAAAAAAAAACAAAAAAAAGTAACTGTTTCGGGAGGCAGGACTGGGCTACAGCCCTTGATCTCTTCCAATCTCATATCAGTCGTAGAAGTCTAGACATTTTTTGATTGCTTTGGATTAGGATGAGCTTCCAATTTCATAGCAAATGTAGGAGTCTTGGAAGAGCTTTCTACGTCTGGGTATCTTGTAATGAGTTTGAATCTAGAGCGGCCTGAAGCCGACTTATCCTTAACATCCCCTCTCAAACTCAACGGATTGGGGGAGGGTGTTGAGTTTGTCTTGCAAGAAACAAAATCGGCCAAAAGAGAGGGCTTGGTCATGGCATCCGCAACTTGGTCAGTGGAAGAGGTGTATTGAACCTGAATGTGGCGCTTAAGAACATGATCTCATTTGAATGAAAATCAATGTCGATGTGCTTAGTGCGGTTGTGAAACACAAGATTAGCAGCTAAGTAGGAAGTGTCGATGTTGTCACACCATAGCGTGGGAGTAGATGTCTAAAAGACATGGACGTCTTTCAGGAGATATGTGAGCCAAAGAACTTCGACTGCTATGTTGGACAAGGACTTGTATTATGCTTCTATACTAAAAATGGGATACAATGCCCTATTTGTGTGCAGACCATGAGATCAAGGAGTTCTCGAGAAAGACCGCAAAGCCTCCAGTGGATTTTCAATCATCTATATTATCTGAAAATCATTGTTCTATGGAACAAGTAGCCCAAAATGAAGAGTGTGCTTGACATAGTGCAAAATCCGCTTGACTGTTGTCCAGTGAGTACTGGTTGGACTGTGCATGAACTGACATGCCTTGTTAAGGGCAAATGAAAGATCTAGTCTAGTCAAAGTAAGGTACTGAAGTGCACCAACCACCTGCCGTATTGAGTGGGGTCAGGAAGAGGGTCATCAATTGGGTCGAAGAGGCCATAGGTGTGGAGACAGGTTTGGCGCTAGTCATGGTTGTACGGTCTAGGAGATCCAACATGTACTTTGCTAGGACATAAATAACCCATTAGGATGAGATTGAGCTTTAATGCCTAAGAAATAGTGTAATGCACCCAAATCCTTAAGAGCGAATTCAAACCCCAATTAAGTAATAATATGAGCTACCAAGTGATGATGACATCATCCACATAAATAAGAATGAGCACAATGAGATCATCTTGGTGGAAAATAAATAATGATGTGTCAATACGGGAGCTCACAAAGCTAATGTTCAGAAAAAAATTGCTTAACCGCTAGTACCAGGCATGCCGAGCCTGCTTAAGTCCATATAGGGCCTTGACAATTTGCACAGATAGCCTAGATAATGGGGGTCTACAAACCCTTGAGGTTGATGCATATATGCCTCTTTAGACAGAACACTATGTAAGAACACATTATAAACATCCAATTGACGGATAGACCAACTGCGAGAGACAACAATAGTGAGAACAATACAAATCGTAGGTGGTTTCATAACAAGACTAAAAGTCTCAAAATAATTGACCCCTACTTCCTGATTTTATTTTTTTGCAACAAGTCAATACTTATATCTTTTCAAAGTACCATTGGCTTGACGTTTGATCTTGAAGATCCATTTTCATCGGACAATATTGGTATTAGGTGAGAGGGAGGGGGGGACTAAGGTCCAGGTGTGGTTTTGAAGAAGTGCATGAAACTCATCCACCATGGCAGAGCACCAGTGATGGAGTTTGTGCATTTGATTGAAATAGGTAGGTTCAAGGTCTAGGTACAACTCAGTTAGATAAACAAGAGAGAGAGGGCACCGAGTAGCAAGGTAGGTTTTGTGTTTCATGGACCCAGTTTGGGATTGGGTTACAATAGAATATGAGCGAGGGGGTGGGATGGGGTAAAGCACTAAAGAGTGGGGGTCGGGTTGAGTCACAAAAGAAGATGGGACAAAAATAGGTGGGGCGGGTGAGGGGGACGGGTTCACAGGACCCGAATCCGAAGGGGGGGGGGGGGGGGTGGCAGTGGGGAAGCTGACTGGAGGGGCATGTGAATGAGGAATATGGATAGATACATGGGGCAACTAATGATGGGGAATAATGGTCTAACTCAAGTAGATTTGGGGACTATTTAAACGGAAAATCACTTTCATCAAACCAAACATTACAGTTAATAAAAAAAAATTCTTGAGTGAGGTTCAAGGGAAAAGTATCCTTTGTGTTGGCCACTATCACCCGCGAAAACACATCTTTTGCTATGAAACTGAAGTTTGTGGTTGTTATATAGTCAAAGACAAGAATAACAGACACCGTCAAACACCTTAAGAAACTTATAATCAGTGAGAGGGAGCTATAGGATGTCATAAGGAGATTTGTGGCAAGTAACATTGGATGTTATTATGTTAATTAAATAAATAGTAGTCAAGAAGGCATAATCTTAATATTTTTGTTGTATGCCTGCTTGAGCTAAGAGAGTTAACCGAGTCTCAACTATGCGCTGGTGCTTACGCTCTACATATTCATTTTGCTCGTGAGTGTGTGGACATGTGATTCGGTGCTCAATACCACATGATTTCAAATAAGCAGATATAGGTATGTACTCACCATCCCAATCAGTTTGAAGGGCCTTAATGCATCGCCCGAACTTGGTTTCCACAAGTTTTTTAAAATTTTGAAATATAGGAAAAACTTGTGACTTTTTGTCAATAGGAAATAATCATGTAAAATCTAGAAAAAGCATCCACAAAGCTAACATAATAAGAATATCCTTTGGCACTAAAAACTGAAGCTGGTGTCCAAATATCATAATAAATTAAATCAAGTGGTTCACCAACAATATGTATAGATGGTTTAAAGGGTAAAATATGGCTCTTACCCATTTGACATGCTTCACACACAGGACTATGGTGCCTATTTAAAATAGAAAAACTATGTTTATTTAAAATTTAACTAACAATACGAAAAGAAAGATGTCCCATCCTTTGATGCTACTGCTCAATAGATGCACGCTCGCCTAGGTAGGCATGTTATCCACGTTTGGTGTTGTCCAAACTGTAGATATCACAATTAGTTGTTCCGTGTAGAACTGTTGTCCCTATTTTGCAAGCCTTAACATAGATCATGATAAAATTCAAAAAATACATCATTGTCTTTAGTAAATTTCTAAACAGTTAAAAGATTTAGCGTAATAGGAGAAGCATGTAGGATATCTTCCATGATAAACTTAGTGTTAGCACTATGAAAAATAAAATCACCAATATTCTCAATTTACAAGTAAGAGCCATTACCAATTTTAATGTGATCACTCCCTGATATTCATTCGGGAGTGAGAGGTTGTTCAAGTCTGATGTGACATGGTGGGTAGCGACAAAATCAAGGTACCATGCTCCATCATCAACATGATACATCATAGTTGCCTTATAAGCTTCTGCGCTAAGAGGATTTTTCTGAAATTTGAATGTCTTACGCTACAATGCACCATGGACCTATTTTTGGCAAGCCTGACATGTAGTACAAGACTAATAAGCAATGTGCCCTTGATTTATGCAAGCATGACATGTAATAGGATTTGCAGACCCGCTGGAACTGAACTAGTTGAACATATGGTTTTGGCCGTTCTTATTGAGTTTTCTTCCTCCGCCACTCCCATGCGAGGAGTTAAACCAGTTTTAGTTGACACTAACTCACATTGGGTTGTTTGTAGACAAGATTAGCCATAAGTGACTCTAATTTAACCAGCTCAAGTAGTTGAGCTTCATGAGTAAGTAACATCCCAAGAAGATCTTCAGGTGAAACAAGGTCTTCTTTAGTGTTTATTACAGTTCTCGAAGAGACATGTTCACTCATGGGTAGACCAGCAAGAATATGCATAGTAACATCATCATCAGATATAGGCTTTCCGACCATAGCCAATTGATGAGCAATGTTCTTAGCTTTGTGGAAGTATGTAGTAATATTGTCATATCCCTTTTTTAAACTTTGCAACTCGAATTTCAATTGTTGCACACTAACTTTGGAGTGTGCAACATAAGTTTTCCTAAGTGTGTTCAACGAGTTGTAAGATGTGGTCAATCCAACCACTTGACAATGCACAATATCTGAACGCGATGACAAAATTCAGCTCAACAATAGTTGGTCCATGCGTTCCCTCTTGATAAACTCAGGATTTTTCTCTATTTCTTTTCCTGCTTGATTATTATATTCATTTGGACGGCGTTTTGAACCATCAATATACCCCCATAAGATTATAACTTTTCAGTAGGGGAATAAAATGTGATTCCTGCATGAGAAAGTTATTCGTAGACAATTTTACGAACAAAAATTATTATAGACTAGTAGAAGCAGGAAGCAAGGGAAAGAGTTAAGTCACATCTGTAACAAGGGGCTGTTTTCTGCAGCCATAGTACCTCACGATAATATGGAATGAGATACGTCATGATATGATGATGATGTCAACCTAAACTTGATGAAATGGTTTATTAGAGGACATGTGGCTCTGATACCATAACGAAATCTACGCACACTCACACAACACCAAATTTTACGTGGTTTGACTTAGGATTAGTCTACGTCCACAGCTCAAATATTTTCTCTCTCTATCTCTCTCTATATTCTTGACAGATGAGAGGTTATATATATATATATATATATATATATATATATATATATATATAATTCAGATACATGGTTTTGAGATTGGGACTCATCTCATTAGAGTCTAATATACAATGCATAGAGTCTCTCTCTCTCTCTCTCTCTCTCTCTCTCTCTCTTAGGCGTCTCGTTTCATTTGGGATCTTCATTGGATTGGATTCCAATAAGTTGATCTCTTCCAATCTCATATCAACTATAAAAGTCTGGACGTTTCTTGATTGCTTTGGATTAGGATGGGCTTCCAATTTCATAGCAAATGTAAGAGTCTTGGAAGAGTCTTCTGTTATATGAGTATCTTGTAACGGGTTTGGATATGGAGCTCTTGAATCAAATCTATGCGGGTGGTGGTCTGAACCCAGCTTATCCTTAACAGGTAAGCCCACTCTCATGAAAGAAGTGAGATAAGGTATATTGGTGCAGGGGCTTGACTTTCATGGGAGCATAGCAATTGTTGAGCCTTGAGTCAACCTTGACCAAGTAGGTTCGCATCTAATGGTTTTCATTGAAGTGAGGGTGAATAGTGGAATGATGCACAAGTTAGTCATATATCAACAAAATTTTTTTTTAAAAAGGCAAGCTGGGGTTGGGCAGACCTTACCAGTTCTGTAACTATACCATTGGGTTTCGAACCTGCAACCTCCAACACAAGGTAACATGCACTAGCTGCTCCTACCGGACAAGCGAAGCCTGTTGGTCATATATCAACAAAATTGCAGACATATGACCTCTTTGCTGCTATGGTTGAATATCTAACATGCTCAACTCTATGATATTGACTATTACACTCTCCTTCGATGGAGAGAACCTCTTATGTGTGCATCCATATGCATTGATATCTCACTCACCTTCAATTGAAGTTAAGGGAGGCAAAGTTTTCTTTCAAAGGTTATTTATGAAGGTTATGTTAGATGTTGTTCCAAGTGTTGTTCAATGTCTTAATATTCATTCATTGGCATCTTGTCATTCTCTTAAAAAATCAAATGATCCTAACACTCCTTTTAAGGACAAATGGAAGAAGGTGAAGGTATCCCGACATTGTCATCTTGTAACACTTGCGATTTTGTTTTAGTTTAACTTTCAAATTCAGGTTAAAATTAATTTTAAATTCAGGCAAAATTCGAGAGTCTAAGTTGATCGGGTTGTGTTTTGGACTCAAACAAGGTTTTAAAATATGCTCAGAGGGGTCACGCTCAACCCAGTGGGGTTCCAGGTGCAGTTATGGTGGCCTACACGGGTTCAAGGGTGACTCAAGGTTATTTGGATCTTGCATGTTTTAGGTTCTGATCCAAGCCTGAGTTTGGATCAAATGTTGATTTAGATATTATATTTGGATATGAATCTTTAAATTGATTTTGGATTTGTATTTCTTTATTTGGTTCCTAGATCCAACCCAAATGGGATTGGATCTGAATCAAACTTTTAGATCTAGATCAGGTTTTAGATTTGGATCAGAATTTTTGGATCTGGATCATTTTAGATTTAGACCCAAGTGAAATCCATTTCAGGTTCTGAAGACCAGATTAGGAGAGTCTTTAAAACCCTAGAAGACTCTAGAGAGGGTGGGACACCCCTCCTAGTGGATCCCATAACTAATTAGTTTAAATAATTAGTTAATTAAGGTAAAATATAGTTAATTAAATTAATTAAGTAATTAGTTAGAATAATTTTTGAATAGGACTCTTAGAGATTAACATAGGTTAGTATTTGATATGGATTAGGACTCTAAGGAGGGGACACCCCCCTTTAGTGGAGTTTCTAATATATATAAAAAAGAGAGAAGTCTCTCTCTCTTATCTTCTTCTTTTATATTTTATTCTTCTTCTTTTTTCTCTTCTTTCTTTCTTCTTTTTTGGAGCTTTTCCAGCAGTCATTAAAGTTTCTCTATGGTTTGAAGACGGGAGACGAAGGCAGATCTATGTTTGAGAACCAGATTAAGGTAGGTACATCAATCACGTAGATAGATTTTTTCAAACACATAGAATATGCGTTGGACGATTTTCAGATCTGAATGAATGAGGATCAGACTTCAAAATACCTCTCTAAGATTGATTTTCAATATAGAGAACATGTTTTAGTGGATCCATGTCACCATGGATTCGAAAAGAAAATTGATTTTTGAAACAGAACAATTTTCGAGCTTCTAATATGAAAAATGATTTGGAAAAAACTTGTTCATTGTTATTTGTTAGATCTTATTTGTTTCAACATGTTTTGGATGTTAATATTAAGTTATATTGATGAAATATATGTTCCATAAGTTCTAAAAATTTAATATATATTTGAATCTATGTTCTTGTATGTGAAAAACCGTTTTGAAGAGGGTTTTGGCAAAAATATTTTTAGGGTTTTAATGTTTTTGATAAAGAAAGTTGATTTGAGCATATATGGTAGATTATTTCATGTTTAGCATAATTAAACATGTTATTGCATAAGAAAACCATGATTTCATGTTGTTTAGGGTTTCTTCTTATTCTTGTATAGACAAAATTATGTTTGAGATATTCTATGTAGGTTTTATGGTTTTTGGATGATGTATGTTAATATTTTAGCAAGATTAGCATGAATATGATCAAATATGTGTTGTATGATAATGTAAATATGTTTAGAGTATAAAAAAATTTGATTGCATGGGTTTTACTTTAATTTTCTTCTTACTTAATGGATTTTGCATGAGTTTGAATCTTGGCTATTTTGTCCTCTATGAAAAACTAAGCCAATAAATAAAAATAAAAATACTAGAGTCTCCTACACATCTAGGACTTGAATTTAGAATCTTGTTTCATTTTGTTTGGATCCATTTTGAGGCTGCAACATCTATTCCAACAAAGCACAGGTTTTCTGCCATGTCAGTAAGACTGTTTTGACTAAAGATTTTGATAGTTCTAAAAACCTAACCAAAACTAATCAAAATAAATTGGAAACAAACTCGATAAAATCTAATATGTATAAAAAGATTCTGTAAAAAGGTTTTTGTCAATTGATTTTTTTGTAAGTCTGGAGAAATTCTCCAAACCGGAATAAATTTCTACAGTCGACATGATCTGTCTTATATTTTTCCTGAATAAGGTTTAGTCCTAGATTTTTCTTGATTTTATTACAACAAATTTTACAGTTTTGTTTCTTGGATTATGTTTTTGCGATTGGGGAAGTCCTAATAAAATTGAGAGAGTGAAACTCGGTCCTTGTGACTTTTTATGGGTTTTTCAAAATCGGGATGATAAGGGTCTGAACTACACAGTATGACATGTATGAATGCCTAATTGTATTTTACTTTATGCAGCATGGTTATGAATGTTTATATTGAAATTTGATCTGATATGCATTTAAACTAAATACATTTCATGTTAATCTTGATTTATAACCATTCATATAAAATACATGTTAATGAACATTATATATCATACGACATGATCAGTGTAAAGTAATTTGTTACACATGTTATTTGCTTGTTGAAGCATGATCATGATTGCATGTGGTTACAACCTTGATGTATGCATGTGGGCATATGATATGGTGAAAATAATATATAATATGAGCATGTGTGTGGCTCGAGTGTGAGCCTGGGTTCGGTGGAACTTATGAGTGTCTGTAGTTCACCAAGAAAAGAAAAAAGATATCCATGCACATAATCACACAATTGCCTCATAGAGGTCGGGTTTATGGTGTGAATCGTGTGTATTTGAATGAGTCAAAACAAACTTGCTTATAGAATCTCTAGTGGAGAGATTGGACTTTTGAGCCTGAGTGCATGTGTTGTGAGCACGTGTAATTTAATTGATGAGCCTAATAATTAAATAACGCTCATGATCCATTCAGACCAGGTCCATTGGATTGAGGACCACTTGGAGAGAGTGGGGTATACATGACCGGTTGATAGTTTGGTTTTTGGAGGGTAATGGCATCTCTTTGGTCCTCAGTCTCCGGTTATAGGGGGCCCAGACTATCAGGTGTCCTATGCAGTATGTCTAAAATCTCTACAGAATGAGAATCGATTTCGTGCTAGACCACTGGGAGTTTCTCTTGGTCACAGACCACTCCAGTGAAACCTCAGTGTGAGGTTGTAGATTCTTCAATTCAATAAGGTTAATAAAATATATGGCATAATAAACCTCTCATTGGACTGGTTGAATCAAAGTTAGAAACCCAGGGGTATACTATCAGGCAGGAGGAAAAGTAGAACAAAAGAAATTTGCAATAAAATTATTGCAATATTTCAGTTTGTATATAGATTATTATTTTATTGACATGATGCATTGTAACATGTTTATCCTGTAATATGCATGCAAGCATGATTAGTTGTGTAAATGTGAATTATGCTTAATTATGATATTATGATGATGCATGATTTAGATGATATCTGAAAATGTGTCGATGTTTATTTTTGTAATTGGAATAAATACTTGTATTTGCATGTTTTGGTGATTACCTACTAAGGCTGTAGACTTATGCCTCTACTTATAATATTTCAGGTAATGAGTAGGCCGGAGGGTGATGACAGTAGGCTCGGGGTGGCGTCAAGAGGGTCATAGTTCTTTAAGGCTGTTGAGAGGACTTGATTTATATCATTATTTGATTTGATTAAGTCTTGCAAACTCTAATAATGGTTTAGAGTAGTATTTAATTCATTTTAATACAAACTATGGTTTGATTGAGTTATTCTAGTCTTACATGTGTGTGCGTTGTATTTGTAATTTGCCCAATGCTTGAACCGTATTTAAAAAGGAGTTTTTGCTATGTTCTTGAAAATTGTGTAAAAGGATTTAATTTTTTTTTTAAAATTTCAGTTTAAAAAATTGAAGCATTACACATCTCGTCGTAAGGAGACAACTAAACCAAAACCAGTGAACTGTAATAGATATGAAGTGCTAGTTATCAAATGCAGCAAAACCCACCAGCTGAAGGGATGAAACTATGCCCCTAATAGGAGGATGAAGTTGATGGTGTTGATCATTCCACCCATACTGCAGCAACTAGGGAGTCAGGAAGCTTTGTGGTTCCCATCTCAAACTCTCTACTTGAAGAATTAGCCTCAATTGTTTTTCCATGCTCATTAAAATCTCGGCTCCAATGAAGTAGTTACTAGTGAAGGCTAAAGGAAACCTAGTTTCATCAAAGATTGCATGACAGGAGATGACAATTTTATTTGTCATGATTTCTAGACAGATGTAACCATGGTGAGTGCTTAGGAAAACATAGAACTTTGGAGTGAAAATCAGGTTTACGAGCACAGTAAGGTTAAAGATTCGGATAACAGGCACAACCAAATATCTTAAGGAAGACATAGTTGGGTTTCTTCTTGAACAGAGTTTCAAGAAGGGTTTTATGTGGCAGAAGCAGGAGTAGGCAGACGATTTATAAGGTAGATCGAGTTGGAAAGATAGCTCTAAAAACCGTGTGGGAAAACCTGCACGTGCCAGGAGGGCCGGACTTATTTCAACAATATGTCTGTGTTTACGCTCTGCACTGACATTCTGTTCCTAGGTGTGAGGTCACAAAACTCGATGTTGGATCCCAAACTGATTTAGGTAAAGTTCAAGAGCTTTGAATTCTCCCCCACCATTTGATTGAAAAAAAGATTATCTTTTTTATCTTTTTGCTCATCGTGTTTTCAACTAAGTTTTTAATTTTTGAAAAGCCTTAAGCACAAGGACAATAAATATATCCAAGTGTATTTTAATAACCCATCACCAAACGCCACATAATATCGCATGCCATTATTTTCTAAAACAGGGGTTAGCCCCCCAAACATCAGGAATAAACAAGCTCAAGTGTGAATGAGTCACCAGATTAACAAAAAAAAAAAAACTTCTCTCTTCCAAATTGTGTCAAAGTCTCTCCCATTAGGAGAGATTATAACATTCAGTTTGGAGTCTTTCTAGTTTGAACTTCTCTCTTTCAAGGTTTCCTTGTAGAGGTGAACTTCTTTGCTTTCATTAGGAGACCTTATACAAGTGTTCACCCTGGGACAGTTCACTCTAGAGGAGTCCTTCAAAAGCTGGCCAATCTTGGTGCCTGACAAGGCTGGACCACAAATTTTGGGTCTGGATCATATGCCTTGACAAAGGCACCATCGCCTCTCACCACTAATCGCTTGTTTGAGGAGATTCCTCCAGAGCAGCCACACCAGAAGTGCATTGAAGACAATGACTTGGTGTTTGTAGTTCGGGAGGTGGCGCATGATGGTCTCACGGTAGCCAGATGTACCACTTATGTTGTGGAGCAGGGGTTGCAACTTAATTTTTCACCCATATTTCCAAGCATGAGAGTCATGTCTTGGAATGCCAAGGGTCGGACACAACGTGATCTTCCTCTGCTGGTAGATGCGCAACGACCAGCCATCTTGTTCATCATTGATGGCCAGTTATGCTTCAAAAAAGATTGAAATCTTTTCATTCAGTGTAGTATACCTACCTGATGCCTGTGCAGTGAGTAGAATCCTCTGCCTCTGGGACAAGCTTCAGGTAGGTAGGTGTCTTTAGACAACTTTGAAGCTCAATTTTATTTGGTTTGGGAGAGCTTTACCGAGTTGGAAACCGGGATTCACCCCTTTATAGCCTTTGGTATTTACTTGGACACATAAACCAAATGGTAGTGTTTCTTATATGGTGAGAAGAGAAGATTCTTCTTTCTCTTCAATCAGGTGGCTTTGCCAAGGGTCCTTATTGGATATTTTAATGCTATGTGGGGTCCGATGGATAAAAGTGGTAACTCTAATGTGGTGGCGTCTTGCCACAGCAATCATTATTGACACTTTATTTTCTTTCACAAGGAGACATACCATTCAAGAGAGTAGTATCATCATGGCCCGTGAACTTATTGACACTTTATTTTCTCACCACCACTTAATCTGTGTGGCTTAAGATAAATTTATCTAAGGCTTATTACAATCATGTGGATCGGGGTCTTCTTTCACTCGCATGTCATCCTAATTAAATGGGTTGATTTGATAATGTTAAATGTCACCTCGACCGTTTTTTCCGTCCCTGGTCAATGGGTCTTGTACAAAGTAATTTCATAGCTTTCGAGGAAGATCCACTCTCTTTATTTGTTCGTGGTGGTCATGGAACTTTCATGGGCGTATCTTTGTTGATGTGGAGAAAGGTGATATTCGTGTTCTCAAATTCTCAGATAATTCGATTCAAATTTTTATTTTTATTTTTTTTAGCTGATGATGATCTTTTTTATTTGCAAAGCCAATCCCAAGTCTATTTTGATCTTTTCTGATATTTTTATATATTTATGGAGTTTGAAAGGGTGGCAGGTATGAAAGTGAACCATTCTAAGTCTCAATTTACATTCTTATTCTCAGAACTAGGGATGGCAGTGGACCGGGGGATAACGGGGATCCGCCCCGCCTAGCCCCGTTTGGACTAGAGATGAAGGGCATGAAACAGGGATGGAGACGGGGATGAAGGTTAAAATCTATCCCCGTGAGGGGATGGACTTATGCTTTTTCCAGTCTCGATCCCCGCCCTGCCGCGCCCACTTCCCAATCCTTTAAGGGATGATTATAGACTAAGGGGAAACGGGGCCCTGCCTCGCCCCCGTTTGGACTGGGGATGGAGGACATGAAATGGGGATGGAGGTTAAAATCCATCCCCATGCGGGGATGGAGGTTCAGATTTTGAAACGGGGCGGAGGTGGAGACCTTGTCCCCCGCCCTCCGCCCCTGTCCGGTCCACTGCCATCCCTACTCAGAACCCTCGATGGCTCGCTTGGTCGGAGTGTGGGCAATCTTCCCATTCGGTATTTAGGCCTACCATTTTTTTATGGCCAGCTCACAAGGGAACATTGTGAGGGAATCATAGAGAAAATTGATAAAAAAAAACTAGCAGATATGTAGTTTGTTATAATATGTACGCCTCTCTGCCTTATTCTTTTATTTTTTTTGAAAGGCAAGCTTTGATTAGACCGACCCTCACCAGTTATTATTCAATGTGCCACTAGGTTTTGAGCTTGTAACGTCCCACTAGAAAGAGACGTGCACTGACAGCTCCTACCAAGCATGAGGAGCACCCGTTGACAACCTCTTCATTATTTGTCATGTCGTTGCTAGTATGGACGTACAACGAACTGTGCCAGCTCAGCTCAGTTAAGCTCGGCCCTGCTTTAAATGAGCCAGGCTTGTACATGGCTTTGAGGCTCTTACAAGCAAATGAGCCAAGCTTGATCGGCTTATTGAGCTCGGATAAGGTTATGATAAAAGTATATATATATATATATATATATATATATATATATATATATATATATATATATATATATATATATATATATATATATATATATATATATAATATGTTTGCAAAAAAAAATCACAAAGTTTGAATCGGGTCACTGGTGAAACGTTGAGAGAGGTTGGGGATCAAATCCCACCTTATCAAAATCTTTTACAAGATCAACTTTTTTGAAATGCCATTGAAGCTTAGCTGAGCTCGAGCTTGAGCTCGAGCTCGAGCTCGAAATCCAGCAAAGTCTGGACAATGTCAAGCTCAGCTCCGAGCTCGAGCCGAACTTGAAAAGATGCATTTTGAATCGAGCCGAGTTCGAACAGTCCAGGCTCAACTGGTGTGCATCCCTAGTTGTTAGCTCCCTCTTCACTGGTTGTTAGTCTTTCGTCTCCCAAATGTCATTATGCATGAATTGTAAAGGATTTTCTGCAAGTTTCTGTGGGATGGTTGTGATTCTCATCATCATTTACATTTGATCTGATGGAATGGACCTAAGTTGGAAGGGGATTGGGATTGCTAAGATTAATGGATGTGAACAAGGCTAATCTTGTCTTTCTCGTAGTAACTGTGCTTGCTTACTAAAGATTCCTTTGGGGCCATTTTACGAGGGAGAAGTACTTGCGAATGCTAGTATATGGTCCCAAGGACCTATTATTAAAGGTTTGTGGTCGTGGAAAGGCATACTTTGAGGATGGAGACCACTTGCTCATCAGTTTATTTAGAGAGTGGGGAATGGAAGAATGATAAAGTTTTGTGGTTTGATCCCTGGTTAGCCTCTCCGCTTGATTGAGATTTTTCAACAGTTGGCTATGGTGAGATTTATCATCACCTTCACTTGAATAATATGGCCGAGGCCACCAGATTGGTAACATGTTCAATCTTCTTTGTAAAAAAAGAGGGGGGCTTTAATTCCCCCGTTGTGCTTGTGGGAGAAAAAAGTAGACTGGTGCAGACAATGAGTCAAATTTTCCATGTGTCCAGATCCGGATAAAACCAGGTCCATTCAAAACCCTGAGGCCAGTCCGCCCCATCTTCCTCTGCCATAGAGAAGAGAGGACATGTCTGTAATTTCAAAGCGGCGAGGGAGGTGGATGGATGCCTCCCAATGATTAAGACAAGCAAAGGACGAGGAAACAAAACAAGCTTTTGCCCCTTCTTCTTCTTAAAAGTTAAAACCAACCTCATTCCCATTTAAAAAAACTCACACAACACAGACAGAAAAAACACCCCCCCCCCAAATCTCACTTAAATGATTATTAAATCTCTGTGCAAAAATCTCTCTTCCATCCTTTCCCTTTATAATGCCCCCCCCCCTCCTTCAGCCTCCTCCTTCCCCAACACAGAGCTCACTCTCACTGAACCACCACCATTAACACCACAGAGAGAGAGAGAGAGAGAGAGAGAGAGAGAGAGAGAGAGAGAGAGAGAGAGAGATCACCCACCAACTGGCCACCCTTGTTGTTCTGTTTCTGTACTGCTGGTTTGGTTGAAGGGGTTTATTGTGCACACTCTCATCTTCTTCATTAAAAAGATAATGAGAAGTGATTGTAAGTAGCTCTCTTCATCTTCCTCTTGTGGTTTTCCCCCTTTGTGGGTGATGTCTGAGGTGGACAAGTCCCTTGTTGTGGTGGTTGGGAGGGAGGTTTGAGAAGGGAGGGACGGAGGGAGGTGGTGGGGATGAGTAACAGGGGGGTGTTTACGTCATCGCAATGGCAGGAGTTGGAGCACCAGGCTCTCATATTCAAGTATCTGGTGGCGGGAGTTCCTGTTCCTCCTGATCTCCTTTTGCCGATTCGGAGGGGCTTCGAGTCTCTTTCTTCCAGGATCTTCCACCACCAAACCAGTAAGACCCTCTAAGCTTGCTCCCTTGGAAGGGGTTCGGAGGACGTCAAATGGAAATGGAAAAATGATGCCTTCTCGTCGTCTTTTCTTTTCTTTTTTCTTTGTTAATCTTCAGTTGTTAATATTTCTTTATTTTGCTTTTGTTGGTATGGTTTTTTCTGTTTTTCGTGGTTTTTTCTTTGTTTTTTTTTTTTGGTGGTGGTGGTGGTGGTGGTGGGGGGGGAGTTGCTTCAAATTATCAGAATGGTCCTTGTTTCTCCAGTGAATTTGGTCTCTCTCTCTCTCTCTCTCTCTCTTGTAACTGTGTTGTGTTCTGTCCCGTCATTTTTTGTAGATGGGTTTCTTGTTGGTAATCTTTCTGTGGTCTCACTCTTCATTTCTAGGTTTTCATAATGTGGTTGAGCTTATGGTTAAAGCTTTTTCCTTTCTACTCGAATTTTGTTTTTTTGTTCTCTCTCTCTCTCTCTCGGTATTTGCATCATGCTAGAAACGTTTTCTTTATTGGGGGTGGCTTTTGGTTTTTGTGAATATTTTATGGTTTCCCTTTCAAACAAGAATTTACTGTTTTGAGTTTTTAAAATGTGATTGCTCTGGAAGAAGCCTAGGCTCTAGAGCCGGTTGAGGGTTGTTCTTGGTGAGAGTGAAGGCATTATTTTATGTTATTCCGTTCTCGGATCTCTTACTGTCGTATACTCTCTCTTTTTTTTTACTTCTTCCTGTTGTTTATTTGCCTGATATAAAACCGTGGGGTTTTATAACAAAGTGTTCTTTATCAGATCCGATGTCTAATATTTGTCTGGGACTGGGAGCATATTTTGTTATATGTATCTGTAATTTTTACAACGTGACAAGGAATATCTTGCAATTTATTAATTAGTTATTTATCGTCGTTTTACCTTGCATTTACTTTATTTATCATTTATTGTTCTTTCCTTATTTTTCCTTTTCGGGTGTAACCATGAACTCATGAAGGGTGCTATGTATCAAGTTTATTATTGATTTATATCCATAGTTTTTTGCTATAGTAGGGTCTGGTTTTGTTTCTGGTGCAAGTGGTTACCCTACAGTATTAAATGTATAGTGTGGTATCCATTGAGAAGAGTTATTGGGGTTCCGCCAGCCTAGCCCCATCTTGATTCTTATGTTGGTCCGATGATTGATATTCATTATGATGTCATTTAATACAAACCAAGGATAATCTTAAAAAAAAAGGAGCTCCCTCTATCTTGTTGCGTTCTAAAATTGGTTTTTGTTATGTGATTAACTCTGTCCTTTTCTTCATTAGGCTGTAAACCAACTTTGGATTCCTGTGATCTTTACTGATTTGTCAGTTCCTTATTATTCAGTGAGCTTGTGCCAGGCCTTTGTCACAACTTATTCTGATTGTTGGTAATTGTTTGCTTGCATGGGATCAAGCAATAAAATTTGGTGTTTTGACTGTTATATAAGTTAAGATTTCCATGGAAAGAGTTTCTTCCTTGAATACTGCTATTACTGTCAATGTTTGATGTTTGTGGTGGTGTTTTCATGAGATCATCACTCTCGTCGTCTCTTTCCCACTGTAATACAGCTGGTTGGGGCCCCTTTTATGGGAAGAAAGCTGATCCAGAGCCTGGAAGGTGCCGGAGAACCGATGGGAAGAAGTGGAGGTGTTCAAAGGATGCTTATCCAGACTCAAAATACTGTGAGCGGCACATGCACAGAGGCCGCAACCGTTCAAGAAAGCCTGTGGAAACACAAACCAACTTGCAGTCTTCGTCGACTGTGACATCACTTGCTGCCGCTGGAAGCAGTAGTTTTCAAAACCTGCCATTGCACTCAATCAGTAGTTCCCAAGACCCTGGTCCTGGAAGTGCTACTTCGCAGTTGCAAGTGCAGCTTGGACCATATGGGATGGGTAACAAAGAGTACAGGTATATATGTGATTCATTGTGTCTGCGAACCCTTCATGGCTGAATAGATATTTGATACTTCTCTCCTTGCATTAAGATATGGGGGCATCATTTCTTGTTATATGAGATGTTATACAACTAAAGCGTATCTTTGTATATGTGGTTGTTTGTATCCTTAATGGCTACAGAACCTTTTCCGTTTTGTTTGTCAGTATGAAGAAACCATCCATTTTGTAACTTAATGCTTTAGGCCACAATTAACTAGCTTGAGACTTGGGATACTCAACCCATCCAAACTCGATTGAGTGCTGAGTTCATTATGTTTAATCATTGAGGTAGTGTAGGCCCTCCAAGCCAATCATGGTTTTGCTATTGTATCAAGAAATTATAGAGCATTGTACATTTTCTGTTCAATCTAGTTGTTGCTTCAGGTCTAGATGGAATATTGGAAGGTGGTCATTTTTGGTACTGAAATCATTGCGAAGGACGGTGCATTCTATAACTGCAGTTCAGGCCTCTTGTTTTTTGTCTCAGATAACTGTGTTCTTTCTATAAGAAACTATCTTTTGGTTCCAGAGTACAAAGATTTTGCTTTTGGAAAGTGTTCTTAATTTCTATAAAAAACTATCTTTGAATCCAGAAATGAGATAGATTCTGCTATTGAAACCTGTTGCAGACAACTGCTCCTCTCTGGGCACAGTTTTGACTAGCTGTCCGCATGGACTCAATTGACTCACCATAGTCATTGCATTGGTTTTGCAGAGTTCATCTCAACCGATTTATGTGAATTACCTGATTAAGGATATCCATATTCTCTCGAACTTCATATGAGAGTCTAGTGAATTAGATGGATTGGTTTCTGTGAAAATATTTGGGGTTCTCTCCTCTCAGGTTTTCCCTAGCCCACATGTAACATAATCATCTTGCTTCATGGTCTGGTTCCCCATGACTCAATTTATTTCAGCCCCATGCATAAGATTGCCTGATACTGTTTGTCTTGAAATTTCTTTTCTGATAAATTCATAGAAAAAAATGTGTTTGTGATCAACATGTCATGATCAAGATGCAAACTCGATATAAGTATGGGTTGTTTTTATATGAACCATCCTGCAGAAGTCCAGATTGAGTTCCTAAAATTTATGGAAAGCATTCCTAGCGAACTGGTAGAATTTAGTTTGGAATGATTTTTTATTGTTCTTTCATGATTTTTGCCTTTAGTTGTTGTTGCAGTGATAGTGATAATAATGAATGAAGATGATCTTGCTGGTAATTATGGTGATAAGTTTATCATAGGTTCATAATAATAAATATTGGTCATATTGCTGATGTTAGTAGCACTAGTGGTATCAGCTGAAGCAGCAGCAGTAGCGTTCTTGGGCTGTCATTAATATTTTCATTGCTATTTGGGCGAGCAAATTTTTTTTTTCATACAGTGCATATATACATTCAATAAAATGGTGGCAGACCTTAAACTTTCTAGTTCAAAGATCTTTTGGTTTTCTTTACAAGGCAAGCCTCCATTCTTTTGCCACTTAATCCTCTAAATTTTGTAAGCAACAGTGATCAAGGAGAATAGGCAAAGTTTATATGCAAAGGAAGGAATAAGAATATCCTGTTCTTCTTGAAGACCTTGAAAGAAAAACCATGTTCAGTTACCTTGGATTGGTGATGACCCTTTAACTTGACTAATTGTTGTAATCTACAGTCATCCAATTTTGGACATCTTTGCTCTGCTGAGATTAGCTTATTATATGCTGGTGAGTGAGAGCAACTGGTCAGCTTCTTACTTGACAATCTCTTTTTTGTTGGTTAGTGCACTATGGTCCCATTTGGTTTTCACACCAAGTTGAGTCTTACAGAGCTTTTTTGGGGTCAACCGATCTTTCCAATGGTGGCTACTTGGTTTTCCAGTTTCAAATGCTGAAATTTGTTGTCCTGGTGGGAAATCAGTTAGCCTTGTTGGTAGAGATTATTTGTCATTATTTGCTCAAAAGAAAAAAGTTTCTAGTAATTCCCTTGCATTAGTTTTCTGATTTCTATTGCTCTGCAACCCCTTGGTCAAATTGTCTCCGTAAGGTAAATAGAATTGACCTGGACACAGTTTTAAGAGTTATGATCTATGATGGTCCATGATTTGCATTTTGCACTCCATCTTTTGGTCAAGATGAGGTGCCCAAGATCAATACATGGCTTCAATCTTGGGTCTTCAGTATGGGTAAGCAGATGTTTGAGATGGATTACCTGTTGAATATATTTGATAATGGTCAATGGTTAACTTGTTGAACCATACATCCTGAAAGGTTGGGATTTGGAAAATTTTTCATCCAGTTATGTATCTGCATTCTAGTAATGTTCTCCACGATCACCATTCATCAGATCCTCGTATGAGTTGAGCATCATTACCACATCATGCAATAAAAAATCATCTTTCTCATAGGTCATGGTGCTGTTCTTTGAGTTTCGATTTATTTTGTCAAATATCATGAGAAGAATCATAACTCAAGGATTGCTTTCTTGAGATTTACACCCATGTCTTGCATCAAGTTGGGGAATTGGTAGGTTTTAGACTTTGAAGGTCTGTTTGCTAATGACTTGTATACATGTTGGTGCTATTTCAGTCCTACAAGCCAGGATGTTCAATCTTCTTTTTAAAACTGTTTTGTTGAGCTGTTCAGATCTACGGAATGATCTACATCCTAAGTTGCCGCCTTTAATCCTAATTACGCACTTAATTCCGCTTCTCATTTGTTGGTGCATATCTATTGAAAAGTCCAAGTTGGGCATTAACTGTGAAAGATAACACTTGCATGTGCATGCGTGGATGCCACAATGGTGTGCGTAAAAGCTTTAATTTGGGACTTCCCTGATTTGATCTAAATTGAAATGCAATAACTGGTTGGTATTTGTATGTGCCTTGGTGCATTAGGTTGTCTTTTGAGTTGAGAGTAACATGACTGGATCTATTTGGCTTCTTAGTTGCTGACTGCTAAAAAGTGAATTGGATAATGCTGCCTACACGGCCTACCTTTCAAGTCCCAGTTGACATGTTTACCCTGTTGAGTCTTGTCATCTTCATTGCTTACTGGACTTGGTTTCTCTCTTTTTTTACTTTTTCTTCTTTTTCTCCCTTGTTATTCCTATCATTGTCTTTTAGTCAAGGCATGGTTGTGAAATCTGTCTTGGACACTCATTAGCATATTTTTTTTCTCGTTCTCTAATGCTTCACAGTGAGCTCTATAGTTCCATGTTGTCTTGACTATTTGTTTATTCTTGAAGATTACTTTGTTTTCCTTGTGTTTCTCTTTATTTTGATATCTGTACACTACTACTAGGTTTTCAAAGACTTTGTTCATGGCCTGTGTATATGAGGTGCTGAAGTGTTTTGAATTCCTCTGGCTTTCATCTATGTATTCCTAGATCCCATGCCAAGAGTAAGCAAATTGACCCAAAAGATTGTATCAAGTAGATGCGAAGACTAATTGTGCCCCTAAGCTTATAGTTAGTTATGGTGCCTACCACCAATTCTGCTTAATGAAATTCCAAGACGATTACAGGTGCTGAACCCTACACAATTTTCAGTTGGCTTTCTCAGTTTCTTGTATAATTAGATAGTCAAAAACTATTAATTTATTAGCACCATTTCGTGGTCAAGTATTCTAGTTTCTTCATTGCCTTGTTCTTATGGCTGAAAACATGCAGGTATCTTCCAGGTCTGAAAGATGAAATTGATGAGCATAGTTTCTTTACAGAAGCTTCAGGAAGTTCAAGGAGTTTCCGAATGGATTCTTCTCTCGATAACTCATGGCATAGCATTCGCCCCAGAGTCAATTCATCTCCTCCATCAAAGCAGAAGAATCGGTCCCTATTGCAGAGCAATTACCCTCAGCTGCAGGCACTGGAAGATCTTGGATCTACAACCATTGCCTCTGCACTTTCAAAACAGCAACAGCATTGCTTCCTTGGCAGCAATTTTGGGGCTACAGAATCTATAAAACTAGGCAGAGAACCTGGTGGCCAGCCTCTGCGGCTCTTTTTTGATGAGTGGCCCAAAACCAGGGATTCATGGTCTGATTTGGAGGATGATAGATCGAACAGAACCTCTTTCTCTACTACCCAGCTCTCCATTTCAATCCCCATGTCTTCCTCTGACTTCTCTGGAACAAGTTCTCGTTCTCCAAATGGTTAGTGTGTCTGATCATGGACATTTTGTACTGTCCATTTGGTGAATACTTTTTCACTGTTGCCATATCTTTTCTTGCAGATGATTGAAGAAGGCACCATTATCGATCTGATTTCAGAATCTGGGGGATCTCATGGGGCGACTTGAAAAGATATCCTGTCATTCTACTCCTGTTTCTTCTCTGTTTTTTTTTCTTGTTACTTTCCCTTTATGTTTGGATTGCCATAAGGACTGTCTTGTTTGTGGTTGGTAAACCTTTTGAAGAGCGATAAGAGTAGTACTGCTTCTGATATGGTGTTATGCCGCATATATGCCATGTTGGGTAGATGTCACTGAATTCTGTAAAAAATGGTAATCATGGTTTAGCTTTTCAGAATATATCCTTTGTTGGCACTTTAGATGTTTTTATTTTTTCGACATTCTTCAATTCTGTTCCTGCTTTGTTGCAGAACTGCTTCTCTGCTCTGTATATTCTTGTGAGTGTGGACGCCTTAACCACTGCCCAGCTACTGCACCAAACTGTCGCCATCTCAGTTAGGATAGGCAATAGTAAAGCACTGAGAATGAAAAGTTTCAGTGTTTCTAGTTCAAAACTTTTATGATTCTGCTGCAGTCCCTGATTGAGGATACAAGTATCTGAACGCCTTTGTGGGGATGGAGCCTGAATCTTGACCCACTGGCTGTAGCAGCTTTAACTTTGTGTTGGTGCCGATCATGCCTTCAGTATATGTGTGAATGCAAATCTTGTTTCTGTAGTGATTGATGGTTTTCAGTTTTGTTTGAAGATTACAATTTTTAACTCCCTATTGGTGCCTTGTTGGATTTAGCATGATTAGTTTCCTAACTATGGGCCTCATGAGACAATTATCCACAAACTACTACTAATTGTTGAAGCATTTATGTGTCTTCTATTGTTCTTTCTTATGCAGCTGTGACTTTCATGTTGTTTTCCCACAGTTTCTGGTTAAATCTCGGTTAAGCTCTGCAATAAGCAACGATATCAATCAATCGATCGTAAGAGATTTGTTTGCATTACCAACTTAGGAGTAACATATTTGGTGAACTAAATCTCGGAAATCAGATTCCAATCTTTGAAAAGACTGAATCTGAAGTATTCATGTTGGTGTTTTACTGGACTGGATTGCAATATGGTTCGGCAAAAAATTTGTGATTTCCTGCTTTACCAATTCTTAAGATCATAATTATGTGGAATGCTTTTAACTAAGCCGTAATGAAGAGCGCTTTCTTGGGGGTGGAGTTGCTCTAGAAGATGGCGAAAACCCAAAGTGTCCAGTTGATTTTTCTTGCCCCATAGTACTGTATATGCTCATGCATGTGGTTATTGGGGCAATGTTATCAGTATCTGTGTGTATCCGCCTGTATCGGCATCGGCAGAGGCAGAAATTTGATACGCCTGAATCAGCTATTTTTTAATAATTCTAAAAAATACTTTTTAATATTATTTTAAATTTATTTTATTAGTTTTAACACATGTCATGTTATGATTGACATGCTATAATTTTTTATTATTTTTGGGCTGATACAGAACGATTCAGTTGAGTACAGCTGAATGGGTGCCCCAACGATTCAAGGCCGATACTGACAACATTGTATAGGGGCCCACCCTCCCTCTGTTGCATTTTCTTACGTCACATGTTTCTTGAAGGGAACAGAGTCGGGTCCTTTTGCTAAGGGTTCCTTTTAAAGGTACCTCTCTCTCTCTCTCTCTCTCTCTCTATATATATATATATATATATATATATAGAGAGAGAGAGAGAGAGAGAGAGAGAGAGAGAGAGAGAGAGATAGAGAGAGAGATTCCTTTTGGGCATCCTGTAGTCTTGTTATTGCCAGTTTGTTACAATGTGTTATCCCGGCATCCTTTTTGTACAGTTTCTTTATTTTGTTCCTCAGAGTTTTATTTGAATCCGATGCCTCCTGAGCGAGAGATGATGCGCAGAGTGCTGAGGCATTGATGCGAGCATGATTATAAAGCACGGTGGTACGAAAGCATGAACAATTTCATGAATTCCCAATAACTAAGCATGTTAAGAGTCTGAGCTAAAATGAGCTGAGATCAAGCTAGCTTGTTTGTTAGAAAAAAAATACATTGTTTTAGAGCTGAAAGTAAAAGGATTGATTACAAGGAAAATATATTGTTGGATGGCTGGAAGCAATAGCTTTTTTTCTCTAAACCTTTAACCCAAATTCTATCATTTGTTTCACACTACATCATGTGATAAAAATATGTTTAAAATATATATTTATTACAAGTCGACTAGCCCATACGATCCACACTGGTTATTTATGTTCACTTTGTCAGGTTTATTTTACAATTTTTTTAACGAGAAGAACACAAGCAGAGCCACGAGAGGCTGGTCTCAGATCCATGAGGTGCAAATTGTGCATCCTTGTAGCATTGTGTTCATTAGATTGGTCACAGTGTGCTTAAGACATCAAACAGTTGCCAAAAGCTGAGAAAAGCTGAGAAAAGCCATGCATTTTAGATAAGTACGTGTGCGCCTGGTTATAGTTGCAAACAACTTGTGCTTGGACCTCCATAAGTCTGTAAAAATGTAAATTGGGAGTGTACTCGAAATCATCCAAAGATTTCTGAACACAGAAGGCATCCTTCTCTCAAAACTTATCTCTGACCACAACGACATCCAAGTCACTGCCATCCTACACTTCAAACCCAGATCCCCCTTAAATTTTTTCAAAGCCTGAGCGATGGATGAGGAATGTGAAAGGATCGTACGTACAAGCTGGCTGATCCACTTACTAACGTGGTTGTACTGTGTTTATTCTCATCTTCCGATTGAAGGCCACAAAAGGAAATCTGGTTGGGTGGGCAAAACGAAAAGTCAGGGGCATTCCGGCGAGATCAGGGAACTCAACCTCCTAGATGAGCTGCAACTCCTACACGAGATGGAAGAGTTGATGATCAAACAAAAAGCTCGATGCCGCTGGTTAGAAGAAGGAGATCACAATACCGTCTTCTTCCACTCCTTGTACAATTGCAACATCAAGGCAAATCGCATCTCCTCCCTCTCCAGAGAGGACGGCTCATCCATATCCAACCAGGAGGACCTAAAAACAGAAGTTGTTCACCATTTATCCTTGCTCTTTAAAACAAAACATCTCAACTGCACCCCACGAGGAGGACGGTATACTGCATGTCGAGGAATCCCCTTTTAATAAAGAAGTCACATATGAAGAGGTCAAAGCAACTGTATTTGAGCTGGATGTCGTGAGTGCACCGGGCCCGGACGGGTTCTCAGGATTTTTCTATCAGAGGTACTGACACATCATAGAAGGAAACTTGTTCAAGGCGGTTGAAAGCTTTTTCCAAACAGGGAGGATCCTCAAAAGAATCAACTGCACCCATATAGTCCTGATCCCCAATGTGGAAGGCATATCAAACCTCCATCAATATCACCCAATATAGGCCTATGCATCTTCTTATACAAAATCGTCACAAAGCTCATGGTCAACCGGATGAACGGCATTCTAGAACGTATCATCAGAGTTAATGGATTCTATGGTTAAAAGCAACAAGGGAGTATCTTCAAGACCGATCTGGCGAAGGCATAAGATAAAGTGGATTGAGACTTCTTGGAGGGTACACTAATCTTGTTTGGCTTCCCTAGGCAATGGACAGACCACATTATGAGTTGTGTTGTGTGCCAGTTATTGGGGAGTAGGGGTATTCGACAGGGTGATCCCGTCTCTGTATCTGTTTCTCCTCGTCATAGAGAAACTAACTTGTCTTATGAATTGTGCAGTGGCTCGTGGCATAATTACCCGTCTCGATCAGAGCATTTACATGGCACCACTCTCTCTTCGCCGACGATGCACTCTTTTTTATTAGAGATCGCAATCAGTTGGTATATGGTTTCTTAGAAGTCATGAGATCTTTCGAAGCCTCCTCAGGACTGCAAATCATCTGCGAAAAGGCCATATTCATTTCGTGTAGTCTGCCCCCCCCCCCCCCCCCCAAGCCGTACAAACATCATTGCTCAATGAAGTGGATGGCGTCCTAAACAGCTCCCTATGCCTTACCTCGGCCTCCCCTTATTTAGAGGACGACTCAACTCAGCAATGTGTGAACCGTTTCTCAGCAAATTCAGGCGCCGGCTAGAATCCTGGAATGCAAACAAACTGTCAATGGCTGCCCTCGTGATCCTGATAAGATCAGTGCTCCAGTCTCTTCCAATTTATTGGATGCACACTTTTTTTTATTTCTGCCTGTAGCGATTTGCAAGATATCGCCGTGTAGTGATTTATGAGAGATACCACCGTAGCGATTTATGAGAGATCGCCATGTAGCGATTTATGAGATGACTCACACCACCATGTAGCCATATGTAGATAGAAAGCGTTTTGAAGGTATCACTGTGTAACGATTTACACAATGTACCAAATGGATCGCGAACACAATTTGCCACAAGAAGGAATTAACGTGGTTCGATCATATTAGACCTACATCCATGGCAAACACTCTCACTCTTTTTTTTCTTATATTTGAATCATCAGGGATACAGTATTTATAATACACAACATATAACTAACTTGAAAAAAAAATCATAATGGTACGATATACAGTTTCCATAACCAACTTGATACACAAAGATATTCCATGTAACCGTCAGGATCAGATCCCGTAAATCAAGGAGAGAGAGGAGAGAAGGGTTATTGTCAACACTCCCTCTCAAGTGGGGTGTAGATGTTTGCACAACCCCACTTGTCGAGAAGGTCACGATGATGATCTCGACTCAGTCCTTTGGTGAATCCGTCAGCAAGTTATTCTGCACTTTTAGCATATGGAGTAGAGATCTCTTTTCTTTGAACCTTTTCACGAACATAATGACAATCAATTTCGATATGCTTAGTCCATTCATGAAAAACTGAATTTGTTGCAATATGTATTGCTGCTTGATTGTCACAGAACATGAAAATAGGTAGATCGACTGACATCTTCATTTCTGTTAGGAAAGTTTCAACCCAGGTTATTTCACTGGCAATAGTTGCCATGGTCCTATACTCAGCTTCTGCACTAGATCTGGCAACCACCTCTTGCCACCAACAAAAACACAATATCCTGTGGTAGACCTTCTGTCTAAACTTTCTGCTCAGTCTGCATCTGTGAACCCTTGAATTTGATGACAATCGTTCCGCTTGTACCATAATCCTTGGCTTGACGTTCCTTTCAAATACTGCAATATTCGATTTACGATTTTCTAATATAGTTCCTGAGGAGCATGCATACATTGGCTTGCGAGGTTGACGACATATGTAATGTCTGGTCGAGTAATAGTTAAATAGATTAGTTTTCCAACTAATCTCTGGTATCCTTCCTTATTAACAGTTACATCATCAGGAGAGATAATAGATTTTTGTCCGTTTCCACCAGAGTTTCAACGAGCTTACACCCAGTTTTTCCTGCACTTTTAAGAAGATCTAACATATATTTCCTTTGAGATAAAAACAAACCCTTTCTTGAATGAGTTATTTCAATGCCTAAGAAGTAGCGAAGTTTGCCCAAATCTTTTATGTCAAAGGTGTTATGCGGAAGCCTCTTTGTTTCTTGAATGCCTTCATCATTTGTACCTGTCACAATGATATCATCCATATATACCAAGATAATAACCAAGTGATTACCTTCTCCTTTGACAAACATTGAATTGTCAGCATTGCTTCTGACAAATTTATGTTGTTTCAAGCAACTGCTCAATCGATGGTACCACGCCCTAGGAGATTGTTTCAGGTCATAAATGGCTTTATGTAGTTTGCATACTCTATCAGTATTTTCTTCTTCAGGATGTCCAGGTGAAAGTTTCATATACACTTCTTCTTTTAAGTCTCTCTGCAAGAAAGCACTTTTAACATCTAATTGATAGAGAGGCCAATTGTAATTACAAACAACAAATAAGAGAATTCTGACGATATTCATTTTGGCAACAAGAGCAAATGTTTCATCGTAATCAAGACCTTGAGTCTGAGTATACCCTTTAGCCACCAACCTGGTCTTGTATCTCTCTATAGTCCCGTCACTGTTATGTTTTATCTTATATACCCAGCGACATCCGACTGCCTTTTTTCCAAGAGGTAAAGAAACAACTTCCCAGGTCTTATTTTTATAAAGAGCTTGTAGCTCTTCATTCATAGCTCGAACCCATATTGAATCAATTCTAGCCTCCTCATATGTGGATGGCTCCTTATTCTGAGAAATGCGACTAATGTAGGCTTTGTGAGTCATGCTAATTTTGTGATACCCAATATAATTTTCAATAGGGTACATAACTGAGAATGTAACATAATAATTTAAATGAGCAAGAGCTCTGGTTTGGCGCTCTGACCTTCTTAGCAAAGGTTGATTTTCTATTTCAGAGTTTGCCTCTTGCGATGAGTCAAAAGTTCTTCCTATGCTAGTTGCAATTTTTTCATATGAGTCGGTCGCAGGCAGAACTACTTCTTCCTGAGAATAGTTTTTCTCAAATATGTCTCTAAATGTTGTCTCCCCCTGACATTGATTTTGCTGAAAGTATGAAATATTTTCGTTAAATTAGACATCTCTGGTGATAAAAAAATGTTGCTCTTCTACATTATAGCATTTATATCCCTTTTGAGACTCAGAATACCCCAAGAAAACACATTTGGAAGCACGACTGCTAAGTTTATCCGATCCTTGTTTGGCTATGAATACAACACATCCAAAGGTTCTCATGTGATTTAAATTGAGTTTCTGCCCCTTTAGAATCTCAAGAGGAGAGTATTTTTCTAAAATCTGGCTAGGCAGACGATTTATAATATAGCAAGCAGTCAGAACATCATCACTCCAAAATATTTTTGGAACATTCATTTGGAATAATAGGGCTATGGTAACTTCAAGAAAATGACGATTTTTCCTTTCGGCTACTCCATTTTGTTGAGAAGTACCTACGCAGATAAATTGATGGTTTACACCCTTTTGTTTTTCAAATTCGTCAAACTAAGTATTCTTATACTCAGTGTCGTTGTCAGATCTTAGGATCTTGATTTTTGTATCATATTGGTTTTCTACCATAGAAAAAAACTCTTTAAATTTACCAAGAAATTCATTTTTGGTCTTAAGTAAAGAGATCCATATAACTTTTGAAAAATCGTCAATGAATATTAGATAATATCTAAAACCAGAGTAAGGCGTCACAGGAGAAGGTCTCCATACATCGGTATGAATTAGATCAAATGGTTTTTCAACAATATTATCTGATCTAGGAAAGGAAAGTCTAGTCATTCAAGCATATCTACAAACATCACACGAATGACAATCAAATTGAAAATCAAGAAACAAAATGTTCAATGACTGGCTTGATGGGTATCCTAGGTGTTTATGCCACAGACATCCTTCATATTTTTCAGCAAGCATGGCTCTTTCGTGTCTTTCAAGCACATAAAGACCGTCTAAATTTTTTCCTTCACCAATCACTTTCTTCGTCGCCCTGTCCTGAAATATCATATTATATGGTGAGAAAGTGATATTGCAATTAAGCTCATTTGTAATTTTTGACACAGATAATAAGTTGGCCGATAGGCTTGGGACTACCATAACATCCAGTTCTTTTACACGATCAAACGACTGAAATCTACTAATACCTGTTACCTCAACTTTTGTTTCATCCGCAATGACAACATGCTTGCAGTCGCAAATTAGTTTTAGCCTGGATTTATCAGTTATGGTGAAACACATATGTTCACTTGCTCCCAAATTAATGATCCCATTTTTATCATTGTGATAAGCAAAAATATTACCTGGATTTGAAGGAGAGGATATGGAAGCCGTCATAGCTACTTGATCATTTTTCTGACAAACGGTTTTAAGCAGCTCGGCAATATTCTTCAATTGAGTAGACAAATCTTCTGAGCTAACTTTATCATTCGGGTTTGAAGTGGTAGCCACATGACTAGATGGTGCGGTTTCATGGGGACGTTGAGTTGGAGCAGTTCCTGGTTTACCGTGAAGGTTCCAGCATCTATCCCGGGTATGTCCATTTTTTTTACAAATGGTACAAGAAATCTGGTTTCTTATTTTGTGACCTGATGACTCATAGTTTTTGCTGCACAAGCTACATCATCAGGAAAAAGAGCTCTATTAGATGCTTCAAGGAGAGACTTCTCTACATTCATTACTCGACAACGAGTTTTCTCTTTCATTATGATAGAGCATATATTGTTAACTGATGGTAATTCAGTTGATAACAAGATTTGGCTTTGAACTTGATCAAATTCATTCCCAAGCCCAACGAGCAATTGAAATGCTTTTTCCTTTTCACAAAGTTTTTTAAAGGAAATCATATTCGTGCATGTAGATGTATATGACTCATATTCATCCCATAGACGCTTCATTTTTACAAAAAGGTCAGAGAAACCTTGAGTATTCTTCTTGAGGTTATGAATCTCGCAAGACAATTGATACATACAAGCTATATTGTTTTGCTTGCTATACATTTCTTCAGCAGTGGTCCATATTTCTTGAGCAGTATTTAAAAATAAGAAACCCTCAACAATTCAATTTTCCATCAAATTAAGAAGCCAAGACATAACAAGGTCATTGACAGACCTCCAATCACGATATTTGGGGTCATTTATGCTTGGCCTAGTTATTTCTCTATTAATATATCCGAGTTTAGATCTACCGCTTAAGTATAGGGAAACCAATTTGGACCACGAAAGATAATTTGTACCATTCAATAATATTGATGTGATTTTTGTATTAGGTACATGATCCTGAATGAGAATTCGCTCTGTTGATGATGGAGATTGTGGTTGTACTGACGAGTTGTTTGCCATGAAAAGGAATCACACACAGTTACCAGAAACACTTGACAAAATAAGAGAAAGACACAGCAGCCAGAGATCAACTAGGCTTTGATACCATGTAGCGATTTATGAGATATCGCCGTGTAGCGATTTATGAGAGATACCACTGTAGCGATTTATGAGAGATCACTATGTAGCAATTTATGAGATGACTCACACCACCATGTAGCGATATGTAGATAGGAAGCAATTTGTAGGTATCACTGTGTAACGATTTACACAGTGTACCAAATGGATCACGAATACAATTTGCCAAAAGAAGAAATTAGCGTGGTTTGGTCATATTAGACCTACATCCATGGCAAACACTCTCGCTCTCTTTTTTCTTATATTTGATTCATCAGGGATACGATATTTATAATACACAACATATAACTAACTTGGAAAAAATCATAGCGGTACGATATACAGTTTCCATAACCAACTTGATACGCAGAGATATTTCCTGTAACTGTCGGGATCAGATCTCGTAAATCAAGGAGAGAGAGAAGAGAAGGGTTATCGTCAACACTGCCCATATCTTGTATAAACTGGAGCAAAACATTTGCCACTTCTTATGGAAAAGCTCTCATGAAGAGAAGTACACTCACCTCATGAAATGGGATAGAGTGTGTAAACCACTAGAAGAGGGAGGATTAGGACTGAGAAACTTAAGGGAGATGAACATTGTGTGCCTATCAAAAATAGTGTGGAGGCTGGCAGCAAACATTCCTTTACCATAAGTTTTCCTGATCAGAAGGAAATAGAGAGAGAGTCCATGTGGGTTCCCTGCCCCAGTTTGAAGGGTTTAGCTAGATGGAGTGGCATGAAACAAGGGGCAGTGGCAATTTCGGAACACACTAAATTGGAGCTTGGGGGAAGGGGGGGGGGGTTGTGTGGAGTTTTGGTGTGACCCATGGTGTTTGCAGCCCCCCCCCCTCAACTTCCTTACCCACAACACCAAAGCAGTTATGTACAACAGTCTTCAAGGAATCAAAGTGAAGGATCAACTTGATCATAATCAAGCCCCTGACTGCCAACTAGTTGAATCAATTCTTAGAGTTCCAGACTCAATCAAGATGATGGTCAACAACCAAAAATGGCAATCAAGCCAACCTGATAAGTTGACTTGAAAATTCAAAAAGACATTTTCAATCACAACAGCTTGGGAGGCTACATGTAAATAAGATGTTACAGCTATCTAGCGTGATCTTTTCCTGTATTATGGCTAACAGAATATTGATATGTATGACAGGATGATGTCATTAATTACCTTTTTTGTTTTCAGCCTTAGTATCTCTTTATCCTTATCAGGATCATGACACTTTATATATATATATATATATATATATATATATATATATATATATATATATATATATGCTCTCTTCCTTGAGAATATATAAAAAGATCACCGTTGAGTTTCCATGGACGTAGGCCACATTAGCCGAACCATGTATGCCCTAGTGTCTCTGCATGTATGTACGTATGAATGTTTCAATTTATGTATTTCCATTTGATTTCAACATGGTATCAGAGCGTTTGATGTCTATAACTCGCGTGGAAAAGATCTGGTGATCATTCTGTGTTTGCGTAAAGGTATCAATCTCCACTGTTGTGCGTGATGCCTTACCATTGAAGGTATTATTTCTCCTCCAACTTTCCCATTTGCTCTTGTCCAGAGTTTCATTTGGCTGATCACTCCAACAAGATGGTGGTTCAAGAACAGAACCCAATCTTGAAAATTACCTCTATACCGTTGAATGGCCAAAACTATATGAGTTAGTCTAAAACAGCCAATTTATTTTAAAGTGGGAAAGAAAAGTTGGGATATGTCACAGGCAAGAATAAAGTCCCTGAAATGTCATAGCTCCTCAATTCCATGAAACCACATATAGTTGAATCTCTTCTGTACAAAGAGACAACCAAAGAAATCTGGAAAACCCTAAAAGAGCGATACAATGAACACAATAACTTGGCTAGAGTCTTTTAACTCCAGCAAGATATAACAAGATACATGTGTGAAGATAAACCCATCAATTTGTATCTTAGCACATTGGCTGATACATGGGATGAATTGGGTCAATATCAGCCATCCACCTCCAATCTTGATGTCATTAACCAGCGTACAAAAGAAGACAAAGTCTTCAAAGCCTTGGCTGGACTTAGTAGTGATTTCGAAGGTCTTAGAAGCCAAATTCTTATGACTACTCTGCTGCCCAACTTTAATATGATTTGTCAAACTATCCAACGAGAAGCATCCCGAAAGAAAATCATGAATCCAGATCTTAAACCTATCGAAGAACAGGGAGACCGAATGGCGTTCAAGTCCCATGTCACACCTCCATCCGCCATGGTTCCACCAACAAATGATATGATGGCCAAGGCAAATCTAAGAGCCAAAGTCGGCTCACATGCTCCTATAGTAAAAAACTAGGCCATACTGGTGAACGTTGTTGGGATATAGTCGGCAAACCACCTAAGGAAAAAATGAATGTGCAAAAATCAAAAGCTGCAAACTTTGTTACAAAAGATGACCTTGCAAATTTTTTTGAACAGTTTTCCAAGACCAACCTTGTCTCCAATCAGCCCGTTCAGCCACACGATGAAGGTATGAATCATGCTCTTACACTCTATGACAATAATTTCAAATAGGTTATGGATTTTGGAGCTACAGATCACATGATGAATCAATCTAATCGTCTGGATGAGCTGACCTTGGTAAGTAAAAAACTGGTTTTTATAGCAAATAATTCACCAATCTCAGTTAGAGGAACCGACATGTATAGTTTGTTGAATCATGAGATAAAATTGGATGTTCTGTATGTACCTCAAATCACGTCAAGTTTATTGTCAGTTAGTAAGCTTACTAAAACTCATAATTGCTTGGTTATTTTCTCTCCTAAAAGCATAATATTTCAGAGCATGAAAACGAGGAAGGAGATTGGTAGAGGATCAGAATGCAATGGTCTGTACGTGCTCAATCAAGTCGATGCAACAACTTTCATAACTCATGGTGATGATTCTTTTTCCTGATGGCACTCTCGTCTAAGACATGCTTCCAGCCATGTCATAAAAACTTTTTTTCCTGATTTGATTCTTACCTCATTAGCATGTGATGTATGTGAATTCGCCAAAGCTACAAGCATACCCTTTCATAAAACTAGTAGACGGTCAGATGCATTGTTTGATCTCGTTCATTCTGATGTCTGGGGAGCAGCCCCTACTAAGTCCAACTATGGGAACCGGTATTATATTACCTTCATAGAAGATAAATCCTAAACTACTTGGATCTTTTTTTTGAAAAATAAAAGCAAAGTGCCAAAACTTTTTGAAGATTTTTACATTATGGTACTTGCACAGTATGCAGTTAAAATAAAAAGGCTTCAATTTGACAATGGGGGGCAAATATGTCAATACTGCTCTACATGATTTCATGATTAAAAAGGGGATCAGACCATAAAATACTTGTTTGGGTACTCCACAATAAAATAGAGTTGCCGAGGGGTACAAGGCCATACTCGTAGCGAAGGGATACACCCAAAAAGAAGGGATTGCTACAATGAAACTTTTTCTCCTGTTGCAAAAATGAGTTCAATTTGTACCTTACTTTCAGTTGCCTCTATTAAAAGGTGGAAAAGTTTTCAATTAGACGTCAAAAAATGCATTTTTACATGGAGACTTAGAAGAACAAATCTTTATGGATCCTCCTCCCGGTATTGAAAAGAAAACCAGGTTTGCAAATTAAAAAAATCTCTTTATGGTTTAAAACAATCACCGAGAGCTTGGTTTTCAAAGTTGAGTATAGCTCTCATCAACTTGGGGTTTCAAAGGAGCACTGCCGATTATACTATGTTCTCGTCCATCAAATCTATAGGTAACGTAATTTTGTTGGTCTACATAGATGATATCATCATGACAAGAGATGATATATGTTTTATGCAAAATATCAAGTCTCAGCTGCATAGGCAATTTGAAATTAAAGGCCAAAAAAGTTGAGATATTTCCTAGGAATTGAAGTTGCTCATTCTGAACAAGGGATGTTTCTATGTCAGCAAAAATACATGTTAGACTTGTTGAAAGAAACTGACACATCGGAGGCTAAGGTCGCAGATACTCCGTTAGAACCATATTGTAAACTGCATAAAGATGGGGGTGACATCATTCAAAACATTGAATAATTTCAAAAAATTATGAGAAAACTAATATATCTCACTGTAACCCGACCAAACATTACATATGTTGTCAACCTTGTCAGCCAATTCATGCACTCTCCTCGATTGACTCATCTGGAAGCAGTTCATAGAATTTTA
Organism: Nuphar pumila; assembly: GCF_984573655.1. Classification (NCBI taxonomy): domain Eukaryota; kingdom Viridiplantae; phylum Streptophyta; class Magnoliopsida; order Nymphaeales; family Nymphaeaceae; genus Nuphar; species Nuphar pumila. Next base: position 88,249,741 of record NC_143261.1, read on the forward strand.
AGATATTTAAAAGGTAGTCTGGGCAAAGTATCCTTTTGAAGCAAGATTCAACTCTAAATGTTGTTGGCTATACCGATGCTGATTGGGCAGAAGACCCAAATGATTGTAGGTCAACCACAGGTTATTGTACTCTTGTAGGAAGAAACAATGTCTTGGAAGAGCAAGAAACAAACATTCATTGCCAGATCCAATGTAGAAGCTGAATACAGAGCTATGGCGACAAGCACATGCAAACTTGTTTGGATAAAAGCCTTACTTAAAGATATGGGCGTCATCATTATGGAGCAGATGAAATTAAGGTGTGACAATATGGCAGCCATCCACATTAGAGAAAATCTGGTATTTCATGAGCGAATTAACTAAGCACATTGTCACTTTGTTCACGAAAAAATTCAAGATCATACCATTACAACTCTCCATGTGTCAAGCTGTGACCAATTAGTAGATATATTTACTAAATCTCTTAGTAAAAAAAATATGGAGATATCACGAGCAAGTTGGGGCAGATTGATATCTGCTCTCCAACTTGAGGGAGAAATTGTTACGGTTATCTAGCGTGATCTTTTCCTATATTCTGGCTAGGGATGGCAGTGGGGCGGGGCGTGGGACAAGGTCTCCACCCCCGCCCCGCCTCAAGATTTTATCCTCCACACTCGCCTCCATCCCCGGCGGGGATGGATTTTATCCTCCACCCCCGCCTTCATCCCCGTTTCATGTCCTCCATCCCCGGTTCAAACGGGGATGAGGCGAGGCGGGGCGGGAATATTGCGGGGAAAAGTGGTCGGGGCGAGGTTGGGGCGGGGATGAGGCGGGGAAGTGGTCGGGGTGGGTAAAAGTGCACGTCCATCCCTGGACGGGGATGGATTTTAACCTTCGTCCCCGCCTCCATCCTCGTTTCATACCCTTCATCCCCGGTCCAAACGGGGCGAGGCGGGGCGAGGCCCCGCTTTCCCCCGGTCCACTGTCATCCCTAATTCTGGCTAACTGAATATTGATATATATGGCAGGACGATGTCATTACCTTTTTTGTTTTCCAGCCTTGGTATCTCTTGATCCTTATTCGGATCATGACACTTTATATATATATATATATATATATATATATATATATATATATATATATATATATATTTGCCTGCTCTCTTTCTTGAGAATATATAAAAAGGTCATCGTTGAGTTTCCTTGGACGTAGGCCACATTGGCTGAACCACGTATGCCCTAGTGTCTCTGCATGTATGTGCGTATGAATGTTTCGGTCTCTGTATCTCTATTAGATTTCAACATAAGAGACCCTATTTTTAAAGCAATCCCCAGTCACTCAAAGGTGGAGATTTCTCTCACACTGGTACCCACCTGATACAGAGTGGCTGGTGTAGTTAGCATTAAGGGTGTTTTTCCGGAGAACTGGAGAATGGGCTTCACGATACGTTCACATTTGGGAGTTTTCGATCATGCGGGCTGCTTTACAACAAGAAGGAATTTAAGTGACAAAGAGTGAATGGCATGGGCAGATGATGTCTTGTAGGTTGACCCTAAGATGAACGTCATACTTTGAATCTGGCAGAGCAGATCTTTGCTCCTCTATTAAGCTATTTTTTGAAGGGTGACAATGAAGTAATTCCATACCTCAAACGTTGATGGATCTTTTGTACAATTTCAATAGGATTAGTGTACAGATTCCCAAATATAAATCTCAAACCATTGTTAGTGTTCCGGACCACCATGTTTTTCACCTTTTTGCTCTAATGTATATACCTCTTTGGCACTCTAGAGTGCCCCACAAGGCCTTACGGCCTAAGAACCCCGTGTATTCAGACCCTCTCTTCCCCTCTTGATGTACTTTGCTTTGAAGTATCTATAAAGAAGCTTTTTGCATCTCTCTCTCTCTCTTTGTGCTTGTGCTTGTGCATACGCATACTCTTGCTTCCGCTCGTGCGCGTGTGTTGTGTGTTGCTTGTGCGCTTAAAAGGCCTGCCTTCGGTGTGTGTGATTGCCCGAAGCTACGTCACGGGGGCCTTCGCTTCCCAGCCCGTGACAAGTTGGTATCAGAGCCTTGTCGACATTGGGAGTGACAATGGCACCGAAGAAGATTGCCATGACTCCTTCAAGCAGTGTGGTTCCTGCTGAAGAGGACTTCATGGCCAATGATCGGGTGTCAGCCATCTCGCGCGATGTGGCGGAGCTGACTGGATCAGTGACCAACATGGAGAAGTTGGTTAATGGAACTTGTGTTTCTTTCAGAGATCTCAATGCAGAGATCAAGACAACAGTAAAGGGAGTGGAAGACTCGGTGGAAAGTCTTGCCACTAAACTTAACTACTCGTGGAGGACTTTTCCACCAGATTTGATGATTTGTTGGGTCAGTTTAACATCATGGCTGCTGAATTGGATGTTGTTCGACGAAAGAATGAACAGTTAGAGCGGCAGTTGAGAACTGCCCCGGCTGGCGGTGTTGCGACATATGTGGAGAGACCACGTTACAGGCTACCTGAGCCCGCAAAGTATAAAGGCACGCGGGACTCAAAGGATCTCGAGAATTTTATCTACGAGATGGACCAATTTCTAGAAGCTGCGAGGATAGAAGAGGACGCAGATAGGCTGCGCACCGCAATAATGTACTTTGCGGATGAAGCGACCCTTTGGTGGAGACGTCGCTTAGGTGATGTTCGACGGGGATTGGTTGCTATAGCCTCATGGGAAGACCTCCAGAAGGAAATGCGAGACTACTTTCTACCTAAAAATCAAGAGAAAATGGCCTGCAAAAGGTTATTGGCATTGAAACAGACAGGGTCAGTACATGACTATGTCAAGGCATTCTCTTCGATAATGTTGGAAGTGGAGAGAATGGATGATAAAGATCAGTTGTTTTACTTTGGCAACGGGTTGCAAGGATGGGCAAACCAAGAACTTATCCGGCATGACCCCGCAACACTAGTTGAGGCGCTTGCAGTTGCAGAGAAACTTGCCGAGTTGGATAGGAATGACCCTGCATTTCAAGGCAGACAGCAGGGAAATGATTGCAACAACCGAAGGGACAATCGAAGAAATGACCAAGGACAAAATGCTGGTCGGAGAAACCAGCAGAATCATGGTCGTCAAGATGGCCAAAATAATAATCAGAATTGGAATAACTTTCAAGGTGGTAATTATCGTCACCGTGACTGTCGTATCTGCCATGAGAATCATTGGCAGAATACATGTCCCAATAGAAACCGCGGTCAAGGAAATGGAGATAACCGCGCACCCCGAGTTGTGAATGCTGTTCAGGGTGAGGAAGAGAATCAACTTGCAGAGGCGCCAACAGTTGGCGCAATGCAGATGATGAATGCAGTAAAGGCCACAACCAGTGTGAAACCGATGGTATGCAAAGAACTGATGTATTTGGAACTTTTGCTCAACGAAAGACTTACCAAGGCATTGGTAGACACGGGTGCCACGCACAATTTCATCTCGCGTGAATAAGCAGAACGGTTGGGATTACAGTGGGAACAAAAAGAGAGCCACATGAAAGAGGTTAATTCAGAGGCTAAAGCCATCTATGACGTTGCTCAGGATATACCAGTGCGGATCCACAACTGGTCAGGAAGGATCGCGTTATCAGTCGCACCCATGGATGATTTTAAAGTCATCATCGGGATGAAATTATTGAGAAGCAACAGGGCAGTGCCTATGCCCCACCTTAACGTTGTCAGCTTTGAGAGTGAGAGTCAGCCCTGCATGGTTACTGCGATGACAGGAAAGCCTTGTGAACATTTGGTGTCTGCGCTCCAGTTGAAGAGAGGCATGAAAAGTGGTGACGAGATTTTTCTTGTCACAATCCGTGCTACAGATGAGGTAGAAAAAGTCGCGGATGTCCTAGAGGCCTTAGCGCCAGTATTAAAGGAGTTCGGTGATGTTATGCCCGCCGAGATGCCGAAGAAGCTACCTCCGAGGCGCGAGGTAGATCATCAGATTGAATTAATACCGGGTGCACAGCCACCCACAATATCTCCTTATCGCATGGCAATTCCTGAGTTGCAGGAATTACGCAGACAATTGGATGGTATGCTCGAAGCAGGAATAATCCAACCATTCAAAGCTTCTTTTGGAGCGCTCGTGCTCTTTCAAGCAAAGCACGATGGGTCAAGCGGTTGTGCGTCGACTATAGGGCACTGAACAAAATGACAGTGAAGAACAAGTACCCGCTTCCTTTGATCGCAGACTTGTTTGATCAACTTGGAAAGGCGAAGGTCTTCTCTAAGTTGGATTTGAGATCAGGCTACTGGCAAGTGAGAGTTGCAGAAGGGGATGAGGCAAAGACTACTTGTGTAACGCGATATGGGGCGTTCGAATTCCTTGTCATGCCCTTTGGCTTGACGAACGTGCCCGCTACCTTTTTGACCCTAATGAATAAGATCTTCTACCCGCACCTCGACAAGTTTGTCGTCGTCTATTTGGATGACATAGTGATGTATAGCGACTCGATGGAGTAGCATGTTTAGCACCTTCAGATTGTGTTTCAGACTTTGAAGGACCACAAATTGTATGTCAAGCGAGAGAAGTGCCTATTCAGTCAAAAGGAAGTCCATTTTCTAGGGCATATTGTTGGAGGAGGCACTCTCAAAATGGACCACAAGAAGATTGAAGCTATTCAAGCATGGGAGCCGCCCTCTAAGGTTCCTAAGTTGCGCTCTTTCTTGGGGCTTGCAAATTATTATCGACGCTTCATCAAGGGATACTCGCAGATTGCGGCTGCGCTCACAGATCTGTTGAAGAAAGACAGACCATGGCTATGGTCTGATGCCTGCCAGAAGGCTTTTGATGGGTTAAAATATGCCTTGACAGAGGAGCCAGAGCTGAAGTTGCCTGACTGTCGGCAACCCTTTGAAGTGCAGACCGATGCGTCTGACTTTGCTATTGGTGGGGTGTTGCTCCAAGAAGGACATCCCATCGCATTTGAAAGCAGGAAGTTGAACGACGCTGAACGTCGATACACGGTGCACGAGCGCGAGATGTTGGCGGTCGTGCATTATCTCCGCACATGGAGACACTATCTCTTGGGATCACAATTTGTTGTGCGCACTGACAATGTTGCGACAAGCTACTTCCAAACTCAGAAGAAGCTGAGTCCAAGGCAAGCACGTTCGCAGGATTTCTTGGCAGAATTCGATATGGTCCTCGAGTATAAGCCAGGCAGGACCAATGTTGTGCCCGACGCCTTGAGTCGAAAGGCGGAACTTGCAGCTTTACTCTCTTGGGAGGGCAGTGTGAGCCAACCGACGAGCGATCTTCTTGAACAAGTGTGAAAAGCTTCGAAAAGTGACCCAATGGCTCAACAACTGATTGTATTGGTGAAGGAAGGAAAGACGCGGAGATTCTGGCTAGAGAATGGTTTGCTCCGCGCTGCGGGCGGTCGTCTATATATTCCGCGACAATATACCTTGAGGAGGCGCTTGATGCACGAGTGCCATGATACTACTTGGGCGGGTCACCCAGGACAATAGAAGACCTTGGCATTGTTGGAACGTGCATTCTACTGGCCGCAGATGCGCGATGACGTAGATGCCTATGTGCGGACTTGCTTGATTTGCCAACAAGACAAGCCCATCAATCAGAGACCCGGTGGACTACTGGAGCCCCTACCTGTGCCTAGTCGCCCGTGGGAGTGCATAACCATGGACTTCATTGTAAGCTTGCCGAAAGCACAAGATTGCAGTTTGATTTATGTGGTTGTGGATAGGTTCTCGAAGTATGCTATCTTCATGCCTGCCCCTGCCACCCGCTCAGCAGCTGATACTGCAAAGTTATTCGTGCAAAACGTAATTAAGCATTGGGGAATTCCAGAGAGCATCGTCAGTGATCGTGATGCACGCTTCACTGGCAAGTTTTGACGAGAAGTGTTTCGCTTAATGGGGACGAACTTGCATTTCGGCACAAGTTTTCACCCCCAAACCGACGGACAGACAGAGAGAATAAATGGCATGCTGGAGGAATACCTGCGGCACTTTGTCAGTGCCAACCAAAGGGATTGAGTTGATTTACTTGATGCGGCTCAATTCTGCTACAACCTTCAAAAGAGTGAGTCATCCGGCCATAGTCCATTTGAAGTCGCAACTGGACAACAGCCGTAGACTCCGCACTCCCTTGCTGCGCGAGGACGTGGAAAAACACCTTATGCATACCAGTTTGTCAGGAACTGGCAAGATCAGACAGAGTTGGCGAAGGCATATCTAAACAAGACAACCAAGCACATGAAGAAATGGGCAGATGAGAAGCGTCGCCCAGCAGAATTTCGAGTTGGAGACAAAGTGTTGGCAAAGCTCTTTCCTGGCTGCACAACTATCTTTCGGGGCCACCACCGAGGCCTTATTCGCAAGTATGATGGCCCCTTCAACATCATCAAAAGTGTGAGAAACTTGGCGTACCGGCTGGACTTGCCAGCAAACTTTCAAGTGCACCCGGTATTCCATATATGCAACCTGAAGCCATTCCACGAAGATGAAGGAGATCCTCAACGGAGCATGCCTCAACGTGCTCCGATCCCGCAACGAGCACCTTCAACAGTTAGTGTACCAGGCAAAGATCCAGATATCATCCTCAACCATTCCAACAACTATCTAGGGGAAGTCAAAAAGTACTTAGTGCAGTGGAAAGGATTGCCAGAATGTGAAGCCACCTGGGAGAAAGCCAACAGCATGTTTCGGCATCAATAGCTTGTAGAAGGCTACCATGAACAATTGGCGTCGAGGACGGCGCCAACTTAGGCGGGGGAGCGTGTTCCGGACCGCCATATTTTTCACCTTTTTGCTCTAATGTATATACCTCTTTGGCACTCTAGAGTGCCCCACAAGGCCTTACGACCTAAGAACCCCGTGTATTCGGACTCTCTCTTCCCCTCTTGATGTACTTTGCTTTCAAGTATCTATAAAGAAGCTTTTTGCATCTCTCTCTCTTTGTGCTTGTGCATATGCGTACTCTTGCTTCCGCTCGTGCGCGTGTGTTGTGCGTTGCTTGTGCGCTTAAAAGGCTTGCCTTCGGTGTGTGTGATTGCCCGAAGCTACGTCACGGGGGCCTTCGCTTCCCAGCCCGTGACAGTTAGGTACCTCACTCAATTAGCTAAGGGCGACATAAACAAAATGTGGAAAGATCGCCCCCCTAATTGGTTCCCCTCTCAAGAAGCGGATGATACATTCCCAGTGTAAAGTTTTCATTCTGAAATATATATCTGGTCTAAACCCAGCTTGCCTTTAAAATAAATAAAATGGGTGATATAACGTTTCACGGATGCAAATGGGTGAGGGATGGAGGTTTTGCAATTTTTTACTCATCTGAATTCCATTCTGATCCAAATTTTCGTATATTAAGCTGTTCTGGATCCGACCGTTTACTTCCTTAGTTCCACGCCATTGGATCAAACCAACAGCATATTTAGTTTTGGTGTCACGTAAAAAGGGAGTGGTGATTGTTTGTGTGTTGCCACGGGATTTCGTTTCTTTACCTCTCTTGAAGAATCCAGCAAACACATGCTTTTTCTAGCTTTCTTTCAATGCCAAGTAAAAGTTTAGATTTTCTGAACCTGCGAGTGAAAATTCCAATCGCAACACTTTCTCATGTTTTTATAACCGTAGAAAAAGTGCACGTTGTGAACGTGATTGTCACTTGGCTACAACGCATGCAGCGGAACCATCGTCCACGGAAACCAAAACGGATGTGGAAAGAGGTTCCTCTGTTTGTGTGGTCACAGTGGGGGGGATGGAGCTACGGATCCGGGCATCGGACCCCATTTCGATCCATACGAGCATTTCGAAAAAAAAAAAGAAAGGAATTCAAGCCCAATATGGTCATTTCGACCCAGCATGTCGGTTCTGTAAGCTTTTGGCAAAGGAGGAAATTTGTTTTTATTTTTTTGAAAATTTTTAATGGTCAACGGTACGGCCATCCCCCTGGGGGGGCGCCACCCATGTCTCTGCCCTGACACCGACCTGTTGCTTTTCCCACCCACCCCATTGCATCGCATCGTTTCAGCGTCGACCCGATGACGTGGCAGACAGGAACGGGGCCAGCTCCCGTCGGCCTGCAGGCCCCATCATTAGTGGGGCCCACACCAGCTGTGTGGTTTCTGTTCCCTCTCAGGCGCTCACATGGCATGAGTGATGTAGAGGCTCGGGGCCCCGCTCAGGCAAAGTCGACGACGTCACGTCCGCCAGGTGGGGTCCACATGCCCCCACCCCCCCACCAGCGTTTTTGCTCATGCGGGCATCTTGGCCGTCTGTTCGCATTTTGGATGAATGCCACGTGGTTTTCTTGACTTTTGATCTTTTTAAAATGCAAATCGGATGGCCACGATGTCAGCATGAGCAAAAACGCTCATTTTCAGCATCACCTGATCTGCTTCGACCACCACCCCGGTTTAGAGTTCCCTCTTGACCAGATCTGGTGGCCCCCATCGGACTGGGCTTCTTAGAGGTGGGAAAAGTGACGGCATCCGATGTTTGTTTTACTACCAAGACAAGCGTTTGTGGGGAACACTTTTCCTATACATTTTTTGGACCTTTATAGAAAGGGCATGATGCTTCTCCTTCTGCAAGTACGGGAAAGACCATGCCCACCTGATAATGGATCTGGACCCTTCAAGATCCAATCTTGACGCATAAACATGGTCTTCTGTTCTGGGTCAGACTGTGTCAAAGCTTCCAGCTCCTTTTCTGGCAACAACAGCCACGTTATAAGTCATTAGGGTGGGGAAATTTGGGTCTTGTTCAGCGTATGTTTGGGAGTCACGGGAAAGTGGGTCCGGACATCATGAGCTCACCAACCTTTCTACTGTTGTGTACCATTCAGTAGGACTACAAGTGTGTCGGTACTGTCTGACCGGATGACACCTACAATTCAATCCGACCTGCTGTTTTCCTGATTTGGACCATCTGGGTTCGTGGGTTCGCTCCAGTCATTTCTCAATCCTACCAAACCCGATCCGACCTATACCATAGGGTTTTGGTATTACTGACCAAACACCTCAATGTACTCTTTAGCATTTGCCTAGCCCTTTGCGAAACTGGTAGGGCTGACTTAGCACTGATGGGTCGGGTATCAGTTCTGTTGACAGCCCTGATTGCGTAAATATCGGATTTTATGCGTTTGCATCTAGGTGTGTCAACGGGTCTGGTTTACCTGGACCAAACCCTATAGGGTCCAGGTATGGTGACAAATAAGAAGACCCAATTAAGAATCGGGTCCAGACTCCAATGTCTGATTAATACATGGACCCGAGTATAGTTTGTGCAATTTTATACCAGACCCAAGCCCGACCTGACTTCTGATTAAGACCCAGAAATTTTCAATGTAAAAATGATAAAAAATATTATTTTATAGAGTATGGTTTGGGTCTGGTTCATGTAGTTCTTATAAGGTTCGGGTATAGTTTTTCTTAGAATAAACCTGATTAGACCCAGGTCCGAACCCGATACCATACCAGAAAATCTGATCCAAGTCTGGTTCTACCTAGGTCCCAACAAAACCCAACCCGTTGACACCCCTACTTGTCTAGGGATGGCAGTGGGCCGGAGGGAAACGAGCCCCGCTCCTCCTCGACTCATTTGGATCAGGGCTGGACTTACGCTTTCCTCTGCCCCGCCTCGTCTCCATCCGGATCTCCGCCCTGCCTCGTCCACAATCCTTCTTTAGAGATGGCAATGGACTGAAGGAAAACAGAGCCCCACCCTGTTCGGATCGGGGATGGAGCTGGAGATGGAGGTTAAAATGCAGGGATGGGGGGCATGGATTGAAGGTAGGATTTTGAGATGGAGACCTTCTCCCCTGCCCCCGCCCCGATCCACTGCCATCCCTAACCAGGACCCAGTTGGTCTGTCTTCCTACCTAGCTTTTTGACATGTATGTTTGGTTTGCTGGGCCATTGGAGTCATGAATCACAGAATCAGATGAAGCAATCAAAAAACGATTTACAAAGCGGTTTATCACTGTTCATTTCCGGTGTTTGTTTAGCCAATGCCAATGAGATTCATTATTCTATCATTTGCATGAGAATAATATATTTGTGGGGCCATATGGCAAGTCTTGCCAATAACTTGTTTCCAAGATGTATCACAAATCTTATTCTTTGGAAAATCTCAGCGAGGAAAATCGTGGTAGAATCTCAAGAAAATATTGTTAACTAAAATGTTAAAATTATAAAAACGTACATACAACTACATACAAAGTACAAGAATATATAAAAATTATTTTAGAAAAGTGTTTTTATCGGGTTAATATCAGAACCAAAACATGGTTTCTTCGTAACAGGCAGTCTTTCAAACAGAATTCAATTTCTCACGATTTTTTCTCGTCTTTTATCAACATAATAAATTCTGAAAAGACACTCTAGCATTGGTGAACTTTTTTAGAAATGCCCACTTGCTTTATTTTAGCATGAAAGGCATTTACTTTCTTGGGAAACCCTCAATAAGCCTTTCATCACTTCCCAAGAAATTTTTTTTTTTATTGTAGTGAAGCGTGTCAGGGGAAAGGCCGTTCATATAGCCATTCACTTTGGCCTCATTGCCCTCTCACCATCGATATGGGACTAAAAGACTATTCTCTATGTATTGAACAACTTGAATCTTTTGTTTTCAAGAGATTTCTCGTAAAAGCTTAAGTGAACATAAAGTGTTTCACAATTCTGAATATCAATTGATATTTATAAAATGCATAAATATTAAACCTTAGTTGATTACTAATATCCGAGATTTTCTCGATAATTTTTTGAGAAAAAAATATGACTTTCAATTTATCTCGAGATTTTCTTTTGCAATCCCGAGAACCACATTTGTGACTATGGTGCTAATCCCATATCACAACTCTCTTGAACCATGACCCACAATTGGACTCAAACCCAGCTCGCACCAAGACTCGCTTTATATAGTTGGATTCAATGGCTCCAAACTTGTGCGTTGGATGGTAACATCTGCCCCTCCTTAGAAAATGACCTTGTCCTTAAGGTGATTGGTAGAGTCTCGCATGTAACTCGTCCTTGTGGTCCAAGGTGGCTTCCATTGTCTCCAGCTATGCCATTCTCAATTGTTCAGTGTCCCCATGCTCAACGAATAGTAACCAGGTCGCAACTTTGTCTCGACACCCTTTGATGGCAATCTGGACTGGAGCATTCTGCACATAACTAGTGCAGGACTTGCTGCCTTGGACAGCAACGTACTCAGGAAGTGGTTGCAGCCAGTGATGTCAGTATCGGTGTGTATTGGTCTGAATTGGCTGATACATATCGTATTGCTGGAAAATTGATACGAAACTGACATGAATAGGCTATTTTTTAATAAATATAAAAAATAGTTAAAAATTAATGTTTATTATTTTAATGGCTTTAACTAATAATAGTTTTTTTTATAAGTAATGATGTGTGTAAGATCACAAGAATCAGAACACTAAAAAACAAGATGCATGTTTGATGGAATTGTAAGAACCTTCTGATGCAAGATATGTGCTTGAACTTAAGAAAAGTTTAATTTCTTTGGGTGAATTAGATGTAAATGGTTGAAGGTTTGCAGCAGCATGTAAAATTCTTTAGTTAACTAAATGAGCTTTAATAGTCATGAAAGGTGACTTGACAAAAAACTAATACAGGTTCATAGTACATACAGTTTTAGGTGGAGTTGTGGCCATCAATGAAGAGGCTAATCACATATGTGACTAGGGCATATGAGTAAAAAGAGTTATGATGAAACTTCACAAAAGAAAAGTGTTAAGTCATGCAAACTAGATTTTTGCAAAAAATTGTGTATTGAGAAAGCAATGTGAGGGGGCTTTAACTCTAAAGCATACAAGTCATAGCATCTTAGGTTATGTGCATACAGATATATAAGGGCCTGCACTGATTATATCTAATTGTTGGGGCTGCATATTTCATTACTTTTGTAGATGACTACTTAAAGAAAGTTTGGGTCTACTTTATGAAGAATAAAACATAAGTATTCTTGAAATTCAAGCAGTAGAAGGCAACGATAGAAACACTGACAGAAAAAAAGATAAAATACTTGAGGTCAGTTAATAGAGAGGTTTATAAGTTTGATGAGTTTTATAGAGTTATATAAAAATAAGAGAATCACTCGTCACTTTAACAAACCAAAGATACCTCAACATAATAACTTGACAAAAATAATGAACAAGACTCTTATGAAAAGGGCTCACAATATGAGATTGAATGCAGAAATAGAGAAAAGCTTCTTGACTAAGGCAATTAACATGACTTGATTTATTATCAATAGGTCATCATCTAAAAGAATTGATTGCAAGACTCCAAAGAAGATATGGGTTGTAAGGCAACTGATTATTCTAATTTGAAAGTCTTTGAATGTTTTGCTTATGTTCCTATGCACAGTGGACAATGTTTCATATTTTTCTCAAATATGAGAAAGGTGTGAAGGGGTATAAGTTATGGGATATTAATTCCCATAAGGTCGTCATAAGTATGAATATTGTTTTTGATAAGAAGCATATAGTGAAAGTAAATAAGAATGATTACATGCAACAAAAAGATGGTAAAAAAAAACTAGCGGTTGAGGTAGAGGTAGATGACACTGATACACCAACATGGGAAGATGTAATTTCTTCTCAAGAAGCTCATAGCATAGTTCAAGAACAAGAACAAACCTATAGCTTGGCAAGAGACAGAGAAAGAAGGACCCACAAAACTTTAGTAAGGTATGATTTTGAAGATATAGTTTCATTTGCTCTAACTAATGGTGTATGTAATCGATCATGCTATAGAGATGCTATCAACTCAAATTATAGTTATAACAAAAGAAATGAAGTCACTTTATAAAAATAAAACTTGAGACTTAGTGGAGTTATGCAAAAGCAAGAAAGCTATAGGGCACAAGTAGGTGTTCAAGAAGAAAAATGTTGCATTACAAAAAGACAATTGCCTGAACTTGGTTAATGTTTCAGGTTAAAAGCATAGGCCCGAGGAAGAAGGAGCATTCAAAGTGAGAGAATTCATTTTTGGCATGAGTGATGGCAAGCCAAATCGAAGGGTGGAGATTGTTGGGGTGATATGGCTTTGTCTTGCCATATAAGACATGAGACCACTTAAAGTGTCTCTCTCCTATATTACTAAGAAAACCCCAAATAAAGTCATTGTCTTATGTTACCAAGGAAACCTCACTAAAGGTTTTCTTCTTTGTTTTGAAAACTTAGTATGAGACCTCTATATAAAAAGGTATAGTGGTTGGTTCCAGGGTATGAATTTCAAGAGAGGTTCTTGTTTATAAGGATGAAGGACTGCTTGTTTAGATTGCAATAAGGGAAGAGAAAGAAGATGTAACAAATTTCAATTTTGACTTGTAGGGTCGAGGTAATCTGTATTGGATGTATATAATGTATTTTTTATTATTCTTGAGAGCCATGTAACATCACATATTGGACAATTTCAATAAAGATTTCTCTCATATTTTTCCTGTGGATGTAAGTATTTTTGTCAAACCACATAAATTTGATGTCTTGTGTGCTTGATTACTTTCTTGTTCTCTCATTATATTGTATGTTTGCATGCTTTCTGCAACCTTAGGTTGTATGCCACAATTCTGTGTGGGGCATGCATGAGAGTTGGTGGTATATGCATGTTGCAAAATTGCTAGCCCTGCCAGTCTTTGCTTCTAGCATTCATTCCTCTTGGATCTCATGCATGTTAGGTAGGTAGCCCAATGACTGCAATTAGCTTTCAATCTCCACAATATTGTCTTTTATTACTCCCTTAGTGTGCTTGTGGCAGTACTCTTGAGACTCCTAAATTTTTATTCTGACCATAATTGTTGGGTTTGTTGACTGATAATTGGCTCCTATTGCATGTAAAATAGTGCCTTGTTAGAGCCTATGTAGTTGCATAGTCGAAGGATTCCTACACCTCTAACCCCTTCATGTACCACAACCTTGGTTGTTAAAGGTTGTGCCTAGGCGGAACCCCATCGTCTAGGCTTTTAGATTTGGGTGGTGGTACCCGCTATTTTATCGCCTAGGCTTTAAGCTTATACTTGTCTCTCTTTTTTTAACTTAGTTGACCAAGTGGCCAACCAAGTCAAAGTATAAAAAGGGGAAGGTCTCTCTCTCTCTCTCTCTCTCTTAGTTTGTTGTAGTAGCAAGAAAAAGAAGGTATGCCCTTTCGTTCTCTCCCTCTCTCAATTTTTCTTTCTCTCTCTCTCACACACACACATATATATATATATATACATATTATATATATTTACATATTAATTTTTGATTGATTTTATGTTGTATAAATGTTTATTTTTAATTTTAGCAGTTTGTTTACATATTTTATGTATTTTTTATTTTTTTAATTGGGGTATTGACTAGTCCTGCCTAGAACCCGTCTAGTTTTTTTAGGGCTCATTGCCTAAGCCTCGCCTAGTCTTTTTAAGGGTTCATTGCCTAAGCTCCGCCTACCACCTTTGACAACTAAAACCACATCACTAGAAGGTGCAAGTCTTTTAGCATCATCAGCACATTGACAACACTTGCATTTTGTTTTCACAAAAAGGATATCCCTATCATGTAAACTATGCAAACTAAAATATGCAAAATGCAAATGTAAGAAAATACACTCTATATAGACCGGTTCTCCTATAGCAGCCCACAATAGTGGTGCCCTCGTGAAAAAGCGAATTAATATTGAAACAAATTAATTGTATTTGCATATGTAGAAAATAAAAGATAAACTTAAATGAATAAAGTAATTAAGATATGTGCATACATCTAGGATTGAACATATCTTGGTCCATGTGACCTATTTTTGGTGTTTTCTCTTGAGTTGAGGATGTGTTGAGTCAAATCTCACATAGAGATGAAAGTATGACTCACAATTGTGTTATGGACCCTTGGGAGGTCTTATTGCTTGTAGACTCAGTCATGTTTGCTATCGCACGACATGAGGTTGAGTTGCTTACTAAGATAGTGGTTGGTCTCACCCCTACTTACTTTCTCTTTTTTAAGGTACTCACAGGTAAGCGTGCCTTGGTGATGATGGATGCGAGAATCGAGTATCTCTGGAGTTGGATCATGGACCTTCTAGTCTTGAAACCATTATGTGTTTTGGGAATTCCACGTGTTACAAAATTTTATAAAAAGATATTATAGTTCACCAAATTTTGTAAATGAAATTATGTATAGATGAACTTTCTATTGAATGGAATAAAAAAGATTAGTTGGTTTTGAATCTTGAGTTCAGTTCAATGATTGCAAATGTTTTTCCTTAATTTAATTTTCTTAAACCAAGTTTCCTTTTGTTGTTTTGAATCAATATCATTTCAAAAAAAAAATCTACCAAATTTTGGGTATCAGAGGAACTTTTGACTAATTTGCATATTTAATCATAAGCAATTGTATGCATTCAATTATTATTTCTTAATCATGTTTAGTTTGCTTCCACTTTTAAGGAATGATCTTGTTATGGCAGATATTCCTATTGGACACTTGGGTCTAACTAATGCTATGTTTTAAGATTTCATGAGCACTTTTAATAACCATGTGTGTTTATTCAAAGTTTATCTTTTGTATATGCTTCTCTTTGTTTTTTTTGGGCATTTGTAAGGTGATATTGATTCTCATGTGTCTTTTGTTTTATACTCTTTAATTGGTTTTGTTTGAATTGTATAACTCATAATAGAAGTAAATGACAAGATTCAAAGAGAGTACTCTTTGCTTCCACTAGGAAGATATGGGAGGAATGATGATGAAATGATTATGTGGTTTATGAAGGATAAAAAATTTCATGTTGAAGATGTCATTGCAAAGCTCACCAAAGCTATTCTATCTATAACAAAATGTTTATTATCATTTAGAGGATATTCGAAATTAATTTCAATTTACAGAGCAGACTACTGTATTTCATTCACTGATTCTTGTTTTTCAGATATGCATTTTTTTTTAGGATATATATTTGCATATTTTGCTTTCATTTTTACGTTGTTTGTTTCTATGGTATAATGTGAAATTTCATGTTATAAGAAGTTTGTAGATATGTAGTTTTTGAGTTTAAATTGTAAGGTTTCATGTTATAAGCACTTTTGTGCTCTGTTTCGCAGATTGTAGATATGTTGTTTCATGTTATAAGCACTATTTTGCTTTCATTTTTAATACTTAATTTCTTATTGATTTGAATATGGACAATGTTATCATATTTTTTGGTGGTTTATATCTTGTTTCATCTACAATTAACAATAAGTTTGCATACGGGATCCTAATTTATAAGATTCAACATAACATAAGGTAAAACTTTGGTGCACACATGGTTTCCCCAAAAATGATTTTTTTAAGTTCACTAACTTTTGTTATGAATATCTTTGTGCATGTACCTCATCTATTATAATAATGTCGACATGCATACAAGTTGTTGGCTACCTAGCCAATTATTTTCGTGGTCAGTGTTGTGAAAGAATATTGTTGTTGAAAATAATGTATAATAGGCATTGCATTATGGAATTGAGAATTGTTTCAAGGGTTGTGAAAGATGTTGGCGACATCGAATTTTAATCCAATATATTATGCTTGGTCACTTCTGAAGAAGCAAATCTGATAATTCTTCAGGTATATATATGATCTAATTGCAATAAAATGGTGATCTCCATTCTAAAGTATCGATTTCAATTTTTGCATACATGCAAATAACATATTATCGAAGTTCTTTGCATAGTCTTTTAATTTCATAACATCTATACCCTTTTTAATTTTCAGCATAACCTAGAAAAAACACAAGGAATCACTTTTGGAGAATTATCGTTTTTGCTGGTAAGGACAAAGCATTTTCAACCAAAGACTCTTAACCTTTTATAATCGGGAGATGTTTTAAATAATTATTCAATAGGAGAAATATTTTCAATGGTTTTTGAAGGCATCCTATTTATCAAATAAACTGTCGTAAAAGTGGTTTCAGCCTAAAACATTTTTTTAACATTTCTTGACATAAGAAGTGTTCTAGTAGTCTCAACAATATTTTATGCTTCCTTTCGGTTAATTTATTTTGTTGAGGAGTATAACGACATGATTTTTGATGAATAATTTTCATGTAAGTCAATATGTCTATGCTTCCTTTCAGCTAAGTCCATTTTGTTGAGGAGTATAAGGACATGATTTTTTATGAATAATCTCATGTAAGTCAAGATAATTTTTAAACTCTTTTAACATAAATTCTCCTTCGAAATCGGTTCAAATTGAGTTTTTGTATAATAATAATTTTTTTAAAATAATCAAATACTTCAGTTTTGTGTTTAAAAAAATATATCTAAGAGTGTCTACTAGAATCATCCACAAACAAACATAATAAGATACTCCTTTTTTGGATATAATCGGAGTCAATCTTCATACATCTGAATGTACCAACTCAAATGGATTTTTAGATATAAAATGACTAGGCCTAAAGGGTAAATATTTTATTTTACCAAGGATGCAATCTTCACAAACAAAATTCCTTTCTTTATAACGCATAAGAAATGAAAACAAATGTAATTTGGACACACTAGGATGTCACAGTCTTTTGTGCCAAATTTTTATATTTTCCTTTTCCATAAAATTATAAAAATATATTTTTATAATTCAAGATTGACAATAACATAGAAATTTTCTCTTCTATGGCCTCGCCCAATCGACTTCTCAGGCTGGAGATCCTGTATTAAATAATCATTAGATGAAAACAAAATTTTACATCCATGATCTGCAATTTGAGAAACAGATAAGAGGTTTAAATTCAATTTTGGCACTACTTTAATATTTGGTATAAAGAAAGTTTGTTGTTTTTGAAAAACCCTAAAACTTTTAATTTTTAAGAAAGTTTCATCGGTGATTGAAACATAAGAGTTATTTGGGTTAGTATAACATTCGAATAATATAGACTCATTTGGGGTCATATAGAAAGAAACATCGAAATCAAGAATTCAAGAAGTCTTACCGGGGTTACCACTTGTGGATACAGTTGCATCTGAGAAAAAAGAAGCTTAATTTTTGAACATTGGTTGTAGTGCCTCCATGAGTTGTGCCAAGGATAATAAGCTGCTGCATTTGGAGTCATCTACACAATTTCTTTCAAGCGATGGTCCCACTAAAGCCACCTTCTCATTATCTTTTTGATATTTTTTCCTTCTTTTGAGGCAAAAAGGTTTGATGTGTCCCGACTCATAGTAATGGTAACATACTATTTTGCCACTTTTCTTGTATTCATGATCGACTCTTTTATCATTTTGACTTCTTCCATAGTAATTAAAATTTCTTTCATTCTCATTATTTCTTACAAAGTGAGGAGGATTATAACTCCTAGTGTGATTTTTGGGCTTTGGCATACCAAGTATGAATTCTTCATCTTTTGAAGATGATGGTTTTTTTAACTTATTTTCCTCCGTAGTTAACTCTTCAAGAGTTTCAATTATGATAGGTACACTTTCTCTATGAAGAAGGGCCAATTTGATACCTTCACATTAGGGTCTAAGCTCATTAACAAATTAATAGAAATGTTTCATTCTAATTTATTTTTCACAGAGTTTTACATCTTGGGGTCAATGCTATTTTAGCTCTAGAAGAGCCAATTTATCCCAAAAAAGAGAGAGAGCATTGTAATATTTCCTAATTCTCATCTCCCCTTGGGTCATAGATCTCACTTTATTTTGCACATTGCATATGTGAGTAATATTCTTGAGGCTATACATATCTTTAAGATAGTTCTATGCATCATTAGCAAAGTCAAATTTTGCTAAGCTAGAGTATTTTTTGATGTTAACACTATTGATGAGACATTCAATTATCTTTGAATGACCCATCCCTCACTCTTTCCATTTTTTCTCATATTCGATGACAACCTTAGATATCTCTTCTTCTTGAAGAGCCACTTATTTTTCATTTTCAATTTTGGTAAGTATAAGTTTGAGCTCTCTTTCGGTGCCATCAACCAAATCCTATAGATCATTTTCTCATATTTTGTGTTTCACTATAATGACCACATCACATAGTATCATTGAGTCTTACAGGAATGAAATGATCACTTATCTTTCATCCTCCATTTTACAATAATAAGAAAAAGAGAGAGAGAAAGAGAGAGGTAGAAAAAAAGAAAGTAGCAAGAACTTTGTTGAGATCTTGATGGTGTGCTTCTCGATGCAACGATCCCACAAGCCGATGCTCCACCAATCTCACGATCCTCCTCTTGGCCTTTCCGAATAAATAACAATCCAAGAGTACCAAAGCTCAGATATCATGTAATGAAATAAGAACAAAGACAAACAAGTGTCTCTTGTGGACTTACAATAACACAATCAACCAATAAAAACACTAATTGATTGATCTAACCACCCACACAAGGGTAAAAATAAATGCCTTTGTATTCCACAAAATGCTTTGAAAGCATTGATATTTACAATGGCTTGAAGCCCTATTTATAACAAGCAAGAGGGATAGGAGCAGCTCTAACAGCTAGTTGGAGCTGTCCCAATCATTGGTACCAAAAGAAAAATACAAAAAACAATAATAATAACAATAAATATTTACAAGGGCTTGGAGCTTACTTCTACTACACGGTAAAATGATCGAAAGTACCTCTGATGGGGTATTTCGGTTTACATACATATGGACACACACACACACACACACACACACACACATATATATTAGAAGGTTATCTTAACACCTACTGTCAATTTGTGAAAAGTTCCAATCACGAGTAGTCTTTTGACACTTGCTATCTAAAATTATCAACATGTTCCTCCTATGCAGTTGCACATGCACTTGCTTACTATCAACCATATGGCAGCAACTATGGCATTTTAAGCAAGGGATCTTGATTTTCAAAACCCAAACTTCTTCATACATCCCCTCTCCCCCAAAATTAAATTTAAACCTTCAATTACATCTATACCCAACTTAGAGCACTATTCTCAAATGTCACTTCCTCTCTTTAAATGTTTCTTAGAAACAGATGTTATCAGCCACTATATGACAGCAAAGAAGGCCAAACATACATGACTGAAGATTCAGGATTGGTGCATGGAACTCAGTTATACCAACCCCAAAACTGACTATGTGACATGTATAACCATGAACTTGGAGTCACATTGAAACTCTCACTAAAATGGCATGGGAAGGGCACTCATACTTAAATAACAGAGCCATAAGAATGACAATGAAAATAGAGTTAGTGAGACAAATGGTCACAAATCGTTACATGTCAGAAAAATGAAGCAAACGACCCTCATGCAAATATGGAAAAATAATACTTCTAATCTACCAAATTCAACCTCAGAATAAGTGAAAAATGAAAAATTTGTCCTGTAAAGATATGTTCCACAAGCATGAAATGATGTAACTACTTAAGACAATTAAGGAATTTGATGATAGTGAATTCTAGCCTTGTTGTTTTTATTTGTTGTTGTCAGTAAACTCGATGATATTTTCTTTGTTTGCATTAACAATGTACAAAGCTTCCATCTCTGAACTTGCACAAAAATTTGAAAAGGAAATTGAGGGTTTGCGCCATCGCTATGGGCTCTGTTAAGCATCACCCATAGATAAGTGAGTACTCTCTCCTAATTCATATTTGAATTTTCTTTCTTCTTGTTTCTTTCACTTGGTCAAAGTAGTGGGACCACCAAGAACAAACAAAAGCAGGAACTTGTTTTTTATCCACTGAATATTAGTGTGGTTTGTAGCTTTATAAATTCAAAGTACTGCCTCTCAGATGGTTTCCATGTGGTATACAAGTTCAAGATTACTCTGGTCTTGAATTTTGGCTGTACAAAAAAAAAAAACAGTGCTTGCAGTTGTGAAAATGCCCAAGATTCCAACCTTTTGTTCTTTTTTCCAATAAGATCTCCTTCAGATTCTGCCATCAAAGAAAGAAGTTAAATCCCTTGCATTGTTACAGTTATATGAATAACAAGTATCATTTCTTAGTGGTATTCCAGATTTTTTATACATGCAAGGGTTTCATGTAGTTACTTCACTAAGCATCTATATTCTAGATACTTTACAGCCATAGTATGAACTTGGCAATTGGTTGAACCTTAAACTAGTTGGACTTGCAACAATTATTCTATACCACATACAAAATTCTAATATGTTTTTAAGAATGCCTCAATGGAAAGGTCAAATTGCAATTAGTGAGTGAAATTCCACTAGAGGGGGGGTGAATAGTGAAATACGATGCAGATCGATAAAATAAAAAATAAGGCAATAAGGCACAACACAATAAACACATGATTTATACTGGTTCGACCGAGTTACTGACCTACATCCAGTCCCCAAGTAAAACACTTGAGCCTTCCACTATAACATCCGAGTCACCGGATAAATAGTACAACACCCTCTTCCTCAAAGGTCTACTTCTCTCAACATAGAAGGGAAACACCCTCTTCCTCAGAGATCTACTTCTCTCAACAGAGAAGGGAAAACACCCTCTTCCTCAGAGGTCTACTTCTCTCAACAGAGAAGAGAAAACACTCTCTTCCTCAGAGGTCTACTTCTCTCAACAGAGAAGGGATACAACAGATATCAGAAAGTTACAACACTTTCCTATAGAACCTTCAGAATGATATGCAGAGTATGAATGCACGTATGAAGATTCTCATAATGATCTTTTTCTTTTCTTACACACTCTTGTATTTTTTTCTGAGAGCTTTTCTTGACTTTTTCTCTTTCTTTTTCTCTTTCTTTTTCTAAGCTCTTTTCTCAGAATGTCAAGCAGGATTTTTTCTCGTTGAAAGCTTGCTTGTCTTTTCACACTGTTGTGTTTGTATATATAGTCTTTAAAAAACTAGTCGTTACATTTTGGAATTATAACTTTTTGAAATGTGAAATGTTATGTCATTTCAAAAACATCTTTTAGAGAAGTTCGAGAATGCCTTTTTCCATAAAAGTGAAGTAGAGGGTACACTAGTCGTTTGTAATATTTTAGGTAATACATATTTTATGTAAAAAGTCTCTTTCTTACAATAGTACATTGAACGTTGGATTGTAGTTTTGTCTTTATTCTAATTAATGATTTGAGGTACATAAGTACTTCTTTGCTTTAAATGAGTGTAAGTACTATGAGTGCTTTGAGATATTTATTTGTACATAGTCTTGTCAAGTGTTTTCTTTATGTTGTGTTTTTCAAAGTCTCCAGAGAGAATGAGGACCAAAAGAAGGTCGACATTCTTTGAGAAGGATATTAACAAGGATTTCTTACAGGAGGTATTTAATGCTATACAAAGAGAATGATGATTTCAAGTAAGTTGACATTCTATGGTTTTGTAAAAAGGTAACTAGAGTCTTTTCAAAACATATTATATATGTATTTTATGTTTATGAGTAAATCGACATTCTTGAGTGTGGGTTTTATTTATAAATAAATAGTCATTTCTCAAATGCTTTTTGAGGTGGCATTTAATGCTTAAAGAAATAAATAGTTATTTCTTATTTTAATAAAATAGTATTTATTTTCTCAAATCGTCAATTCTAAAATGAATGGTTGTGAAGTACACTAAATGCTTGAGTAATACTTATATTACAAATAGTCATTTCTCAAATAAATGCTTGTGTATTATCTTTTCATAATTTGTCTTTTCTTACATAAATGTTTATGTATTATGAACCAAAATTTCTTACGTAAATGTTTGTGTATTATGAACTAATGCATTTTGTCTTTTCTTACATAAATGCTTATGTATTATGAACCAATACATCTTTTCACATTTTGTCTTTTCTTCATAAATGCTTATGTATTATGAACCAAAAATTCTTACGTAAATGTGTATTATGAATTAATTCATTTTGTCTTTTTCATAAATGCATGTTAGAAGGTACAATTAATGCTTTTGAAATCATGAGCTATTATATCATGTCAAAATGTCTTTTTCATAAATGCTTGTAAGAAAGTACAATTAATGCTTTTGTTTCAAAAATGGTTTTTGAAATGCTACAATATACATAACGTATCCTTTTATGAAAGCTTAACTTTTTGTAAATAAATGGCTTGTATGATTTCAAAGCATATAGTCTAATATGAAATATGCATGCTTCTGAAGGTTCTGTTACATATGACTCTAAAGAAGAAAAAAGTCTTCATCTTGAGGAAGCCGATCTTCTTGGATAATCTTTATGAATGTATGGCCTATCAAGCTTTTTCTTCAAAGTAGTATGATTGCATCAAATAGTTGCACTTGATCAAGTTGTCTTCACTCTTCTTAAGTGAAATAACCTTGCATCAAATACTCGTTAAATACATAGCACATCATATCCAGTCATAATATAACATATTCAGTTTCACATATGAAAGCATATCATATTTATCATATCTCATGAAAACATATCATGTATTTATCATGTATCATATATATGCATCATGAAAGCATATCATATTTATCATGTATCATCAAAACATAGTTTCTCAACAGTGAGAAGTCAAAGGATCTGCAGTACATTTATCTGAACCCTTAGTAGGCCATTTTGTTTGCCTACATGCCTATCACTAGTGTACGTATCGGGATATGTATGCAAACTCAACATAGAAAACTCTAGGAAACCAAACAAGAAAATCCAGCTTCATCTTTTGGTGGACTGATTAGCAATCATAATTAACAAAATCTTTTTCCAATATCTCAACCTATTTGGTTCAAACAAAAAGATAGTAAAAGGCCATTCGGTAGATTGCCTTCTCTGATGCCTAACATGTTGCAGTTCAAACTGGATTTATCTTTTGTAAATGAGATTTGGCTAAGTCTAGTTGCTCTACATAAATAATTAAATAATGAATAAAAAGATCATGAACAAAAGAAAAGGAAGAAAAAGGTATTTTGACAAAACATACTTTTGAAGGCATTCAACCTAAGACAACTTACTTTGTTCTGATGTCAATGCTGATCTAATGTTTGTGCAAAAGAAGATGCCACCAATTTTCTGGTAGACTTTGTTAAAAATAAAATACACCAACCAACAACGTGTACTTGTGTTTTATATTTTGCATATCATTTCATGTCATCTCATATCATTTCATGTCATTTTATCATATTTCATGTCATTACATATCATTTCGAGATCCAACATTCTTGTTTTTCAAAATCTTTCAATTCATATTCGATTTTAAAGCTTTTCTTTCGAAATCAATTTCCAAAACTTGGGTTTTAGATCAATATTTGCCATTTGTCAACCCCAGGGCTTTGCATTTTTCATTTCAAAAACATTTTCTTCAGAAAAATAAACTAGATTTGTTTTAAACTCGTCTTTTTAACTGATTTCAAATCTCATACGGGATTCATCTAGGTGGTGTCACTTCTGAATCACTTCTTTTATTCAAATTTCTCAAAATTTTAGTTATTTCAGAGTTATAGTCGGATTAGAACTTTGTATTTTCATCTTTTAAACCTTTTTCAAAATTTCATTTTGATTTTAAATCAAAGGTAGTCTTATCCCTCATCCATTTCTTTCATTTTGGCCAAAATTTTAGAGTTTCAGTCGGACTAGGACTCTATCCCAGAGTTTCAGTCGGAATAGGACTCTATCCCGATTTCATCCTTTATCCATGTTTTTTACTTGTTAAAAAAAAAACTTCTTATCTGACTTTCAAAAGGCCAGCGTTTTAGAGTTTTAAAATTCTAGGACTCTATCCCGGAGTTGCAGTTAGAGTAAGACTCTCCCTGTCATCTCTATTTTTACCCATTTTCAAGAAAATCTTTCAAAATATTTTAAGAGAAGACAAAATTTAGAGTTTCAGTCGAATCAGGACTTTGTTCTAGAGTTTTAGTCGGATTAAGACTCTAACCCTGACTTCATTTTTTAGAAAATCTTTCAAAAATCTCTCCATTCATCTTTCAAAAATCAAAATTTAAAATTTCAGGACCTTATCATAGAGTTTTAAAATTTGAGGACTTTGCCCCAGAGTTTCAGTTGATTCAGAACTCTACTCTGATTTCATTCTTTACTTATATTTTGCTTGCTTTGCAAAAATAGACCCAATTCCTAGAGTTCCAGTTGATTTAGAACTCTATTTTAGAGTTTCAAAATTTCAGGACTCTAACCTTGATCTCGTCTTTTGCTCATTTTTGCTACTCTCTGAGAAGGTCTTTCAAAATCTCTTCGTTTGTCTTTCAAAAACCCAAATTTAAGAGTTTCAAAATTTTAGGACTCTAGTCAAGTGTTTCAGTTGGTTTAAAACTCTGATTTTCTCGAGTTTTATCCTTTGCTTTTATTTTCATCTGTTTTAAAAACCTTTTCTTTATCTTTATTTTAACCAGTTCAAAAACTCAGAAGTGGGGCCCACAAGTTGGCACAATATCTGGAGGAGTTTCGATCCAGTCAGAACTCTGGTTGATTCGACACTTTCAATTTTAAAGTTCATTCTTTCTGATTCCTTTTGAAAATCTTATTTTTAACCCTTTATTTTCAGCTTTCAAAATCGTTTTATGAAAAACCAAATGGGGCCCACTTAGGTGACACCACATTTTGAAAGTATTTTGATTAGCATAGGATTAGTCAGTGTTCTAATTAGGTTAGAAACTCAAAAGAGTCAAAATTGTTTTTTAAAAATTCATCTTCACTTTAGTGTTTTAAACCATGTTTTTAGTTTTTAATTTTTAATTAAAAGTTAAAAAAAAATAAATGTAGGCCCACACTAGGTGGCACCACATTTGATCTTTTTAAGGTTTAATTAGGACTCAAGTAGGTTAGCTAGAGTTAGATTAGGTTAGAACACCTCAAGAAAATTCACCCCCCTCCCATGTGGTTTATCCAAAGTCAATTAAAACGTGTTTTTGAAAAACTAAACTCTTTAATTAAGAGTTTAAAATTTTTATAAATAACGGGACAAGGGGGTCGACCCTCGTTGCTTTCTCACCCTCTCTCTCTCTCTAGAATTTGTGGTTCTCTCCAACTCCTTCTTCCTCCATTGTTGCCCAAGGTAAGCTTTCTTCTCTTTTTTATTTATTTTATTTAGTTTATTTTTTATGCTCTTTCACCTTTGCCGCCCCTATGCATGAGCTTCTTCTTTATTTTTTTTGTTTAGGGAACCCTAAAATGATTCAATATGATAATCTACAGATCATCCATGGTTGTTTACAGGCTTTTGATCCATTGAAATTGTTGGTTATAGGCTTATTATGTTAAATGCCAAATAAAAGATGAGATTTCACTTTTCAATAGGTCGAATCTCTTTTTTAATGGCTAAATCAAATTCCAACTATGTTTTCCCTGATTTTTTTTTATTCATCATATTAATGTTTATTTTAATTTCCCAATAATTAAAACTTGTATTGTTGTATTATTTATAGTTTTTAATGATTTTTACATGCTTAAATTAGGTTTATTCATGTGTTTTTTAGATAATATGCATTCTTGATTTCGGGCATGCAGAAACAACGTTATTTCATGTGTGTTTTTCTATCATTAAATTCTAATTTTTTAAGGTTAAATTGTGCAAATGTAAGCGTATTCCCATAAAAATTTTGGATAATTTTGATCTCTGTAACTCTGTAAAAAAATCAAAAACTGAACCGTGATTCTTGAACCATGAAAACGCTATAGGGAATCAAGGGCGGCTTCTCGAGGCGATATCTCCCTCATCGGAGATTCGATCTACAATCCATAAAAAGAAGTAGGTTTGTTATGATGTGTAGTATATCCTGTAAACTTTTCAGATTTTTTTATGGTCGATTTCTATTTTTTCTCTATCAGAAAGCAGAATCAATTTTATAGAGCTTGTCATGCCTTGTTTAAACCCTAGATCAACTTGTGTAGATTGTATCTCCCAAATCGGAAATCCGATCGATGATTCATAAAAATCAATATCTCCATCTGTATGTTTACTATAATATGCAAAAAAATTATAATTTTTAAAGAAGTGTGTTGTACTTCTCTGCACCCAAAACCGGATTTGTTTATTTTAACTCGTTTTGTATAAGCCAGAATCAAGCGTATATTGTCAGAATGATATCTCCCTAACAGAAGATGATTTTTCTTATCTGTAAGAAGATAAATTTTTTTTTAATCTGCCTAGTATCTCTCTATAATTTTTATAAATTTATATGGTGGTTTGATACCCGATTCTAGTCTGACACTGTGACAGGTACATGCCCGTGGGTAAAATCATGTATTTTCAAGGTTTTATTTAATTTTTATATCAAAACAATACCAAAAATATATTTTTTTGAATGCACTTAAATTTTAGGGTTATTAAAAGTATCCATGTCGATTTTCGTAAGTTTTGGAATTTATTTGATATATTATTTGATTAAATCATGAAAACATGATGCCCGCGAAGTCCCAATTCAACTGAAACATGGGCAAATTTTGATATTTACATGATTTTTTGATTTTTTTAGGAAAAATTTCAAATTTTTAGGGTTTGATCATGTTCATAATCATGATAGGGTGCTCCACACCCGATTTGGTGTTGTTTTGAATCTGTTTGATTCCTAAATTAAAAGTTTTACAAAATTCTTTTTTGAAAACCCTGATTTCAAGGCTATAGTCTTATTTTTAAGGGTATTTTGGTCATTTTTCTCAAAATTACGAATTTCAAAGTTATTTATTTTTATTATTTATTCAATTTTCATCATATTTTATTATTTTTATCTCAGAAAAATATAGAAAAAAGCTTATACATGGATAAATTCAGTAATTTCTAGATATTGCTAGATAAATCTTGAAAAGCCGACAAATTTTCACTAACCAGTTTGCTAGTTTTGCAGGAACATTCAAGATTTTATTTTCTTTATTTTTCCTTTCTCTTTTTCAATTTATTATTGATGTAAAATGTAATTAAACATTAGAATAAGAATTTAATTTTCTACTTAAAATAGGGTTGCATTGCATATAGGTTATTTTTCAATAATGTCAATGTGTAATGGATGATGATTCATGTATATTCAAATCCACCATGGTCTACACGAATGACACGTGCACTAGCTTCTAAGGAGTTAATAAACTCGATTGAGTTCATATTTATGGTCATAGTTAGAATACGACCAATATCCAGATTTATCATTTTCTTTTAAGCTACAAACAACCTAAACTCTTAGGCATTTTTAGAAATCATAGCGTATTTTTCAAGCTTTTCTAAGTATTTACCCCTTTTAGAATCAAACAAACTATATTCAATGCATATTCGTGGCCATAGTCAGGAATATGTGTTGAGTTTATTTCATCTAAATTCGATAAGGCACAAACATCTTTTTTTTAAAGATTTTCCTCAAATTCTTCAGATTTTTTTTTGCCAATCACATTCATTCATTCATCTAGGTTAAACTGCATCATGAAAAGACTTTCACAGGGCCACACACCCATACCTTTTGATGTTTTCCAATTCAATCTCAACAAAAGTCAAATTTCTCTAAGTCTTTCTCCAAAATTCAATTTTCTCAAAAAGATCTCATTTTTCTTCAGAAATTGATTTTCCTTTCTTCAAAAAGACTTTCCAAATGTAATTCACAATTTTCAAAGTATCTCCTTCTTTCAAGTATTTTTCAATTATTCCAAGCAAACATCATGTTTTTCAATCTGCATTTTCTGAAATTCATAGCACATGCGTGATTCTTTGTGCATTTAGGAATAAAACATCGATTTAGACAGTTGAGCAAAGCAAAGCACATGATTGATCCTTGGTTCGATTACCCCTGGTTATGGCACCAGGAATGATTGAATCTCATATCGAGAGACAAGTCCCATTCTTTAGAATTATCCTACATTTTAAAATTAAGGCGAGTTATTTTCAAAATATTTTTTTAAATGTCAGTTTGACTTGCAAAAGTAAAATTTTGCAATGATAACAAGACCTAGTTCTGTTCTGGATTTAGAACTGTCAGACTGGATCCAGACCTAGTTTTGATTTGGATTCAGAACTGTCAAGTTGGATCTAGACCTAGTTCTGATTTAGATCTAGAACTGATCCATCAAGCTATGAGTTGGATTCAGACCTAACTCTGATCTGGATCCAGAACTATTAGACTGGATCTAGACCCAGTTCTGATCGAGATCTGGCACTGATCCGAACTAGATTCAGTTCTGATTTGGATCCAACACTGATCCGAACAAGATTCAGTTCTGATCTGGATCTAGATTTAGCAAATAGGATCCAGACCCAAATTTGTCTGAATCTAGTTCAATTTAGATTTGTTCAGACTAATTGGATCGAACTGGAACTAGGTTCAATTTGATCCATATCAAAGTATATCCAAAATCGAGACTCAGTCAGACGCGACTCAGTCTGGTTCACACCTAGACTGGTTTGGTCTAACTGAGTCGGTCTGATTCGGTACGACCGAGTCAGACCGGTCTGATACGACTGATTTTTTTTACTTGGTTTGTTCTGGGTGCAACCCAAACCGTTCGTGCGACCCAGACCGAACGGTCTGGGTCACACTGAGACCGACCTGAGTAGGCCAACAGGGTAAAGAAAAGGGTGGAAGGGACACAATCCCTTTTCAATTTTCCCCCCTCTGAAGCAGAGGGGCCGACGACTAGAGCCGACCCTCTCTCTCTCTCGGTAACAAGGCCGACAACCATGGTTGTCAGTTTGTCTGTTTTTTTTTTTTTGCAACTTGTCGGCAGCCATGGATGTTGGCCTTCTGATCAACTGAAAAAAGCAAGATGGAGAAGAAGACGACGTACCTGTTGCGGGCGACGACTTTCGGTAAGTCTCCTTCCCCTCTCTTTGCAACTTTTTTTCAGTTTTTCCTCTCTTTTTCTCACTCTCTCGTTGTCACTCTAGGTGTCAAGGGGTGACAGGAGGTACACCGTGAGGGCTTTTTATAGAGTTCTCACAGTCGGTGAGGATAAACCTCACCCCACCCATCGATTATAGGGAATTAGGGATGGCAATTTCTGACACGACCCGCCAACCCGCCTCTTAGGCGGGTTCGGGTTGGGCTTAAGCCAACCCGTTTAATAAACGGGTCGACCTGCGTAACCCGTTTATTAAACAGGTCGGGTTCGGGTTGGGGGTATGCCAACCCGCCAACCCGGCTGACCCGTTTAATAAACGGGTTAGGCAGGTGGGTCAACCCGCCAACCCGACCCGTCAACCTGCCTACCTGCCAACCCGATCCATCAACCCGCCAACCCGACCCGCCAACCTGACCCGCCAACCTGAAAACCCATTTACCCGACCCAACCCATTTATTAAATGGGTTGGCGGGTCGTGTCGGGTTACCCGTTTATTAAACGGGTCGGGTTCGTGTTTGCCACAACCGACCCGTTTAATAAACGGGTCGGGTTCGGGTTGAGGTATGCTGACACACCAACCCGCCAACCCGACCCGATTGCCACCCCTATAGGGAATGAGGTTTATTCTCATCCCCCACTGCATTTTTTTTTCTTTCTCACCCAACGCTTTTGTCAAGAGGTTTTACACTATCAGAGGCTTTGGTTGGGGATTCAAGCATTCCAGTGGGTTTCACCAAGAAGGGGGTTCACCGTATCCTTTGATTTTTGGCAAGGACGAAAGTACTCCTTGGATCCTTCAAAATGAGGGGTTTGCTTAGTCCTATTTATACAAAAGTGGCGGTTCGCTTAGGGGTGGCAATCGGGTCGGGTTGGCGGGTCGGCGTGTCAGCATACCTCAACCCGAACCCGACCCATTTATTAAACGGGTCGGCTGTGGCAAACATGAACCCGACCCGTTTAATAAACGGGTAACCCGACACGACCCGCCAACCCATTTAATAAATGGGTTGGGTCGGGTAAACGGGTTTTCAGGTTCGCGGGTCGGGTTGGCGGGTTGACGGATCGGGTTGGCAGGTAGGCAGACGAGTTGGCGGGTTGGCGGGTCGGGTTGGCGGGTTGACCCACCCGCCTAACCCGTTTATTAAACGGGTCAGCCGGGTTGGCGGGTTGGCATACCCCCAACCCTAACCCGACCTGTTTAATAAACGGGTTACGCAGGTCGACCCGTTTATTAAACGGGTTGGCTTAAGCCCAACCCGAACCCGCCTAAGAGGCGGGTTGGCGGGTCGTGTCAGAAATTGCCACCCCTAGGTTCGCTAAATCAGCTTTTGTAAGCAAAAAGTCATGATTTTCAAGCCAAACAGGAATTTTGAAGTATTTGGGGCTTAATGATGTAGCTGGATGTCTGCTCTATCCGCAAGCCATAACAATTCAGCCCTACCACACGGAAGCAGAATTACCTCTAGAAATTATGTATTTAAAAAAAAATCCATTTAAGGGCCAACCTTTTGCCCCTTAATTTTAAATATGAGTCACGTATTTCTAACGTTTCAATTATGAGCCTAACTTTTCTTGAAAACAATCAAATCGGATCCCTTGAAAATTGAACGTTTCTTATTCATCCTCGTCAATAAGAAAAGTAAACAGTTTGAACTCATAATGATCAAGGTCACTGTTATAATTTGACTTATGGTTTAACCAAATGCTGTAAGTATTGGATTCAGACCTGTATCATTTGGCCAACAATTCAGGTTTATCGGCTGATACCAATACTCAACAGTATCGTTCTCAATTGGCCAAAAAATAATTAAAAAATATTATATGTCAATCACACGTTAAAACTATTAAAATAATATTAAAAACTAATTTTAAGCTATTTTTATATTTATTAAAAAATAACCAATTCAGGTCGTATCGTATCGATTTTCTGGCGATACGACAAGTACAGGCGGATAAGCATGACAACATTTGTTTAACCCGAATCCAAAGACAACAATAAACGCAAGCTCTTGTTTTTGTCAGTTTTCAGGAAAAAGTTAGCTTATATTTGGAATTTGAAAAATGTACGGTCCATACTTGAAATTAAGGGCAAAATGTTGACCCCTAAATGAATTTTTCACCGTATGGGAGCGGATTCTGTGCACCAGCTTATCCAAAAGCTTGGACAAAATCTCAGCTTTATCCTATGGACTGGACCGATGAATGCACCCAATTCCTTCTTTTTTTTTGTTAATAGAATACACCCAATCCTTAAACACCCTAAAAATCGATTCCATTAAAAGGCAAAACCCTGTTTTTTTTTTTCATCTTGGAAATGAAAAATAAGAAATAAATAAGTACAAACTTATTGGTTCTTTTGAGTCAACGGGTCTGATTTGGTTCAGACCCAAACTTGATTTGATGGTATCAGTCAGGACTCAGTATAATCAGACTCACCATAAGAAAGATCATATTCGAACCTTAAAAGAATTACATCAACCAGACTTAGACCGTACTCGGTTTTTCATTTTTACATTGAAAAATTATGGAACTTAATCAAAACAAGAGTGGGGCCGAATTTAGTATGGAACTTACTCCATATATTAATCGGACCCTTCTGGTTCGACCCAGATTCAAATCGGGGCCTTATTATTTATTACCAAACCCTAACCTAGGGTTTCGTACGGACCTGGTCCGACCGACCCATTGACACCACTAGATAAGGCTCACGAACAGAGGTGCTGAGCCTCAAGCCATGGCCATGAAATCAACCCCCTTCTTTCAGGCCACACCCTTCGCTTTTCCGGTCGAAAAAATCTCCGCATCTCTCTTTCCCAACTTTCGTCGAGAATTCCGGCAACCACTCCGCCTTGTTCCGGCGCGGCTCTCGGCGGTGAAGAGCCCGAGAGGCTTCGGAACACCGCCGGAGAAACTCAGAAAGAAGAAGGGCAGAGGAGACGATTACGACGATGACAACGACGACGACGAAGACGATTTCGACGGCGAGCCGGAAGATGACACCATACCGGAGATCGTAACCAATCGAATGATGAGAAGAATGGGTTTCTCTGTTGGAATCCCTCTGGTACTGGGACTCCTCTTCTTCCCTTTCTTCTATTATCTGAAGGTTGTGCAGAAGTTGGATGTGCCCACGTGGTTGCCCTTCACCGTCTCCTTTTTCTTCTTTGGTTCTGCTCTGTTGGGGGTGAGTTATGGGATTGTGTCCTCTAGTTGGGACCCTTTGAGGGAAGGGTCCCTTTTGGGATGGAACGAAGCTCAGAGGAACTGGCCCGTTTTCTGGCAGTCGTTGTGGGGAAGATCAGAGAAGAAGTAGTGGCGCTCCAATATGTATTTTTTATTGTGTAGTTCCAACTTTTGTGAGAGAAACCGCAGGCAGTGTTGCGAGTTGTTCCTATAAATTCTTGTATGTTGTTTTGCTGCTTACCTTATTATTGGTTTTCACCTATCTGAGATACGCTTTTATCACGATATTTTGAAAGAATATATGTAGAAAAAAACGATATTTACGATACATCTCTTATTTGAAAGTGCCACCTTTTTATCACTGTATTAACACAAATAAAGAAATGTCTAAACTCTTAAAAAAGAATTGCAAAACCCTCCAGTAAGTTTAGTGAATGCTATGTAGTCTAACATGAACTTATAATTAATGTGGTGTTGGGAATAGAATTGCTGAATGGTGTGCAGAGGATGTTGGGGAAACCGCAACACATCTCTAGTTCAAGGATCCCAAATACAGCATTGATGGTCAATGAGATTCAGGATTTATGTTTCGTATATGCTGTCAAATAAGAGCTAGCGTCCTGTTTAATCGCAGTTTGGTTAGATTTTCCCTTTGTTCAATTGTATATCCACAATCTAAAAGCTTTTATGGATTTCTGTGGATCCCCACTTAAATCTTTTCCTTCTTTGAATTGTCTTGCCTATTTTTATGCAAGCCATCTGAGCCATGTTTCAAATATCTGGCCAAGACATCACTGAGATAACCATATTCCAAGTTATAATTTGTATAGTAGAGATGATTAAAGTGTTTGGCTTGCAAGTAATAAGTTTTAGAGTTCAAATCTTTTTGGTTTTCTTTTTTTTGATCTCCATCTACAGAAATAGTATCCAACAATTTACACGGCATCAAATCAGGCCGCTTCTTCCTTAAACAACAGTGCAGCATTAAGAGTTTTTGAACGATCTCACTCTTAAGAGCACCCGTGTCCATTCATTGCTTCCTCCATATAGGCAAGCCAAATAGAATTGTTGGACAACACCGACAAATGAACCAGCCGGATCCTCATCATTTAGCATATCAGACAACACATCAGTCTCAGGCAGAATGATATCAAATGGGCTCTGCATTACACCAGCCACCCTGATAAAACCGGCAGCATCATGAAGGGCATAAGCAACCCGAATGCACCCGAACAGACTACGCTACCTGAAACTCTTAAGTGCAAAATGTCGGGAGGCTCCCAATCTGATGGAAATATCTGACCTTGTTACGCTCAGAATCCTCCCAAGCTAATTTCAAAAAATGTTCTGTCCAACAAAACCAGATTTCTCGGATGCATTTCTCAGCAAAGTAAACATCAGAATCATGAGCGATAGCATTTCTAATGCACCAGAACCTCCAAATAACTAGGTGAAAAGTAATCCTCCAGCACTTCAGCAACCATTCAGGTTTAATGCGCTCAAGCCAAACCACCACTTAAGTTCAGATACAATGTCATAGCATAAAGATCTAAATCTCCCAAACCTGCTTAGAATAAAATCCCAACATTGTTTAGAAACAGGACGACTGACAAGATGTAAAGTTTCAGCATCATTTTTGCATAAGCAACATCTGTTAACAATGCACAGTAGGCAAGAGGATAATGATTCTTAATCAAAATTCATTTTCTCCAGGGAACTACAAGGGAGCTGTATTGGACTGTATTTCATCTCAACATTACCCATAAACGTCTTATTCCAAATCTGCAGATTACACCAAATCGTTATTGCTTAGAAGTTTGAATCAATATTTGTTTTGTAAATTAGCCATTTTTAGCTTGGCTCAGTTGATTTAGGGACCAAATTCTATCATTTTCAACTTTGAAAGAATATATTTTTCTCGTTTAGCTTGGGCTCTTCATGAACTCAAGCTTTGCTGGGTTTGATACAAGAAATGAGCCAAACATGAACACCCTCTGTTGTTCATTCAGCTTGTTTACCAGCCCTACCTGGATTAAAATCTTGAATGTACATCAGTAAATAATTTACCAGCTTGGAGGCTTGAAGATGGTACCGAATGAGATAACTAGAATGTGAGGTCACAATTTCATAGCCACGGGGTCTCAGGTTTGAATCTCACAGGTTCGCCGAGCTTGCCTGTTAAAAAAAAAAGAAAATAAGAGAGAGAAAAAGAGTTGCCTAACATCAAGGCCTTGCTCAAGTACTACGAGCAATAGCAAGAGATAAGACTTCAAGCAAATCTCCAACGTTTGGCCTCTGCTTCACTTGGCCAATAAATAACCTTGGTGATTCCAACCGATGTGACAAAATCTCGATATCATATTTTCGAGTTTGTCTAGATTTCAAAGCTTTAAGTATGCATTTATTTTGAAGTATCATGTAGGACAGTGGACTATAATCAAATTTAGAAAGAAAACCACTTAAGTGACTTTGGGGAAGGAATGAACTGTAATGAATGTATTGTTATTGGTACTAGCTTGATTGTAAAAAAATTTTAAAAAAAGGGTTAAATTCTCCACTCAAAAGAAGATTAAAATAAAGAGCAACAAACATGTTAAGAGAGCTTGAGGAGCCGAGCTAATCTAGACCTCCCAGTATTGCACTGATGCTTGGAGGGTTATACCCTAATCAGGAGCGGCTCAAGAGAAGTCGAGGCCCTAGGCCTTTCATTGGAGGCCCATACTTCTCCATTTTTCTTGTTATTGGAGGCCCTCAGCATGTGCCATGTTTCATTGAAGGCCCTCAGCATGTGAAATATAAGCCTTATATATATTTTTCATTTGAGGCCTTAGGCGGTGGCCTCAAATCTGAAAGAGGCTGACCCTAATCAGAATGAGTAGTGTTTTGTTCTTGGAATCTTAGCTGTTACATCAGCCTTGATAAGACCCATTCAGATCAATAACGGTTTAAAAAGGCAACCTTAATCTATGTTCATGATTGGATTTGTGGTTCAAGCAACTAATATAGTGTCATGTGTGCACGAATGTATATATTTGGTCATGTTATATTATTATATTATAAGGCATAAAATGCATGC
This sequence comes from Nuphar pumila, assembly GCF_984573655.1. Classification (NCBI taxonomy): domain Eukaryota; kingdom Viridiplantae; phylum Streptophyta; class Magnoliopsida; order Nymphaeales; family Nymphaeaceae; genus Nuphar; species Nuphar pumila. The sequence goes on from NC_143261.1 coordinate 88,285,649, forward strand.
ATGCACACGAGATCGCTCAAGTGTGAGCAAGGGGTTGACGAGAACCCATAAAGAATTGAAAGTGCACCAAATTATGAATAAGTTACATTGACCTATGGCCTTAATAAAAATAACTCTATTTGGCAGATCCGGGTACACTTAGAGAGTGTATGTTACTAAATAAATTTGTGGATTCTAGGTACACATGTAGGGTGTATGTTAACAAATATCTGGGTATACCTTAAAAGGAGTGTATGATACCAATGATCGTTAGTCTACCTTGGATAAGGTAGGTGGTACAAAACTCTGTTGAACCATCTTGTATTTTTTAGATCAATGACACCTCACTTGGTCCCCAGGCCTCAAAGTTAGGGGGTTGAACTACCAATGTATCATAGGTGGTAGATCCCACGACTACTGCAGTAGTAGAGGATGCATCTTGAATTATTTTTGCCATTAAGAGAACTTCTTTTGGTTATGAACCACTCTCAGTGGTCTCTGACTCAGTCAATCACTAAGAAAAACTAAAACACATGGCATAATAAACCTCCAAGTTGTCTTGTATGTATTCGTAGCATACCCTTCGGGTACCCGATAAGGTTGGTAAGCAAGAAAAATAGTGCATTAGTTGAGTAGGTTAACTTTCTAATTATGCAATTATATTTTTGTTATATCTTTGTTGAAAGCATGCACTTGATGTTGTTAATGTTTAATCAGTATATTAAATGAGTTTAACCGCTACTTTGGTTCAAGCATAGTGTATGGTTAGTGATTGATTTCATTTGCCATCAAGCAATGCCATCCAAGTCCAACAATCAAGGCATAAGAAGTTGTAGAAATTTTGGATGTTTCAACAATCCAGATCTTGAAAACAATGCCCCCAGGTATTGTGTTCTAAAATTTCACAATTATTTCCAACCAAGTCTAGGAAGAGCCTTATAACATTTAAGCTTCTCTATATCACCTGCAATTTGCTTATATAATCAGCTTTGCTTTGAACAAAAAAATGCTCGCGTTAGCATATATATACTTTAACATTTTTTTTCCCAATATAAGAATTTAGTTGTCACATCAAGCTATTTTAATTTAAAAAAATTCAGTGCATTTGTATCCAACCAAAATGTAATTAAAAGTACAATTGGGGAGATAGATCCATTAGAATACACGCCTTCCTTTTTGAGTTAGCCTTTTCTTGCCAATAAAGCCTTCTACCTATCATCACCAAAACATGCAACACTTTCCAAGAATTGGCTTATTTCTAAGGCAAGCTTAAATTTTAGACTCGAGGGTGGAGTCACATGGTAGGTAGGGTGGGCATGTGCCCACCATGACCCAGAAGAAAGCTCAATCGATAATGGGTAATAGGTCAAGGTGGTCTGGCCCACCCTGACCCAGAGTGTAGGTGGCTAGTGTACACCCTGACCCGGACCGTAGGTGGGCACCACTCATGCTCGACCCAAATAGGTTAGGGCATAGTTGGCAAACTCAACCGAGTCAAACCGTTGACTCGGTGACTCGGTCTGAGCAGACACCCTGGAGATTTTTTATCTGAAGTAAAATCAAAAGTTACCAAAAACCAGTGAAAGCTCAGGATAAACCAGTGAAACTCATGCAAGTGGTGAGTTTTTGAAGAATCATCCTAGTTTTACATGTTTTCTTATTTTGTTTTTATATTTTATATGTATTTTTTATTATTTAGAAATTTTATTTATAAAATATACAAAAAAAATCAATCATTGATGTTGACTCGCTGAGTCACGAGCTAAACACAAATGATTTTTGGTCGAGTCACCCGAGGAGCCAACCATGGGTTAGGGTGACCATGAGCCGAGTGTGGCGAGTACATACCCACCCCTCTCTATTCCTTTGGTTAGACAATTAGTTTTTTTTTTCAGTTAGAATAAATTTATGTTTTTTTTTAGGAATTAAGATATTGATTTGGATGTTTCTGAATGATATAAATGTTTAATTACAGACTTAATTTTTTTTGTGTTCTTTTTCATAAGAATTATCTGATAATAGCATGAATGTTTTGATTTTAAGAGTTTTATTTACTTTTTTTAGCAAGATGTATGATGCTTGTTAGGGTTTTTGCTTTTTTAGTTTATTTTTTAAATAGAATAAATGTTTGATTAAGGTTTTAAGGTTTTTTTTATATTTTTTAATTAGCAATTAGGCATGTAATGAATGCTTGAGTTTAGTTAGAATATTAGGGATTTTTTTTCAATGAACATAAATCCATGAAAATTTTAGAGATTTGCATTTTTCCAAATGATGCAAATGTTTATTTAAATTTTTTTTGGTTTTTTGTGTTATTTTTTATATATATCACTAAGGAAAATTCTATTATTGAATGCTTGATTTTTGTTATTACTTATTAAACCCCTAAATCTTTGATTTTTTTAGAATTTAAGTCTTTTATTTGGTTTCTTAAATGTCATGAATATTTAATTAACCATTTTTATCTTCTTTATTTCAATCAACATTAAACATGATTTCTTGAACACATGCTTGATTTTGGTTAGAATTTTAGGGGTTTTATGTTTCTTTTTCAATTAATATATCTATGAATCATGTTAGAATTCAGGGTTTTGATTTATTTTTTTACTGTACATTTGTGCCCACCCTAGTTTAGATTTTTGACTCCACCCCTATCCAAACCACATATGTATCAATATGAGGTTGGGTCGGGTCTAATCATTTTGGTATATTGTTCAGATTGGGTATACCTGACCCAGTATTCCAATCTCTTCTCCTGTTATATCAACGTGGCATATGGGGAGCATGAATATTGTGTAATGTAATTGCACAACAAAATAGTACCATCAAGTATTGTGTGCATAATATGAGTTTATAGGTGGACATCTAGAGATGGCAGTGGATCGGGGTGGGGGTAGGGGACAAGGTCTCCACCCCTGCCCCATCTCAAAATTTGTCCCTCCAGCCCTGCACGGGTTTTGATTTTAACCCCCAACCCAGTTTTATGTTCATCCTTGGTCCAAACGAGCCGAGGCTGGGTAGGGCCCCGTTTCTCTAGTCATTCCACTGTTGTTGCCTTCAGCTGTTACAAAAAAGGAGAGGAAAGAAATGAGAGCCTACACAACTCATTAGAGAAAGGAAAAAAATGAGAAATGAGAGATTGGTGAAAGGGTTTCATGATAGGGTTAGGATTATATATATATATATATATATATATATATATATATATATATATATATATATGATTTTATAATATGTATCAGGGTATAATAGTAATTTTTTAACAAGATCAGGTTGGGGCAAAACGGGGCGTGGGCAAGAGTAAGTGTAAGACCCATAAATTTTTTATAATTAGTTAAATAAATAACTAAGGGTATATCCTAATTTTTTAGTATTATCTTTATTTAATCTATTGAAAAGCTAATAAAATCATAAGCTTGAGTGAATTAAAGGTTTTGAGGAATTTAAAATCTGAAATTTTAGTTCATAATTTGAAATGCATTTGGACTTGGATTTTGGATTTGGATTTAAAAAGATTCAAAATCCATTATCTAGGGTAAGTGGATTCAGTATCTGGACCTGGATCGTGAGAAAATCCAAAATCCATTAGAGAAAAAGGATTGGATTTGGGTATTTGGATCTAGATCCCAAGAGGATCCAAAATCCACATTGGATTTGTATATGGTTTGGATTTAGTTTGATCCAAATAGAATTGGATCCAATAAGAAATATAAATTAAGGTCTTTATTAAATAAGTAAGATTAGATAATATATTACTTAAGAAATAGCAAGTTATATTAGTGAAGTTATCGGTAAGACAAAACTTAGCTAAATGATAAAAAATTAAAGAAAGAAAGAAATAGTGAAATGGTGGGTCGCCACCTAAATTAAAAAAAAAAAGAATACACATTTTGGGAGCTTTGATTAGAGGAAGAGGAAAGGGTGACTCAGCCCACCCACTTCTTTAAAAGAATTAATAATTTAATAATAGAGAAGTTATGAACATTATAAAGGTTTAAGTCAATTAAATGCTTGCAAGGAGAAGAGACCACATGTGATGGCCTCTAACCCTCCCTTGCATTTAATGGACTCCCTATAAATAGGGAGTCACGTATATGGTTAGGGGTCTCTCTCTCAACCCTCTCATTTCCCTCTTATATTATCTACCAACATAACTGACCCCCTCTAGAAACCTTTCCCCTCCTCGTTCCTCTCCTATCCATGCTCTAGTAGAGGCTTTTGAGAGTGTGGTGAAACAATTGGATTTGTTGCAAGGTGATCTCGCAACTTGCATCCAACGTGTTTTCTTTTAGATCATCTACCAAACCGATTTCTCTTCAAGGTAGGTACCTTGACGACTGCATGCATGTGCATCAATATAGGCTGCATAAGCATTAATCTCTTCATGCTATTGATGCTCTAATTTTACATATATAATTATGAAGAAAAGCTAAAAAAGAAAGATACAATTTTATGTTTTATAGAAGTACCCTACATTTTTCTATACATATATGGTTGTGATGTGTTCACGATATATCCATTAACATGCGATTGAATTTCAGGTTATTGAAAAAACAAAAGGAGAAGAAGATTCAAATTTTATTTATTACCTAAGATCAGATCTTTGTGTGTTTATAAAAAAAATTTAGAAATCATGTGTTTGTTTGAGAAAACGGGATCCGAGTTTTCTTTTAATTGCTAAAGGACTATCCTGTGTTTGTTGCAAGTAGATTAGTTTGTGTTTTCTTTAAGAATGGTCCTGAGTTTTGATGTTGGGCATGATAACTTGCATTTTTTTTATATATAATGATTTTAAGTTTCGATTTTTAACTTGTTGTCTGCGTTTTCTATAAATATGATTCAATGTTGGTGACATATTTATGGTATGAACCGATATGAGTTATCCGCAGATTTCAATTATGTGATTTTGGTTAGCATACTGGAAACATTGATGTGCTATATCAAATTAGAATGATTGTGTTTTGGTGCACAACAGCTGCTACGCCCATGAGAGTGCAATAGGCTGGGGTCAGCCCGACCCTAGCCTGGCTTTTCTTTGATCGGGCGACCAACAGGATGCGCCACCCTGTTGGTCCGCCATGCCCATGGTAGATGGCGGGATGCAGGCCTGCCGGAGGTCTATTGCATATATATATATATAGGGGGGGGGGGTAATCGATGATGTACAATAACGGCTGTTGGAGTAACCTTGTTACAAGCGAGATAGGTGCGCGATATGACCGAGAGTGGTCCATCGCAGCCTAGTCAATATATATGTGTGAGAAACATGTATATATATTTATAGCATTTATTTAAGTTGAAAAAAATGCTTGTAAAAAATAATAATAATATATATAAGAATATTGCAATACTGTGGTGGATTCTGTACCCTCATTATTGTTCTGTGCACACAAATAGTAATATATGATATATAATTTTGTTTGGTTTTGAGCATTAGTACGGTCAAAATATCAAAATATTTTGATGTGTTAGCATGCCACTTATGCATGAAAAGGATGTATGTAAGAGTTACTAAATGACTAGACGTGGCATAACAAAAAATGAAATATGCAGTTTGCTATTATGCATAATCTATTGAATGCTCGAGTCAGACAGGTGGCTCATGACTGTATCTACAGTCAGCTATTAAGTGCTACAAAGTGGTAGCCTATAACTTTATGATAAGTTAAAATCATATGTGCTTGTGTCTTGTGTGGGCCATTAAATTTGTAATTGATTAAATATTGTTTAAGCATATATGTTAAGCGAATTAACTAATTAAGAAATAATATAAATGTTAATTCTTTTGTGGCTTACAAGGAGAGAGTAAGTGGTACACTAGGCTCTATAGAATATTGTTAAGCATAGAAGGTTACTTCTCCAGCTACGGAGATAGGGGATAGATACCACTAATGCTGCAGAGTGGTAATGAACAAGGGTTTCTCTCTCGATAGATTATTGTCCCCCACCCAAGAACGAAGAAGATATGCAAAACCAGGGTAATGAGATATAATTTGATCAAATATACCCCCTAGTTGTGCCTCTAATCTAGATATTATCTGTGTTGTACCTGCATAGTATTGTGAAAGACAAGCAAAAATGTATTGTGCATTTAGTGAATCATCTCATGCATCATCTAAAAAAAAAAATGTAAATAAGAGAATCGTAAGCTACTTATACCTAAGGTGGATGTTTTGCATGCACGGGCAAGGCATGCATAAATTAAATGATCATGTATGAGTGAACTTGTTGCATATGATGTTAAAGTGTTGTATACCAATTATTTATCTGTGCACTGATAATTATTTATTTACTCTATATACATGAAAAGATTGTTGCTTTATGTATGCATGTCTCTATACATGTATGAATTGTCATTGTATTCCTACGGAGGATTGTGCCCTATAAAATTTTAGGTAATGAATGAACTACTGGAATGGTGATGGAAAGTTGAGAGAGAGCCAAATCTTTATCCTTTACTGGAAACTGGACTTTGAAAACTTGTTATTTTTGTTTGAGAACCTAGTATTGTTTACTTATACGATTGGACAATAGTCTACTTATGAGAAATGAATGCTTTTGTCTGAGAATGTTCTCCCCATAAAAATCTAGTACCATTATGTTTGACCGACCTGTAACACGTCTAAGGTTTTAACCCAAAAGTTTTAAAAGTTTTTGTTGATAAAAAAAATCTTGTATTTTTTGGGTTAAAAAATTTGGAGTGTTACAACTTGGTATCAGAGCAAGAAGAAAAGATTGACTCTTGACACGTTCAGCAGCCTAACAAGGCTCAGTAAGCGAGTGCTAGTTCTGTTAATTATTAGAATTGTGAAGGTTGGTATTGTAGATGTTTAAATTTGTGTAAATAAGAACCTAGATGATATAATAGGGACATCACACAGTTTAGTGTTCAGAGATATAAAACTTACTTAGATTTTTTTCCTTTGGAATTAGATGGCTAGATGATAGCCTCAAGGTTGGGCCACAGAGACAGACTTCCTGTTGGGAGCTCTCAATACTTTGACCCAGACATGCCAAAACCTTGCCAATAATGGGGGAAATGGTAATGACAATGACAATGGTCACAACGAAGGAAACAACAAAGAGAACCAAGGACCAAGATATAAGTGTTTTATGGAGATGAATCCCTCATTCTTCATGAGAAAAGAGGACCCAAACGCTGCAGAAGAGTGGGTCTGTGCAATCAGGGAGATCTTTGAGATGTTGGAAGTTCTCGAAGACAAGAAGGTTACTTTTGGTGCCTACCGCTTGAAGGGGTATGCCAGGAGTTAGTGGGAGACCGTACGGGAGGTGCGATATACACCTGAGGAGCTATGGGTGCTTTTCTAAGCTTAGTTTTTTGAGGTATTTCTTGACACCTACTTTCCTCAGTATGCTCGAGATTGTAAGATGCAAGAGTTGTTCGATCTCAAGCAGGGTGACATGAAGGTGACAGAGTATACGACCGAATTTTGATATTTAGAGAAGTACTGCCCACACACCTACACCATTGATGAAGCTCTGGCCAAGAAGTACATTCATGGGCTACGAGATGGGCTGAGGACTAAAGTCCTCACTAGCCGATGGTAGAACCTTAACCAGGCCATCAAGATGGCTACTGTACTTAAGGTGGGAAAAATATATTTTTTTAAGATTAAGTTGTAACATAATCTTTTGTAGTCTAAAGTTAATAGTTACTTGTTGCAGGAGGACTATGAGTCTTCCAAGAAGGCTCAAACTAGTAGGTTTCAAAAGACTGGAGACAAAGGGAAGAGACATCAGAGTCTCACTACAAGCTAGAGTAAAGGAATGTCAGCCAAGACGATGCGGGGTCAACAAGGGGACAATACCCAACAACAGCCATAAATAGATGCTTGCCTGAAGTGCAAGAGGCACCACAAGGGCCAGTGCTACTGAGACATCAAAGCATGCCTACAATGCGGTGAGATGAGACACTTCATCAGAGAATGTCCCAAGCGGTTGGCTCAGAATGGGCAGAATACAACACCTAGAAGACAACAATAGTCTCAACAATGACAACAACATCCCCAGTAGCAAGGAAAAAAGAAAACTATAGGTTGTGTCTATGTGACTACTATGGAAGAATTTAAGAAAGATATTGATGTTATAGAAGGTACCATCCATATTATCAAGTTTGATACTAAAGTGTTGTTTCATACGGGTGCAACATATTCGTTTATTTTTTACACGATTTGTTAGTCTACTAGACTTGCCATCGGTTACTATAAGATAATATTAGAAGTTATCACACCGTCAAGCGATAGAACCATTGCCCAAAACTATTTACCCAAGGTCGAAGTCATTATTGTGGAGCAAAACCTTTCTGCCAACCTAATTATGTTAGACATAATTGGGAATGATGTAATTTTGGGAATAGACTAGTTATACGAGCATTACACTTATATGGATTATCATGTGGGACAAATATATTTTATTCATTCCAATCAACCTATCCTGAAATACAAAGCCAATAAGTTAGTGAAGAAGGAAAGGATGATTTCGGCACTGAAGGCTCAACGTTATGTTGAGAAGGGGTATAAGGCCTTTATGGCCAGTGTTTCTTTAGTGAAACCCAGTACGACCTCTATAAAGGAGTTAGACGTGGTGAAAGAATTTGAGGATGTGTTTCCTGATTATCTACTTGGATTACCCCCTTTACGAGAGTTTGACTTCACGATAGAGTTGAATCCTAGTATGACCCCAATCTCTAAGGCTCCTTATCGGATGACACCCATAAAGCTAGAAGAATTGAAGACGCAGCTGCAAGAACTTATGGATAAAGGATTTATCCGACCTAGTGTATCACCTTGGGAAGCACCTATACTCTTTGTGACGAAGAATGATTGAGCAATGCAGTTATGCATTGACTATCATATATTGAATAAGATAATTATTAAAAATAAGTACCCTCTTTCACACATTGATGATTTATTTGACCAGCTTCGAGATGCAAAGGTCTTCTCAAAGAAAGATCTATGATCCGGTTATCATCAATTGAAGATTAGAGAATCTAATATACAGAAAACAATGTTCAGAACATGTTATGACCATTATAAATTTTTGGTGATGCTTTTTGTGCTAACCAATGCTCTAGCTACATTCATGGATTTAATGAACATGATATTTTGGTCATTCATGGATTTGTTAATTATAGTATTTATTGATGATATTCTGATTTATTTGAAGAGCAAAGAAGATCATAGAGACTATCTGCGGATTGTTTTGGAGACACTTTTAAAGCATAAGTTGTATGCCAAATTTTCTAACTATGAATTTTGGTTAGAGCAGGTTATGTTTTTGGGACACATGATCTCAAAGGATAGAGTATCCACGGATCTTGCCAAGATAGAAGCAGTTATGGATTGGAAGCAACTGAAGAATATCTCAGACATTTGTAGCTTCCTAGGGCTTGTCGGATATTATAGAAGATTTATTGAAGATTTCTCTAAAGTAGCAACTCTTATGACTAAATTGCTTCGCAAAAGAAACAAATTTGAATAGACTCAGCAGTGTGAAGAAAGCTTCCAAGAGTTGAAAAAAAACATACTTCAGCCCCAGTGCTTATACTTTCATCGGGCCAGGGAGGATTTGTTGTATATAGTGATACTTCAAGAACAAGCCTAGGATGTGTTCTAATACAGCATGATAAGGTGATCACATATGCATCACCCCAGTTGAAGGTGCACGAGCGTAATTATTCTACTCATTATCTGAAATTAGCGGTAATGGTATTCACCCTTAAGTGGCGACACTATCTGTATGAAGAGCAGTTTGAGGTATTCTCTGACTACAAGAACTGGAATTATATTTTCTTTCAAAAGGATTTGAATATGAGACAATAAAGGTGGTTATAATTGATGAAAGATTATGATTTTTTGATATCTTACCACCTAGGAAAAACTAATGTTGTTGCAGATGCCTTAAGCAGAAAGGCAAAGAGCTTATCTTGTGTTATAAGTAGTGAGTGAAGGCTTCTCGAGGATTTTATTTCATGAAAACCATTTGACTCTGATTCTGGCGGAACGAGGATAGCTAGCATGACTATCCTGATAGATATCGTTGATCGGATCATAGTTCAACACAAAGGTGATCCAAGTGTTTTCAAGATGATAGCAGCTTGTCAACAGAACAAAGCAACTTTGCACTTAGAAGAAGATGACAACATATAGTTTGGTCAAAGATTATGGGTACCTAAAGATTTACAATTAAGAAAAGAATTGTTGGATGATTCCCATAGGTGTAAGTTTATCATTCACCCTGAAAGTACTAAAATGTACAAGGATTTACAATGAAATTTTTGGTGGAATGGGAAGAAACGTGAGATTACTGAGTACGTTTCAAAATGCTTCGTATGTCAACGTATGAAGATTGAACATCAATAGCTTGGAGGTATGATTCAGGATATAGAGATACCCTAGTGAAAGTGAGAAGGCATTATTATGTATTTTGTGGTAGATCTACCCAAGATTAGGCATCAGTACGATGCAATTTGGGTCATTGTTGATCGCCTGACGAAGTTGGCACACTTTCTACCAATTAGAACGAATCAAACTTTGGAGAGTCTTGTAGACCTGTATGTAAATGAGATCGTTAGACTGCACAAAATTCCAATATCGATCATTTCTGACAAGGATCCAAGGTTTACTTCAAAGTTTTGTAGGCAACTACAGAAGACTTTGAGAATAAAGTTCAAGTTTAGTACAACCTTTCACCCTCAAATAGACAGACAATCAGAAAGGATGATACAAACCTTGTAGGGCATGCTACGTGCATGTGCATTGGATTGGAAAGGTGATTGAAACAAACACTTAAACTTAGTGGAGTTTTCTTATAATAATAGTTATCATTCGAGTATTGGTATGGTTCCATATGAGGCATTGTACGAACGATCCAATAGATCTCTTGTTTGTTAGAGTGAAGTTGGGGATCTGACGATAGAATCATCGATTGTGCTTCAGTTCTATATTGATCAGGTGTAGTTGATTCAAAAGTGAGTGTTGACAACTTAGAGTCATCAAAAAAAATATACTGACTAGAGGCGACGGGAACCTGCCTTTGCTATAGGTGATCATGTGTTCGTAATGGTTTCACTGACGAAGAACGTATTTTGTTTCGGCAAGAAGGGCAAGCTCAGGCCAAGATATGTAGGACTCTTTGAGATTCTCAAGAAGATTGTAGAAGCAGCATATAGAGTGACACTTCCTCCACAATTTTCAAACATCCATAATGTGTTCCATGTATTGATGTTAAATAAGCATGTGCCTGACCCAACAAATATCATTTAATACAAGAATCTTGAGATACAGAAAGTTCTTAAGATCGATAAGCGGCCTATAGAGATTCTCGGCTTATGAGAGCAAGTACTATGAAAGAAGACTATTTCTATAGTGAAAGTGTGATGGCAACACCATAAAATTGAAGAATGCACTTGAGAGCCGAAAGAAGAGATGTGAGCGAAATATCCAAAATTATTTGGTATGTAATCGTAGCTGAATTTTACAGATGAAATTTCTTTAAGGAAATAAGGATATAAGACCCATAAATTTTTGATAATTAGTAAAATAAATAATTAAGGATATATCCTAATTTTTTAGTATTATCTTTATTTAATCTATTAAAAAACTAATAAAATCACCAACTCCAGCAAATTAAAGGTTTTGAGGAATTTAAAACCTGAAATTTTAGTTCGCACTTTGAAATCTATTTGGACTTGGATTTTGGATCTAGATTTAAAAAGATTCAAGATCCATTATCTAGGAAAAGATGATCCACTATCTGGATCTAGATCGTGGGAAAATCCGAAATCCATTAGAGAAAAAAAATTGGATTTGGATCCCAAGAGGATCCAAAATCTATATTGAATTTGGATATGGTTTGGGTTTGGTTTGATCCAAATAGAATTGGATCCAACGTGGTTCCAGGATCTATTAAAAAATATAAATTAAGGTCTTTATTAAATAAGTAAGATTAGACAACATATTTATTTAATATATTACTTAAGAAATAACAAACTATATTAATGGAGTTATTAGTAAGACAAAACTTAGCTAAATCATAAAACATTAAAGAAAGAAAGAAATAGTGAAATGGTGGGTCACCCCTCCCTAGTGGGCCCCACCTAAATTAAAAAACAAATGAATACACGTTTTGGGAGCTTTGATTAGAGGAAGAGGAAAGGGTGACTCAACCCACCCACTTCTCTAAAAGAAATATTAATATAATAATAGAGAAGGTATGAAAATTACAAGGGTTTAAGTCAATTAAATACTTGGAAGGAGAAGAGACCACACGTGATGGCCTCTTCTCTTTCCCTTGCCATTTAATGGACTCACTATAAATAGGGAGTCACGTACATGGTTAGGGGTCTCAACCCTCTCATTTCTCTCTTATCTTATCTCCCAACATAACCGACCCCCTCTAGAAACCTTTCCCCTCCTCGTTCCACTCCTATCCGCACTCTAGTAGAGGCTTTTGAGGGTGTGGTGTGGCCATTGGATTTGCTGCAAGGTGATCTCACAACCTGCATCCAACGTGTTTATTTTAGATCATCCACCAAACTGATTTCTCTTCAAGGTAGGTGCCTTGATTGCATGCATGTTTATCGATATAGGGTGCATAAGTATCAATCTTTTCATGCTATTGATACTCTAATTTTACATATGTAATTAGCAAGAAAAGCAAAAAAAGAAAGATAGAATTTTATGTTTTATAGAAGTGCCCTGTATTTTTTTGTACATATATGGTTATGATGTATTCACGGTATATCCATTAACATGCAATTGGATTTCAGGTTATTGGAAAAAAAAAAAAAGGAGAAGAAGATTCAAGTTTGATTTATTGCCTAAGATCAGATCTTTTTGTGTTTACAAAAATTTTTAGAAATCATGTGTTTGTTTGAGAAAATGGGATTTGAGTTTTCTTTTAATTGTTAAAGGACTATTCTGCGTTTGTTTTAAGTAGATTAGTATGAGTTTTCTTTAAGAATGGTTATGCATTTTGATGTTGGGCATGATAACCTGAATTTTTTTTTATATAATGATTTTACGTTTTGATTTTTAGTTTGTTGTTTGTGTTTTCGGTTAATATGATTTGATGTTGGTGGTATATTTCTGGTATGAACCGATATGGGTTATCCATGAGCATATTTTAATTTTACGATTTTGGTTAGCATAACGAAAATGTTGTTGTGCTATATCAAATCAGAATGGTCGTATTTTGGTGCATAACAGTTGTTGCACCCATGAGGGTGCAGTTGTAAAACCAAAGATTTTTCTTTGGTAATTAAAATGAATTAATGATAAACTTTATCTGCGTCTATGACATGAGTGCAATCTTTTGATTTTCTTGATTTCAAATTATTATGAAATTAAGTCTCAAGTTATGAAGAACATTGGAAGAAGAATTATAAAATTTAAAATATGTAGAGTAAACAAGAAAGTAAATGATTTATATATATTTAGATTATGGATATTGGATTTGAATCTAAATCATAGCATTCGTATCCAATATGGATTTGGACCTTAAATTAGGTAGTAGATTTAACTAATGACATTTGGATCCAACCCAATTAAGTTGGATATAAACCATGATATTTGGATCTAATTAGGGATGAGTTGGGTCAAATATAACTCAAAATATTTGGATTCAATCTCATGAGATTGGACCCGTGGGGTGAGACACTTCGAACAACGTCATTATTATTTCAATAAAAATTTTGGTTGATCGATGACTCACCTATTAAATAAAAGTTGACCTTGATGTTCCTCATTTTGAGGTATCAAAATCGAATATTTATATGCCCAAATTAGTGTTGATTTGAGCATTTTATCATCAACTAAAGTTCATGCCTAATTGTAAGTCAAAAAACAATATTTTTTAGTATTGGCTAAATTTTGTTGTCAATTCGTGTGTGTACGATTAAATCTAAGACTATCATAATGATCTATATTTTGAAGGCCATCAAATCGACTATTTAAACGTCGAATTTTGATACGTCTTTGGGTCTGTAAGCCTCCCAGAAGGTTACCCCATCACTGAAACCTAAGTTAGAGTAAAAAGTTCTCATTTTTCTTCTATAGCTTAATTAATTTTGAAATTTAATGAATTATAACTAATAATTTATTTTCTTATTTTATTAGTAAAAAAGATTAATAAATGTTAACTTCTTATAATGGATATGAGACTCTTGTCTAAACCTATCTATAAATAGAGGCTCTCATGTGGAGGATTAATAAGGTTAGTTCTCCATCCCTCTCCCATTCTCATTAAAATTCTTTATCTTCTTCTTTTTTCATCTTCTTCTTCTTCCTTAGAACTTTTTCAGCAGCCATTCCAGTTGTTTCAAGGTGCTAAGACGGGAGACGAAGGTGTTGTTGGTTCCAAAAATACATTTTAAATAGGATTCATCTTACGCGTGGCATAGATCGAATGAAAATGCATAAACTTTGCATCTTGCCGATTCTACGGGTTGATCCATGGTGGATCAAATCTAAAATAGGTTTGAAAAAGATTTTAAAAGTATTTTTAATTCAATACCATGTTTTAAAATGGATTTACAAAATCATTTTTGGTAAATTTTTGCTCGAACGACTAAATCAAAAAATCGAGTAACTTTAAACGCATAGTTTTATATTCCTATATAATTTTAGATGGTTAAATCTTTGTTTCCAGCATGAATCGATGTATATTTTCTTTCTTGCTTGTGTTTACAATATGAATCATGTTCTTGCAAATTTATTTTATGTGTTTTATGATGTTTTTGTATGCTAACGTCCTAAATTAGTTATTCTATGCAAAAATCATGATTTATTTTGACAGTTTAAACTCTAAAGCATGTATCATGATCATATGATATATTTTTATGACTGTAGATGATGTTTAGATATTGTCCATGGGTTGATGCATGATTAAAAATTGACATTTCATGTTTATGCTTGAATTTTCTTATTTTTCTCATGATTTATATTATATTTTTCATGTTGTCTTGATTGATCTATCATGGTAAAATAAATATACCTCTTAAATTAGATCATCAATGGCCAAAACCCTTTATGAAAACCTTCCAGACATCTGGAGGGTGTCTCAAAAAAATATTTGGCCTTATTGGTGGTATGAAATTGAGGGTTATGGTTGCTTTAACCTAAGACAAAAATTCTATCATGTGTAAAGAGTGATTCTTGATAATCGATTTTACAGAAAATCTAATAAATTAATGGTTTCAAGTTCATGGCTAATTTTTTAATATATTATACACATATATAAATAGATATGAGAAAAATAAAATAAAATATATTTTTTATTTTCTGTAAATCTTGATGACTCACACAAGTTGTGTAAAACTCAAGATTCTACATAAAATATAGATCTAAAACTGTCACATATAGGTCTGATTCAAAAAATCTAAAAAAATCATATGATAGAGTTTTTAAGAAAATTTAGATAATTCTGAAAGCTAACAAGCATACCTTTCACCATAAAATTTGAGAGGACGAAATCTCTCTTGGATTGGGTGTGGTGACTGCTTCATTGGTAAGCAAGATTCTGGTAGGTTCTGTCAAAACAAAAAAATTGTCTCGGGTCTGTGAATTTCTATGAGCAAACAAAATCATTTTTTTGAGATCTATCACTAGAATTTGAAAGTTAATATCCTCTGATATTACTGTAAATTTTTATGAAGTTATATCTATTCTTTTTTATAGTCTGTCAAACCCGTGAACAACATACAAATTTTGACTTTATACAGTTCTTGATTTTTGGATATCTTGACTTGTGAACTTATTTTACTAAAATCAAATGTTTGCTTGTTGAAGCATGATCATGATTACATGTGTGTGCAATCTTTATGTATGCATGTGGGTATATAATATGAGATGTAAATCATATATATTTTGATATGAATTATTTCATAAATATGCTTTATGCAAGCATGTTGATTATTTGTGCATGATGACATATGAGACTGCATGTTAAATATGAGATTTAAGTATGATGATTAAGCTATATAATGTGTATAGGTATACATGTATAAATTATGTATGTATGACTTGAATGGCGTATGTAGGAAATATGTATGCTTGAGATTTAGATATTTTATATTATAGCATATACATGTTTTGAATTATGAGATATAATTGACTCAATTAATCGAGTACACATGCTTCGAGGTTGAATTTATAAACATATTGATTTTAAATAATATGAAATATGATATTACATGTGTCTATGTTGTGATGTTAATGCATGTGATGATGTAATTCTATGTGATGTTGAAAAGCCACATTATCTGAGGTTATGAATGCATGCGATAAAAGTTTAAGCTCAATGATAGAGCTATTGGGTCGCAAAACCGTCTTAAGATGCTAACATGTGATTACATATTGAATTGTCATATGATTGTAACCTATGATGTGATGCAGTTGAATGTATACATGTTTGTGCCCAAATTGGTGGCTATTGACCATGTGAGTGATTAACTATGTTTATGCATGTATGGCAATAGATTCATTGAGGAACTAGTCCAAACAAAATATCTGTAAGGGTGTGCATGACCAAGATCAGGTGATCCAGCTAGAGCAGTAAATCTCTATGAAGAGGTGCATTATCCAAGATCAGGTAACCCACGATGATGATAAATTCTTTTGAGAAACTGCATTGTCCAAGACTAGGTAATTCGACTAGGACGAAAACTACCTGTGAGGTTATACATTCTTAAGACCAGGTGATCCGGAGTGGAACTTGTTTTCAAGATATGGTGAAAGTAAATTATGATATACCAAATTAAGGATGTATGTTTGTAATAACAATGTTGATTATAGTATAATGTTTAGTATGTGATGTTGTAGAGTAAGAATCAATTTTCTAAACCACTGTTAAGTTTTTCTCTCGGTTAAAGACAACTTTAGTGGATGTTTGGCCTGACTTTTCAAATCAATGGGTTAATTAAAATACATAGTATAATAAACTCTCATTCGATTGTTGAGTCAGGATTAGGTCCTGAGTGTGTACCCTTCAAGAATGAAAAAAGAAAAATAATGCATTAGATTAGGTTCATAAGTGATTAAATAATTCATTGAATGTTGGCATAAATTTCTATACATGTTATGTATAATTTATGGTTCTTGCATGTGTTGGCATACATGAATCCTTTTGAGTATTGCTTTGATTTCTAATGATATGATGTAGGTATATTACTTATGGTAAGATTGAATTATTGTGTAATTCAGCATGATTAAATTATTAATGTTGTGATCATTAACTCTGCTAGGTTTATATGCTATGACATGCTATGATTTATTTGTATTGGAAAAGATGTATGTTTTATGAATTTGTGTTATTTTTATGCCTATGTGTAAGGTATTTTCTTACTGGGACTGTTGCTAATGCATCTATATTTTAATATTTTAGGTAATGAATAAGTTAGAGGAAGATGAAAGGAGGCTCGGGGTGACGTTAAGAGAGTCACATTCCTTTAGGCTTGTTGAAGGGACTGAATGGTTTTATTTGCTTTATTATTTTTCTTTAGTTCTATAAACTTTGATGTTGAAAGAATAGTATTTGATTTATTATAATTTAAGTGATGATTTGATTTTATTATTCTAGTCTTTTAAGTATGTGTTGGTAACTATAACCCGCCTAAAGGTTTGAACCGAATAAAAAAAAAGACTTTTTGTTGTGTTCTTAAAAATCATGTAAAGGGATAAAAAAATCTCCTAAAATGTTTAATTTCAAAAATTGGGGCATTACCGCAGCAGGATGGGGTCTTCTTGACCCTACCCTGGCTTTTCTTTGATCGGTCAACCAACAGGATGCACCACCCTGTTGGTGAACCATGCCCATGCCCATGGTAGATGGCGGAATGCGGGCCTACCAGTGGTCTACTATAGCTAACACACACACACACACACACACACACACACACACACACACACACACATATATATATATATATATATATATATATATATATATATATATATATATATATATATATAAAGGAAGGAGGGGGTAATTGGTGATGTACAATATGGTTGTTGGAGCAACCATGTTACATGCAAGATAGGTGCGCCATATGACCGAGAGTGGTCCGTCGCAGCCCAGTTAATATATATGTGAGAAACATGTATATATATTTATATCATTTATTTAAGTTGAAAAAAATGCTTCTAATAATAATAATAATAATATATTTAAGAATATTGCAAGGCCATGGTGGATTTTGTACCCACATTATTGTTCTATGTACATGAATAATGAATGTGTGATATATAATTTTGTTTGGTTTTGAGCATTAGTACTGTCGAAATATCGAAATATTTTGATATGTGTTAGCATGATACTTATGCATGATTGAACTATGAAATGCATGAAAAGGATGTATGTAAGAGTTACTAAATGACTAGATGTGGCATAAAAAAATGAAATATGTAGTTTGCTATTATGTGTAATATATTGAATGCTAGAGTCAGACAAGTAGCTCATGATTGTATGTACAATCAATTAAATTAAGTGCCCCAAAGTGGTGGCCTGGAACCTTATGATGAGTTAAGTTAAAATCATACATGCTTGAGACCTATGAGGGGCCATTAAATTTGTAATTGATTAAATATTGTTTAAGCAGGTATGTTAAGAGAATTAACTAATTAAGAAATAATATAAATGATAATTCTCTTGTGGCTTAGAAGGAGAGAGTAAGTGGTATACTAAGCTTCGTGAAATATTGTTAAGCACGGAGGGTTGCTTCTCCAACCACTGAGATAGGAGATAGTTACCACTGGTGCCACGGGGTGGTAATGAACATGTTTCGGTTGAAATAAAATTCTAATATATCAGGTTAAGGGTGTTGGGATTTCTCTCTCGATAGATTATCATCCCTCACCCATAGCCGAAGAAGATATGCAAAGCCAAGGTAATAAGATACAATTTGATCGAATATACCCTTTGGTCGTGCCTATAATCTGGACATTATCTATGTTGTACCTACGTAGTAATGAGAAAGAAAAGCAAAAATGTATTGTACATTTAGTGAATCATCTCATGCATCATCTAAAAAAGAAAATGTAAATAAGAGAATTTTAAGCTACTCATACCTAAGGTGGATGTTTCGCTTGCATTGGCAAGACATACATAGATTAAATGATTATGCATGAGTGAACTTGTTGCATATGATGTTGAAGTGTTGTATAACAATTATTTATCTACGCACTGATAATTGTTTATTTACTCTATATACATGAAAAGAATGTTACTTTTTGTATGTTTGTCTTTATGCATGCATGATTTGTCATTGTGTTCCTATAGGGGTTGTGGATATTAACCCCTATAAAATTTCAAGTAATGAATGATTTATTGGAGTAGTGGTTGGAAGGTGAGGCAGAGTCAAAGAGCCAAACTTAATATTGTTTACATATATGATTGGACAATACTCTACTTATGAGAAATGAATGCCTAAATGTTCTCCTTATAAAAATTTAGTACTATTATGTTTGACCGATCTATAACACATCTAAGGTTTTAATCCAAAAGGTTTAAAAAGTTTTCGCTGATAAAAAAAAATCACGTATTTTTTTGGTTAAAAATTTTAGAGTGTTACAGTAAGTTCATCCCCGCACAAGTTTTGATTTTAACCTCCATCCCCCTAGTTCATTCCTTGTTTCATGTCCTCCATCCTCAGTCCAAATGGGGTAGAGCCCCATTCCCCCCCGGTCCTCTGCCCTCCCTACATTAGGCCATGTAGATGGTCTGACATGGGCCGGACTCGAGCTGCTTTTTGCAGCTCAAGTCAGATTAAAGTTGGTCTGGCCTGGCCCGATTAGCTAAATTGGCCCAGCCCAATTCAAACTTAAATAGGCATGACCTGAATAGCTAAGCAGCCCTAAAAATAGGGGTGTCAACGGGTCGGGTTTGGTTCGGACTCAGGTGGTAGCAGACTTGGACCAAGTGTTTGGGTATGGTATCGGGTCTGGACCCAGGTCTAGTCGGTTCTACTATAAGAAAAATCATAGCTGGACTCAATAAGAATACATGAACCAGACCCAGACCATACTCAGTAAAACCATATTTTTCATCATTTTTACATTGAAAATTGCGGGTCTTAATCGTAACTCGGGTCGGGTTCGAGTCTGGCTATGTATTAATCGGACTTTCGGGTCCAGACCCAGGTCTTATTATTTATCACCATACCCGGACCCTATAGGGTTTGGTTCGGGTCGGGTCCAGGTAAACTCGACCTGTGGACACCCCTACCTAAAAAGCCTGATTATGTCTGAGGAGGGCTCATGCTAGGCCTGCGTACGGGCCGAGCCTGTTGGGCCCTTAAAAGCCTTCATCGGGCCTGGCCGGGGTTGAACGTTCATCCTTACGCATGTTGCTGTGCCCCCACAAAACGCATGGAACTGGTCAAAGCTAATGGGCCCAGAGTCTGATTTGGACACATGTTGTGTTTTCAAAGCAGCGGTATTTTTGCTTTGTGCAGTTACATCGTACCCGATCCCAGTTCGTATTTTTTTTAAAGGGAAGCTGGGGTTTGGCAGACCTCTACCAGTTATACAACTATACCATTGAGTTTTGAACCTGCAACGTCCCAACACACGGTGACGTGCACTAGATGCTCCTACCAGACAAGCGCAGCCCCCGATCCCAGTTTATGCATATGCGTTGGGCTGTCAGGTCATGAAAATGGAATTCGAAACCTGGACCTGCATAATTTCAGAACTTTTTATTAAAATTACATGTAAAATATTCAGGTTGGGTCAGGTATACCTCAAAAATCATAACCCAAACCTGGCCCGCATATTGTTCGGGTCGAACCGAATATTATCTGAGTCGACATTTTGCATGCACATACCCCAGAATTCGGGTTCGGGTCAAATCAGGTACCCAATACAAACTTGACAGCCCTACATATGTGGTGTCTACAATGGACCCAAAATCGTGGTCCAGGTCCCAACAAGCCTATACTGCTAGCATCTCTCGACAATGGTGGGGGAGGGATTTCAAAAACTCGCTAGCTCTCTTTGCAATAACTGTTTGGGTCTGCCTAACCCAAGCTTGCCTTTCAGAAAAAAAAAGAAAGAGAAGAAACGCCCTCAATTAACCCAAACATGTTTGTGATTATTGTTCACTGTCATATACTTGAATGGGTCAGAAACTCTGGTTGGGACCATTGGGATACAGCCTTGCTTTGGGTCCACTAGGCAGTGTTTGGTTGTTTCTAGCTGGGACCCTTCTAAAACATGTAATATCTCACAACCAAAAGCTTTAAACATAAATACTTGTCAGATTTATGTCCTGTATCAGTTATATCTTCAGGTCCGATCCGGTTTCACTTACCGATCCGGCAGACATGATCTGAAGGTCAGATCCGGGTCAAAAACCGACAAGTTGACAGTTCAACTTGGCAGGTTAATATCAAGGCTTTTGTGCTCATGCCAATATCCGGGCCCACATTTCTTGGATAGGCAAATAATTTTTTAGCACGATAAAAATTAAATCTTGAAATGGAATCCTTTTTGCAGTCCTTAAATGTGAAATGATCATAGATATCTAAGCATAATTACACATTTCTTCTTGGGATCATTTTCTAAAATAAAAAGAATTCCAAGAAAAAGATTCTTAAGTTTTTTCTTTAATTCATCAAAAAAAAAAACCTGGAAAAAGAGAATTTGGTAAATTTCAAGCTGCAAAATGGAAAATGTTATCTTGTCATATACTCATATCAGCTGCTCATCTATAAAATTTTGGCGAAGTTTTTTCAGCAAATTAAATCTCCTTTCGTTACATTTTTTTTGTAAATATGTAAAATTAACAGCAATATCCTATTCTATGGCACTCCACGCACTATGCATGAGTGCATGGTCATTGATTATTCCAATGGCTAATGAAGTGACCTACATGGATTCCCGAGGCAGACACAGAAGATCACATTCTGTTTCTGTTTGGGAACATGTGTAAGATGACCAAGTCCATGAACTTTGCATTTCCATCACTCTTGTGAGGAAATAAACAACTTGGTTTCTTCACCTACTTTTATAATCAAGGACAAGAAAAAGACTGAAAATTGTGCCTAGACTTTGATCCAGAATCAAGTCATGGATAAAAATGATTTTGATTTGTCATGTTGTTCGTGGTAGCTCGAAGAAGCCATACCTCACAGCCTGGCGCATGCTTTTACTATGGACATTGATACTGAAGAGATGCTTTGACATACAACTATCTAACAGTCCTGGCACCAAAATTTTGTTTGAGGGAGACAAGCTGCAAGATGAGATGGTTGGGCATTGGTATCTGTTAGGACCACACATCCATGATATACATAAGATGGAATGGAGAAGGACTAGGAAAACTGAAGAAAAGATAATTTGGTTGGTACTGAAAATGTAGCTAACCAAATTGTTTCAAGGGCATGGTGAAGCATCATACACATTGAGTAGGAGGTATGGTCTCATAGGTATGTCACTAAAGACATTTGTATTGTTCTTAGGTACATTCCGATTTTGAATCCTCCAATCTTGCTTTCATTTGATGAGTTGAAGGTTTTCGTCTCTCAATCTTGCCAATCTTGTTTTATTTATAGTATGGATTTTAATTTGCTCTACTCAATTTTGTTTTGCTTAAAATAGTTTACCAAGGTTGGTTTCTTGGTTTATATGCAACATTCTTTAAATTTGTGTGTGCTAACCTTGGCAATGATTTGACTGTTACACTCCTCAGTAGGTTGTGCTTGTGCAATTACAAAGATTTTCTTCATTGTAGTTCAGAAGAATGGTGATTATATGAGAAAAGAAAAGGCTGTGACCTGTCTACTGCATTAACAGGCTTTTTGGCGTGATCTATACAGTTTGAAATTCTTGTTCTAGTTCTTTTTATTAGCAAAGACCAACTGCTATTGCTTCAAAAGTTTTGGTGGTTGTTACTGCTTACCATCCTAACTTTGATTATATTGTACGTAAATTTTTTGGTTTGGCATTAGATGACACTGAATTTACAATGTTCAAGAACTAGATAAATTCCTTATAAAACCAACATGACATAAACCCTGACCAAGTTCAGGTGCTTCGCCATTTTCGAATGATAATAGAATGTACCATATCATTTGAAAGGGTAAGGTTATTGTAAAATAAAATCTCTAGTGGATTTGTTTTGACAGTTCTTGGTTTGCTTTTTTTCCTAGTGTCATTTTTCATATTTGAAGACATTTCAATAAAAGAAAAGGATGGGCTGTACAATTTTCTACAAGCATAGAACATTGTCTTAAAATAACATCACCTCATGTTATTTCACAGAGGTGGTGCTATCTAAGGTGTAGATATGGAGGAGCAAACGTGAAGGCCACTTAGGATCTAGAGATTTCTAGCTTTCCATATATATTATAAAGATTGCCATTTTTCTCTTCTTTTTTATTTTTTATGGTTTAAAAATATATACTACAAGCTTTTACGGTATAGGGATTGTAGAATTAAAGAATCACAGCAACACAGACACCATTTTGCATTAATGCCGTGAAGCCTGAGATTTTTGATCAGTGGCTTCAAAAAACAATTTTGAGAAAGTTGGAACTTGATGGATGCAAAGTTGTTTAACGTTTTACCCATTCATCTTCTTATATCCTTCTTCTGGATGCGGCCTAGTTCTCATAGAAATCTATATCTATCTTACCCATTTACCTAGATTCAGATTGTGCATTTTGGACTTTGGAGCTTTCACTTATAAAACACACTAATAAATCATCACACACACATACACGTACGCTCACACGCGCACGCACTCATGGAGGAATTGTTGATTTTTTTATCTATCTGAGAACACATCTGAACATGAAAAGTACCTAATCTAAAACATGCTTTCGGCGAAGTGTGTGTGTGTGTGTGTATATATATATATTGTGCTGCCCCTTTTTTTGTTAGGTCATATTAAGACCCTCTAAAAATCATAGTTTTAGGTGTTTTATGCTAGATCTGAACTGTTAGATGTGTTTATCATTGTTTATTCAATAGAAAACATGTTTCTGATTAAGCATCTTTATGTGCAGATGTGTATTTTGAAGAGGTAAAAAAAAATCTCTGAAAAAAGCAAAGTAATTTATGTACATCTTTAGTTCAAATTAAGCAAATACCTGCAACTATGCTTTTCGTAGCAGGTTGGGACAGTTGGGAGATTAAACTAGTTCGGACCAAGTACGTAAACATTCACAGTAGCTTCCATCCCAGATAATGGCTTTCAAGATGAATTGAACAGTTTCACAAATACACATTCTTCTATTATACCCATAATTAACATTCAGATGACGAGAAAGCCTTGTCATGGAAAAGGGAACTCACTTTGAAAAAGCCCCATGTGTGCCCTTTTGGTGGGAAAGGGCGTCCCCACCCTCCCCCTGGGGAAGACTTTTCATATGAAAGGCAAACATGGGACCCACGACTACCACATGGGTCAGCCGATTTTTTCCCTGAAGAGTGCTTGTTTCATGCCCTGTAGGAAAACCACCAGTTTTCCGTGGGACACGTGTTTCCCCATGAAACAAACAGGCCCTAAGAGGGCGCTTTCCTTGCACTCTTATCCAAGGGAAGCCACCTTTCTTTGAAAGAAATGCCTAAAGAGGGAAAGTGCTCCTTCATGGGGGAGGTGTGAAGCCATTTAATAAGAAAGATGCTTCTTTTACATTTATTATGTGAGCCTACAGTTTATCTCCCATTGAGATGTTTGTTTCATCTCTCTTAGAAAGATACCCTCTTTCCCAAGAAAAAGAGCCTCTTCTATAAGAAATGACATGGAAACGAATGGTCCCTAAATCTTTTTCGACTTGGAAAAACTAGTCTTAACAAGATCATTAGCTAATCCTTCTAACTTTCGAAAAAATGCATCTGATCTAAATTAATTTACCCATCCTAGTACAACAGAAGAGTTAGATACAGTTATATCCCTTGGACCATTTGGCACACAACTTACTTTTCTGATAAAAGAGAGGTAGTTTTATCTGTCCTCTTCCTCTACCAATGGGTGTTGGACCATTTGGTAGGGAGCTTTACTTGTCCTTAGGCATGGGCCTGAAGAATTGTATCAGCTAATGGTCTATGCAAAGCAATGAGTTCAAGCTTAATCAATTTTAATTAATATTTTAAGAATGGCTCATGTGACCACTGTCAATTTTATAAGCCAATAAATTTCACCATGATGGATATATTCCTACAAACAACCGTCCTCTTGATAGAACCAACTAAAAATAAGGACAAGTGGTAAAAATAATGAGAGATCTAGAGAGAGAGAGAGAGAGAGAGAGGGTGGGTTGGTATGAAACAACCATTTAAGAACGGTCGGTAGGAAAGGATAGGCTCAAGCCCTATAGACACGACCCTGACCTCTCTCTGTACCTTTTCTTGCATTGCATGACAGTAAAAATGGAAAAAGGGAAGCATGTTGAGATGATAATAAATTAAAAAGGGGGAT
This sequence comes from Nuphar pumila, assembly GCF_984573655.1. Taxonomy (NCBI): domain Eukaryota; kingdom Viridiplantae; phylum Streptophyta; class Magnoliopsida; order Nymphaeales; family Nymphaeaceae; genus Nuphar; species Nuphar pumila. Next base: position 88,311,068 of record NC_143261.1, read on the forward strand.
TTTTTTTTTCGCTTGATGTAAATGGCAGACCAATCAGTGAGTCTGCACACACGATCCATGCCAATAAATTCTGTGATGGGTCCCATTGGACATGCATGGACAACTGGCCCATCGCAATGGTAACGTGGGATCCACCAACTTCTCTATGGGGGTTTAATCTTGACGTCAAACAAGGGAAGTATGCAGAAAGTGGGGACATGTGAAGCACAATCATCCGTCAGAATCTGGCTGTGTGTGTGTGTGTGAGAGAGAGAGAGAGAGTTACTAAATTATCCATAACCCATTGAAAATGTAACATGATGACCATATTAAAATTACTTAGGCTATGTTTTGATCAAAATTCTTAGCTGACCAAAAGATTAAAGAGGAGACCAATTAAGCACGCATGGGATCAGCCTTCTTGGTTAGAGACGACCGTGGTTTGTCACTTGACATGGGACAATTACATTGCAAGCTCGCGAGGGGTGTCCCTTACCGCAAGATCGAAGCCGCCCTACAGTGTTTTTATTACCAACGGGAAGCCAGACAATGTGCAGTGCAGTGCAGTCAGTGACTTAGGGGGCACAAAGGAAAGGAAAGAAGGCAGATTAGGTGTTTGCCATCAGTTTTCCATGAGAGGACAAGTCTGAAGTTATGTTCTATGGTAGATGCTTCATACGGCAATCTTTTGTTATGACTAAGCCATTCATATTGCATATTATTTTAGTAGAAAATTAACTAACCCCGCATACACGCGGACACATGCACACACACATAAAGGGAGGCCTATAATCACAAATATCCTTGATGTTTTAAAAATCTATCAATAAAAAAAAATGTGGCTTTGCAAGATATAGCCAACTTTGGAAATATTATGTTAATATTAACCTATGACATCACTTTCAACTCTTATTTATAGAGTTTTTCTACACTATTCAACTCTTATTTATATTTTTACACATATTTTATATGTTTTATATACATATACTAATATTTTCTACTTTATAAAAAATATGCCATAACTTTAAAGGTATTTATGTCATTTTCACAGTTTTCAACTCTTGTCATTTTCCATCACTTTACCAATGCCATGTGCGGGGCATCATCATCAATTATTGCACACTTTATAGTCGATAGATGGCACAGTAAATAGGTAAAACTGGTGGGAGTATGCGAAATTTAATCAATTGGCACGTTCTAGAAACTCCCATTTCTTCCACAACCCCAGCAGTTACCATGTTAGGCCCGCACGAGTCAACTATACTTTCCCATCCCCACACGTGCCAACTGTTGGTTAGATACAAAAACTTAGAATGGTAGATGATGTAAATTGGGCAAGCAGACCAAACCACACACCCTGGCCCTCAGAGTGGTCGGTAGGCCAGCTCGTGGCTCGGCTAAGTCTAGCCTAGCCCATCCAATCCGGCTGATGTGAAAGTAGTTCCAAACAGAAAGGAAGCTGCCCTCAGCTACCAATCCAAATTGGGTAAAGACTAGCTACCAGTAGGGGTGGCAAAACCTGACACGACCCGCTTAAACTAACCCGTTTAATAAACGGGTCGACCTGCCTAACCTGTTTATTAAATGGGTCGACCTGCCTAACCCGTTTATTAAATGGGTCGGGTTCGTGTTAGGGGGTATGCCAACCCACCAACCCGGCTGACTCATTTAATAAATGGGTTAGGCGGGTGGGTCAAACCGACCCGCTAAGTCTCCAACCCGTTTACCTGACCCAACCCGTTTATTAAATGGGTTGGCGGGTCGTGTCGGGTTGCCCGTTTAATAAACGGGTTGGGTTCGGGTTGAGGTATGCTGACCGGCCAACCCGACCCGATTGCCACCCCTAGCTACCAGGTTGACAAATATCATGGTATTCTCAAATTAAATCTTGAAATGGATTTCTTTTTTTTCATATCTTTCCTTAATTTCTAGTTTACTTTATTTATATATATATATATATTCTCAATAAAAATGTGAGAAAAAGAAAAATTCTAACAGGAATTTGGACGGCAGATCAGATAAAATCCCATTGCACACTTTAAGTGTGCTGTGACCTGACTGCCCTCAGCTGCTGTTGGGCAACACAACTGACAGGCTGCCAGCCAAAGATGGAGGGTGACCAGGTGTAGCGGGACACTCAAAGTGTAAAATGTGATTGCACAAGATCTGCCCTCACAATTTGGCCGTCGTTGTTTTGTGGTTTTAAACTTTTTGTCACGATGGATGCCACTCTACTACGTGTTTAGCATAAATCACAAGCTTTTACATGCCCCCCACTACTTTTGTCAAAAATGACATACTGCTCTAAATTGACAAAATTGCCTTTCAATGGCATTCATCCTTTTAGTAAGTGATGGTACTCCACCACCCAGGTGGTAAGCGGGGTCCTGTGTCAAGCAGTGTGGTAAATATTGCAAGATTTACGAAAATATTGCGATAATATCGCAAGAAATTGCCTGAAAGTTTAATACGGCAATTTCTCACGAGATTTATGAAAAAAAACATAAATACCGTGATTTAAACATGATATTTATGTTTTAAACGGCTATTTATTGCAAAAAAAAAAACATGTATTTTTATTTTTAAATAATTTTTATTAATATTTTATTATAAAAATAAATTTTATACTTTTAAATTTATTTTTTTATTGCCAAGATTTTGCCAAAAAATGTAAGATTTATGGAATTTTTTCAATTTCTCACAGGTTTTTTAAAAATGAGAACTTGCCTATAAAAACGTTTGGAGATATCTTGTAGGGGTCTGCCTAACCCCAACTTGCCTTTCAAAAAGAAAAAAAAATGATGCTAGTCCAGCTTATTGAATTGGCGTGACTTTATCAGTTAGAAAGCATAGTAGCCAAATTCTCCCTCAGCAATATCCACTGATATTGCCCTCCTCCAGAAAAATCATGATTAATCATGATAAAAATTGGTTAACTTTGGCGTGCAACCGGCTCGTCACATCGTGATTAATTGGCAAATTTTTACTACAAGAAAATTGTTAATTAGCGACGGAAATTTGCGATGAATTTTTTCCGTCGCAAATTAGTGACAAATTAGATAGAGAAAACTTTCTTCATGAATCTGTCGCTAATTAGCGATGAAAGTTGTTTCATCGCTAATCTGTCGCTAATTAGCGATAGATTAACGACAACAATTTTTCGTCGCTAATTCTCAATACAAGAAAACCATTTTAGCGAGGGAATTTTTCCGTCGCTAATTAGCGACGGATTAGCGACAGAAAAATTCCCTCGCTAAATCCCTCGCTAATTTTTTATTTAAACCAAGCGCGAAATTTTCCCTCTCTCCTCGTTCGAAATTTAAATCGACCGCGCACGATTTAAACCGCTCTCTCCCCATCGAAGACCGCACTGGAGAACATGACGGCGATGAGGCAGTTTCACGGAGGACGGCGACGCCGGAGAACTACGACGACGACGGAGGACGGCGACGACTTCAGAGGACGCAGTTTCATGGAGGACGGCGACGCCGGAGGACGGTGATGACTTCGGAGGACGCAGTTTCACGGAGGACGGCGACGACGCCGGAGGACGGCGACGGCGACGACTTCGGAGGACGCCGTTTCACGGTGGATGGCGACGAGGCTGAGCAATTGTTGGAGGACGGCGACGCCGGTTCACGGAGGACGGCGATGCCGGAGAGCACTGGTTCACGGAGGACGATATAAGTCTGTGCAATGCCTGTCGGGTGTGGTATAAGTCCGGCTTATTGCTGCCGGAATACCAACCGACAGGGATCAATTTTTTTTTTATTTTTTTTTAAAAATTTAGCGACAGATTAGCGACGGATAATGTCTGTCACTAATTTGCGACGGAATTAATGACAGATAAGTTTTTCGCCAATTAGCGAGCAAAAATTCGTGATGGCCTCTATCCATCGCTAATCTATCGCTAAGTCGTTGCTAAACTGTTTAGCGACAGTTTAGCGATGGATTAACGACGGATTTAGGTCGTCGCTAATCCATAGGTTTCTTGTAGTGTTTACATTAGTAGTTATAAGATTAAACCTTTCAAATATAACAAGTGTGTGCTATTAAAATTGATTGCATGTATTATGACTATAGAATTAAATTTTTGTATCAAAACTTTGCTATACTGTGTGTGTGTTAAAGTAATTAAAGAAACCATAGAACCTATTATGGATACTAAAATATTGAAATTGACAAAGTTTAAAGCAAATATATGGCCTAAATGATTCTAAGAAATGGTTATTTTTAGTTTATTATTAAACTTATATTACCTTTCAAAACGATGATATCTTTCATTGTTTTGAATTTTTATTTTATATCTGTGAAATACGTTGCCATTGAGGGCTGGCTCTCTTCCCCCTCTCCCTCATGATCAACTTTCTCTCTCTCGTCTCATTAACTGTTTTTTGCAAACCCCAACGCATTATCTCTCCATACAAAGGCGATCTATATCACCTTTAGATTGCCGCTTCATTGGCGAGTTAAGCGATCCAACGATTTTTAAGAAAATCGTGGCCGCTAACTCGGTAGGAAGGCATATCTATCGCGGTTTATCGACGATTCATGATCAGACGAATTGCCAAGGGCTATATATACTGCTTGAAAGTCTTCTAAGCAGATCGATTAGCATTTAATTGGTCGCTTTTGCCTAGGGATGGGCAACGGGCCGGGCTGCCTGATGGGCCAAGCCGACCCGGCCCACATGGGCCAGGTTTGGGCCAAGGTTTTAGGCCCGGGACCGTTAGGTATAGGGCTGAAACCCGACCGGTTATATACTTCGTCTGGCCTGCGGGCCCGCTCGATGGGCTTGAGTTATTTATTAATTTTTTAATGATATAAAAATTAAAAATAATAACTATTGCATAATAACTTGGTAACTATTACTAGGGGTGCCAATCGGGTCGGGTCGGCAGGTTGGCGGGTCAGCATACCTCAACACGAACCCAACCCGTTTATTAAACGAGTAACACGACACGGTTAACACGTTTAATAAACGGGTCGGGTCAAGTAAACGGGTTGGCGGGTTAGCAAGCGGGTCAGATTTGGGTAAACAGGTTGATGGGCAGGTCGGGTCGGGTAAACGGGTTGGCGGGTCGGGTTCGGGTAAACGGGTTGACCCACCCGCCTAACCCATTTATTAAGCGGGTCAGCTGGGTTGGCATACCCCTAACACGAACCCGACCTATTTAATAAACAGGTTAGGCGGGTCGACCCGTTTACGACACGAACCCGTTTAAGCCAAACCCGAACCCGGCTAAGAAGCGGGTCGGGTTGGCGTGCCAGATTTTGCCACCCCTAACTATTACTATTTACCTAATTAGTTACATTAATTTTATGAAAATTAAAAAGATAATTAATTGTGTGCATGAGAGGTTGAAAACTTATTAATTATTACTATTTACAAATGAATTTGGATCATGTTGGGCCGGACTCGACCCGCTTCACATTGGCCCATTAGGCCAATGGGCTGCTCTTCAAACCCGAGCCCGTTAAGAACCGGGTCAAAATCCAGCCTGTTAGTAAACAAGCCCGGCCCGGCCCGATGCCCACCCCTACTTCTGCCTGTCCATTATCCTATATATTATGAATATATTAGTAATAACTAAAAGCTAATTAGGAAAACTTATTAAAGCTTTGTTTAATTTCACAAAGTTCAATTATCTTCAGTTTTTATGTCTAATTAGTTAACTAATTAATTTGTTTTTATTCACTCTTCTTTCACAGTCAATGACAATTACAATCAGGATTCATGGTAACGTGTTCAAGAAGCAGTAGTTCTTCTAGTCCGTAGCATTTCATGAGCATACTTCATCTACTTTGAGTTCCTCCAAGGTGAATATCATATCTAATGGTATGTAAAACAATTTTCTTTTATACTAGTGCCTAAAAACAAATTAAAATCCCATTTCATTATAACGTTCTTATTTTAGCATTTGAAGAGTATAGACCTCGACTAGAACACAAAGGATGATAGTTTTTTTCCCTATCTGAGTTAGGTGCACATAGGGTTTCCTGGACGCTAAGTTTTGGCTCTTTTATAAAGGATTAGGCTCCATACTTGCTATTTTATTTGCCATTATTTTACATTGAACAAAGATCAATTGGACATTATATATAGGAAAAAACATTGTGTTGTATGACAAAAATCATTGTGTTTTTTTGACCAAAAATGACGTGTTTACATGAAGTCTACTAGTGTTGTTGGATACAACAAGTAGTCTAGGATAAAATTACATAATTATCTTTTAAAAACATTCGGCTCGGGACTAACATCCTTCAAACCACCACCTAACGGGCAGATGGACCGACCCCCCGCCAACTTAATGTGAAATTGGATTCACAAAAATTATGAATTTATATTAAAGTAAGAAACATGTGCCACACTCCTCCAACAGAAAGTACGAATATTGATTTGATTTTATTGATATGAAACCATAATTTTGTTATCTTTATTTACTAATTTATATATTAATCCATGTATTGATCCTTACATATTTGAATATGGGAGCATATATCTATTAAAAGGTTCCTTGGACATGACCCAGTCCCTCAATTTTTATGTATTTCTATATAAACCAAGTCATGCTGGAGAGAAAGAGGAGGGAAAAAACTTATGGATGCTGACCAAAGCACATATAAGTTTACTTTGAAAAAATAGTTATATTTTTATAAATAATACAATATACGACTAACCATGAATGAAACTTCATTCAATAGGTAACATGGTGCTTCGCTACGAAGAGGAGGATGTGGTTGTCTAAGGCATGAACCTTGTAAGGAAGGACATTTGGTTTCACAATATGAATGAAGTTAAATGATAAATAATCAGTCAAGTTGTCGCTACGAAGAGGAGGATGTGGTTGTCTAAGGCATGGACCTTGTAAGGAAGGACATTTGGTTTCACAATATGAATGAAGTTAAATGATAAATAATCAGTCAAGTTGTCCAACAGTTTGGATATGCTCAACAATAACCCCGTTCCCCTCCCATAGTTAGCAGAAGCGTGTCAACTTATTTGAATGATAGGTCTAATGATTACCCCACATTATTTTCCTTTGAACTAAAAAATTAGCATGATGTTAGCGATGACATCAGCTTGTATTTTATGGAACTCTATCTCTATGAGAATGTGTCTGCTAACACCCAACAATTACTAAGTCATTCCATGATGAAAAAGGGCCTCAAGGAGGTGGTAGTGTATATATACATATATTAACTATGTTTATAAATTTACTTTCATTACAAATGAAAAGAGGATAAGCAAATAAGGGTAAGGAGACAGAAACAACAAAGGACTTCAAATAGAGAAGGTGCAGACTTAGTTATTCAGGTTCACACATTCTGATGCGAGAATGTGGTCTAACATGGTTTACTCCTAATATGCGAATGTAATCACATATTTGCATATGTGTATATTTTCATGTAGATCTTATAAGTCTCAAAGATGGACATCTACAAATATTTAACCACATTCACAAATATGATTTCAGGTTCATACACTCTTATGTGCGAATGTGATTCAATTGATAGGGTTAACTCCTCATATGAGACCATTATGATGGTTTCAGGTCCGTACTCCTCATGTGCGAATGTTGTCCAATTATGGTGAGGTTTATAACTCTGATGTGTATTTACATCCATACATTTATGCATGCGATATTTATTTTGTACATTTATTCTATTGATTCAAAATGAAACTGCTCATACATATATTCATTCATTAAAAAATAAATCCTGCAGTGTACATATATTAATTTCGTTTACAAAGTATATCTTAAAATCATCTGATTACAATGTTGTCAACAACTCAAAAAATTTCACATTTGCTTCATGTTGACTTCCTCGTCAAAGTCCTCCAGCGCCTCCTCCTCTAGATCCTTTTGTTTGGCCTCTAGACCTTTTGAGGTTTTAGGTTTTGTTTCTCTTGTGAGAGATGTTGTTTGTTGTTGTCCCTTTTGCTTCGTTATCTCTTTCGTTGCCTTTTGGGGGGTTGCCTATTTTTTCATTCTTCTTTTTCAATTTCTGGTCATATGCTTTCTTCAATTTGTTACATCAGCTTAAAAAAAATTATTAATAAACAACTAATTAGCTTATATTGTAAGAACACAACAAAATAAGAAATATGAACGCGTACTTGCGTGTAATCGAGGCTCATGTTTCTGCTCAAATATAGCATGTACATCAAGACAAATATACCACAATCTTTATTATAACAATTATATGAAAATCAACATGTACAACAACATATTATGTTTAGACATATGTGCAAAGTAATTGCCCATTCTCTTGTTGTAGAATACCATCCACGAGATATGCCATCCAATCTGAGTAAGTGTTAACCTACAACCTAATATTAATATTGCCTAATATGAGAGAAAATAAATATATTATTGAATAAGTAATGAGTTTGTATTAGCATTTTGATGTTTGTATTTGCATTATATAGGGGTGTCAACAGCTCTGGCTTACCCAAACACGACCTGGACCAAACCCTATAGGGTTCGGTTATGGTGACAAATAAGAAGACCCAATTAAGAACCAGACCCGGGCCTGACCCGAGTTTCCATTAAGACCCACAATTTTTCAGTGTAAAAATGATAAAAAATAGTATTTTATTGGGTATGGTCTGGGTTTGGTTCATGCAATTCTTATCGGGTCTAGGTATGGTTTCTCTTGTAGTAAACCAGACTAGACCTGGGTTTGGACCCGATACCATACTCAAAAATCTAGTCCAAGTCTGGTTTCACTTGGGTCCAAACCAAACCCGGCCCATTAACACCCTTAGCATTATATACAAACCTCATGAAATTTTAGGGCCTAAACTCCTTTTCTTTCATGACCATCTACCACAAAACCCAACGTTCATTGCACCGGTTGAGAGAAATTAAGATTTGCAACATATATCAAGTTCAAGACATAAGTAATTTATCTATATGTAAACATAAATGTAAGTATGCAATGTTGTTCAACAGATACCTTGTCATATTCCTTAAAAAGATATGATACATTTTGGTTCTCCAAGGAAGTATGGACTCATTCTTTTATATTTGAACATTCAATCATTTTCTGTGAACAATGTTAACAGTTAGTTTATTTGAGTCAATAGAAAAACAAGAGGACTATCACTTTATAGAATCACCGAGACATATGAGATAAGGTAAACGGTGTTTGTTTGATCATTTTCTGTTGTCATGTTTTGATTGTGATTATGAATAAGACTTTCTATGAATCTATACATATGCTACATAATCGCCATATGTGATATGTTCATGTTAGATTCAAATGAGTCGGTATACAAACGTAACAAACAAAAAAGTAATCAAACTTAACACTTACATTACTAGTCAACAAAGTGTCCATGTAAAAATCATATTCGGGCAGCTCTACAACCAGACTCCTTTCACGTGGCTGGTTGTCATCAACATTTTTTTGCTATCACATTTTTTTAGGTGTCATATCGTGAAAGGACTAAGATACACATAAAAGACATAAAACATTAGACAAACAAACATAAATCAACTACAATAACAAATATATATAACCTTAAACATAGTAAATCCTAAATGATAAAATCGGTGGCAAATATTAAATAAAATACAGAGAAACATAAAAAAAACATCCACAATAACAAATAAACAGAAATACACATGGGGCTATTAAATGCTTATATCTACAAACAAAACAAAAGTTCAAAATAAAATAAAATAATATGTATATATATATATATAGTTTGTATGAAACTCACCTTTTGACCTAATTTGAGAAGTCAATGCGAAGGATACTTCAACCTTGTCAGAATGCAATAAAAAATATTCACAAGAATTGTTGCAACAAGAGAAGAAAAATATTGAGGGTTCTAGAGGAAAAATAGTTATGGTACTTTCTAAAAACAAATGAGAAAATAAAATAAAATAAAAAAATAACTTTATATATGATTCAATAAGCATGCGAACTTAAGAAAATTCACACACCAAAAATGTGCATAGATTACCTTATATTTACAGGTCTCATTGAGGATTAACTGCTTAAAGGAGATTTATATGATTCTATGTAAACTTTATGCTATATATACAAATTTACTAAAATATTTATAAACTTTTGACAGGTTTCAGTTATATGAAATTTATAGATTTGGTTATATAAACTTCCTACTATATGTAAAGTTAGTTTGTAAAGTTTTGATTGGTTTTAGTTATAGAAAGTTCAGAGATTTTGTTATGCAAACTTCATACTATATATGTAATGTTAGTTTATGAATTTATGACCCTAATCAATTACAAGAAGTTTGCAGATGTAGTTTTGCAAACTTTGTATTACATATGAAGTTACGACATATTTTAGTTACAGAAAGTTCACAAATTTAGTTATGCAAAGTTCATGCTATATATACAAATTTAGTAAAATATTTGCAAAGTTTCAACATGTTTCAATTACGAAAAGTTTGCAAATTTGGTCATGCAAAATTCATACTATATATGAGAATTTGCTGGAATATTTGTAAAGTTATGATATGTTTCAGTTACAAAAAGTTTGTAGATTCAGTTATGTAGATTTCGTGAGGTCTACAAAAAAAAATGTGTGAATCTATCTTTTAATGAGAGTTTGTGATACTCGGAGAGCGTACTGATATATCGCGCAAACTTTAAAAGGTTCGCTCGTACGATGGGTAAAATGGTCTTAAATAAGTCATTTATCCTTGAATTTGGATGTTGAGCAAATTTTAAAAATTATAAGGTATTTCGAAAAACATGTCATTTTGGTGGTCCAGTATCATTTCTCATTATATAGCCCATCAATTTCAAACCAAAATCTGCTTCTCACTATTGAGTTATAGGCTTGCTCGGAGAAATTAGCAATTCATGGAGGGCTTGAAAACCTTGGTTTTGTACCCTTTGAAGGTCCTTGCGTTTTACATACATTATGGTTCTAACCTTAGCTTATCTTGATGATTAAAAAAATATAAAAATAAACATTACTCCAAGTTGCTTACAAAATTCATGAGTAGCCCTTCAACAAAGCATTCAACGTGCATAAACATTTATGATTTCTTGTTGTTGATCATCCTCAAGCTTAAACTAAGGTCCCTTCCTGGTCATCTCACAAAAAAACATTAATAGATTTTAGGGTATACCATTTTGCTCCATTTCTCCCCCAAACTAATATAGTTTTATTAGAATAAATTTTTTTTTTTTGGATAATCCAAGGGTAAACCCCCTTCACTGACCGCTCATTTAGCTGGCCTTCGGTTGGTAAAACCATTGAGCTAGTACACCCCTGGGGTGTGGGTTTTAACTTGTGACATCCCATCAACTTGGTGACATTTACAAGTTGCCCCTATCAGATGACCGGAGCCTCACAATCTATATATACAATATTTTGCTTTCTCAAATAGTGGATTCGGAATTAAGGAAGAACAAATATGAAAATAAGAGCCTTAATAAAAATTGTGAAAAATATTTATTAATCTGGAGGAGGCAAAGGGACCCACTGTTTAAGAAATAACCATAGGAGCAATTTAGCACCCTTTTTTTTTTTTTTTAAAGGCAAGCTACCATTGGGTTTTGAACCTGCAACGCCCCAACACAAGGTGACGGGCACTAGCTGCTCCTACGTACCAGACAAGCAGAGACCCGGTTGGTATGTCAATTTAGCACTTTGCTGTCACTGAGGAGCAAAAGTAAGGGCAAGATCTGTTTCATCAGGACTAAAAAGATGCTGAAATTCAAACTCTAGGCTTGCCCAAACACTACTCCCCCTCCATATTTTCTCTCTATATCCCAATGATTAATGAGTCTCTAGGTTTGGTTGAGATAATTGGATCTGTAGTCTGACGCTTTTTAAGGTTTTGGTATCATACAATTTAAAATCTCAAGCTGGCATGTGAACCAAATGGTTGTATTTTCAGGATTAAGATGAAGGAAACTTAATGAATATTTCATTTGACCTTTAACACTTTTTTTTTCATTAGTAACGGGGAAACCACTCCTAGAATCAGATACCTATTCACGCTGGCGTAAATTCGTGAGCAAGAGACACAATGCCCTCGTCTCCATGGTTGGCTACAGGAATGCCCATTTGCAAATCAGTGACTCGGACGAGTCAAGTTTTTTTTATTTATTGAAAAAATATAACAAAATCATATATTATTTTTCTCTCTTGTTTTTAGGCATAACAAAATCATATATTATTTTGTGGTTATATATATTTTTTTTCTAAAATTTTAGAGATTGTACCTCGAGAGCTAATTAAATTGATTGTTATTATTTGCAACAGAGAGAGATCCAACCATGCTTATCCCTTCTTATATGCTAGGGCTGATGCTCATGGGAATGGAACTCTGACCACCCATCTAGCAGCCAAGGCCCCATCCCACTATGCCAAATTTCTTGGTGCTCAACTGACCTTTACACTTGCTACCACAAAAGTTAAGGAACGTGTTTCAAGTATAACCAAACATCTCTCTCTCTCTCTCTCTCTCTCTCTCTCTCTCTCTATATATATATATATATATATATATATATATATATATATATATATATTGTGAAATCTCTTAGACATGTCTATTAGTTCCTTGTCACTAGCACAAATGCGTTAAAACTTAAAACAAGAGGTGTTTCTCAATCCATGCTTCCAATAATTTTTTGTTGTAACGAGGTTGTAATTAGCTTCAACGGCTACTCTGATCCATGGCCACGAGTTAATATATCACCAGCTTATCTATTGTCATTCATATCTCATATTGGCTATATATAGCCTATATATTGTTAATTTATCAGAAAAAGTTGCTATTAAACATGAAAAGAAATATCAATTTCAGGTACTAAATCTATAATCTTCAATTCTTATTAAAAATAAAACACATAATTCAATGCAATTACATGTTAGCACACACTGTATGATTGCATATTTCGAAACTACATGGTACGAAGAGGGACCATGTGGGTTGGGGAATCATGCTATTCTATCTTTCTAAATTGAATACCCTAAAAATCTCTAGTTTCGCTTGTCTACATTATTTGAAAGGTTAAGCTATCAAAAGAAAAATACAGGTAAAAAACTTGATTCATACTAAAATATCATGATATATCACAATAACTTTTTTGACATTTTTTTTGGAAATTTCTAGGATTTGGATTGAGTATGATGTATCATGCTATATAGGTTATATATAGCTGGTATCGTGACAATACTTTGATCAAACTATCCGGTCTTTAGGAATGTTTCTCGCTGAATTATACGGACAACAGTTAACTTTGAGCTGGTCAAAGATTTGAGGCTATCAGAATCTTGGTCTAGACTTCTTGTTCACACACACCTAAAAGAAAAATTAGTAGCTCCTAATTGCCTTAAAGGGTTTATATATATATATATATATATTAGGGTTTAAGGTCTAGCTTTTTGATATTATAGGGATAAGCTCTTGAAGTGTTTGATTCTCACTAATAGGTGAGTTTTATAATGTTCAAAAAATCAACAGTCCAAATTCTGTAAATTTTTTAGGCTCCAAATATCATTTTTCATCGAAAATACATGATCCGGGTATGGACTCCTCATAAATTGACCAAACCCAACACATTTATAGGGTCGAAACTATGAAAAAAATACCAGAAGAACAAAAAAAAACTTTTAGTATGGACCCTTTATATATATATATATATATATATATATATATATATATATATATATATATATATATATATATATATATATATATATATATATATATATATATATTAGAGTAACGGGTATGTGCTAAATAAAATATGTTAAATGAGTTTTTCAGGGTTTTTCGTTTTGTTTTTAAATTCTGACCGTACAGATTTGATCTATGTACTTGATTTTATAGGGTTCAGCTCTTGAAGTGTTGGATTCCTGACACTTGGGTGGGTTTTTATTACATTTGAAAAATCAACGGTCCAAAATCTTTGTAAATTTGTTAGGCTTCAAATATCATTTTTTTACCTAAAACTCATGAACCAAGTATGGATTCCTCGTAAATTGACCATGCCCAATACATTTATGGGGTCGGAACTGGAAAAAAAATACTGAAAGAGCATAAAAACCCATTTAGCATATTTCATTTTGCAAATGCCCATTTATATATACGTATATATATGAGTGATCCTCATCATCAAATTGGTAAAGTGCCCGAACATTTCTGGATACTTATGCACCGCTGATCACATGCGCGATGAGCGGCACAGTTTTTTGGCCTTTTTTGACCTTCAGTGGCGGTCGCTAAAGCCCTTAGCGGAAAACAGGGCTTTGTCAAAACTGCTGCTAAAGGTCCAAAATTCATTTTTTTTTTTTTGGGACGCACATGTGACAAAAACCTGTTCCAAGATACGGGTTTTCGTATACATATGTATGTGTGTTTAATTTAAGCAACTGTTAAAGGGTTACTTGTCCTGCACTGCTGGCGTCAAGGGACTTTTTTTGACGATTCAAGGTGACCCGTGCGGTGCGGAGGATCTAAAAATAAAAGCAGTAGGAAACCTGTTCAAGTTATCTCTCGACGAAATGTGCACGGGACTATGTGAGCCCCAGCTGGTTCCAAGCCGAGCTGAAATCAGAGCCGAGCCAAGTCAACCTACATGTGTAGGTGGGGTCCGCGGTGCACTAACTTCGACACGTGGGAGAATGTAGCGGGTATAAAATGAATTTTACTTTGATTGTGTGGTCGCGTGATTGCTGCTGCTCTCTCTCTCTCAAACGCACACACACTCACGGAGGATGGTGAAGCTCGAGAGTCACAACAAGAAGATTGTGAACAGAGGAGCATGGACAGCAGACGAAGATAGAAGACTATCAGACTGCATAAAGATTCACGGAAACAAAAAATGGAGGTCCCTTCCAGCTAGAGCAGGTCTCTCTCTCTCTCTCTCTCTCTCTCTCTCTCTCTCTCTCTCTCTCTCTCTCTCTCTCTCTCTCCAAAATGCCAAAAGCAAAGAGCTGCTTTTTACTCTCCTCCCCAGATGTTTTAAAGCCAAATTCTTCACGCTCTTGCTCAAATTTACATATATGGATTCCCATTGGTTCAATGTGGGTTCAGTTGAAGCCTCTGTCATCAGATCTTTTTTACAGACTAAAAATTGCAGACTGGTTCAACCAGACACTCTGAAGTCTAGCAGTTCTACTTCACTGAGTTTTTTTCTTCTCATGGATCTCGAGTTCTACTCCAAGTGCGTAGACCATTGTTCCTAAACCCCCCATCTCTCAGGCAACCGGGTCCAATCAACCAAATAATATTTTAAAGAAGCGGCCTTGACCTGGCAGTGGAAATGCTTTCAGATTTCTCTTAAAAAAAAATCACACCCAGTTTAGCAAACTCCAAGTTGGTGCTGAGTCTTTGACCATATTTAATTGATTGGGATTGATGCAAACTTAGTAACCACTTGGGGACTTCTTCTTTTTTAAAGGCAAGCTGGGGTTAGGCAGACCCTACCAGTTAAACAACTATACCATTGGGTTTTGAACCTGCAACGTCCCAACACAAGGTGACGTGCACTAGCTGCTCCTACCAGACAATGGGAGCCCACTTGGGGACTTAATCCATGTGAACTCAGTCATCTCTCTAGCTACTAGCACAAAATCCAAATTCCAAATATTATCTATTGCAACCACATCTCCATTCCCAAGTCTCAAAAAGTCCTTGAAACCATTGAGCTTAATAATTAACAAATTAAGATCCTGTAATCTAAATAAGTATTACCTTTTTAATTTCTTTTGTGAAAAATTGAGATATGTGCAATTTTACAGGTCTCAATAGGTGTGGGAAGAGTTGTAGGTTGCGATGGTTGAATTATTTGAGGCCGGACATTAAGAGAGGAAACATATCGGAAGATGAAGAAGATATGATAATGAGACTTCACAATCTTCTAGGAAACAGGTATAGTATATTTTTACCTTTTCCTCAATAATCTCCTCACTCTATCCTATTAGTTTGGGAAAGGATGAATAGTGATAAGGCATCTGTGTTGTATATTTATGGTGCCATCATGATGCATGGGACGCCTACGCGATACGCAGTCAGACCGAGGAAGTTGTAGCTGCTATCACAAAAATTGCAACTTATAGCTGCAATCACAAAATTGAAACACATTTCCCACAGTCGACCAAGCATAGGAAAATGAACTCAATATGATCTCAAGCTCATGATATGCCAACCATGTAACTCCATATAGCTATATTATTGCCAAGTCACATTTATAGTGCACCAAGTCTACATAGAACAAAGTTTATAAGATTGATCATACTCAGAGCTGTCTTAAAGTCGAACCCGAATTTGCCATCAATCGAAAGCTATGTCACATAGATACGACGGCAGATACAGGAAAACCACAATTTTTGTGAAGTTTCTAATATAATTATAGTATGTAAATGGATAAATAAGGCAAAATGGAGTATCCATGTGATAGGTCTAAAGAGCCCTAAAAGCAAAGCACACAGATATGAGTTCGGGTGTGAGTCAAGTGAGATCCACCATGTGAATAGAGTCTTGAAACCTAAATCTATTGTCAACCTCTCTCTCTCTCTCTCTCTCTCTCTCTCTCTCTCTCTCTCTCTCTCTCTCTCTCTCTCTTGCACACTGGGACATAATGCATCCCCAAATTTTACCACATTTCTTGTATACCATAACAGTTTCATCTTTATCAAGGGGCCTACCACTTCAATCACTTGTGAGACATTGGGACATAAAAGCATATCCCCGAATTTTATAGAAAATAATAGGGATGGTACCCCACCTAGAGTAACGACATTCATCGTTCAAAGAGTTTGGAGGCTGCAATAACTAATAAACTTTGTTTTTTCTTGGTTCCATTACTAGTTGACAAATCACTTAAGTTTTTTTTCTTTTCATGAGGTACAATTCTAATAAATGCACTATCAAATAACTAATGAACCTCGTTCTTTATTAGTTCAATTGCTAGTTTATAACCCACTTGTGATGTAGTCACGTGTCCAAAGGCTGATCATAATATCCCATTGGTTTGCTGTGATGCAGATGGTCATTAATTGCTGGAAGGTTGCCAGGGCGAACAGATAACGAAATAAAGAACTACTGGAATACTCATTTGAAGCAAAAATCATTGTCAACGAGTGATCTAAACCTAAAAATCAACCAAAAGGTTAAGAAATCTCAGAAACCACTGCCACCAACAATAACATGTCCAGTTTCCTCGACACCGGAGACCACCAAGGAGATAGCTGGTGCAGAGAGCGGAAGGGCATGGAGTGATCTGCTTGAGAAGGACATCGAAGTCGATATCGACATCGACATCGACAAATTCTTCGACTTCCCCACCATTGATTCAGCTGGAACAGAGAAAGGCCCAAACATCAGGCTGGAAGACAATCAAGTGCAAGAACCAATGGAGGGAGGGTTCTATAGGGGACTCTTTGAGTATGGATTGGAGAACGCTGGGGTGGACCTTTGCACTGACCAATCCAAGTTCGACCAGTTTGATTTTGAAATGTTGAGCAGGTTTCTGGACAGTGATATGGATGTAGGACATCCTGCAGGGGGGAATCTCTCCCTTTCTTAGGGTAGAATTACCCTTAATTTGCTTTAAATGGTTTATTGTATAAAGTGGGATTTTTGTATCCTAGTGATATATATGAATAAGATTAAAGAATTTCAAGTAAGTTCCATGTGACTTTATGCTTCTATGATGAAATACCCTTGGCATAGTAGAATTTCATAAATATCATAAGGTTGTCCATTAGCGACTTGACTTCATGAAAGTTAAGGTATTGGTTGCTCTTTATGATTCAGACAAACAAACAGCTCTCTCTCTCATGAGTGGTAATGTTGAATTACTGGCCGAACTTGGATTGGTCAGACAAACAAATAGCTGGTGCTTTCTTTACTTGTTTTGGCTTTTGCTCTTGTTCAGTTCATGGGTTCAACATTTTGTTGATCTTCATGAGTGGTAATGTTGAATTACTTTCGGCTCTCTCTCTCTCTCTCTCTCTCTCTCTCTCTGACACACACACACAAAGAAGCTAAAAGGCATATCATCTTCTTCAAAAAGTGTGGTTGGCTCTATCCATTGCTCCAACCTTATTGATGAACCAAAGGGACCGAGAAGTGAAAAGCATGCTCTGTAAATTATTCAAGATTTATAGTTTGAGGGTTTTCAAATTTCGTGCTTGAGGCAGGGAGCATGGAGATACTATCGACTTCTCAATTCTTTTGATACAAGCAATAAATAGTTGAAAGTTTCATCAGCCTAAGTAGCTAACGGAAAAGGACATTGTTCATGCCTCTTCACAGTTCCCCTCCACTTGATGTCTACTAATATCTAAGGCCATTTTTCCTATAAAGGAATACTAATATATGAGTGTTGCGTAGGTGCTTAATGATACGTGCTTAATGGTGTTTCTGCTTTTTTTGGTAATTTTTTGCAGTTTTGATCCCATAAATGTGTTGGGCATGGTCAATTTACGAGGAATTGATCATGTGTTTTCGATAAAAAATGATATTTGAAGCCTAAAAAAAATACAAAAATTTTAGACCGTTGTTTATTAGCGGGTGGTATGAGAAAAGTAGCTAAGGAGGTATTGGGTGAGTCTAAAGGCGGTGCACCACTAGGTAAGGATACATCATGGTGGAACGAGGATGTCAAATTAGCTATTAAGGTTAAAAGAGAGTGTTATAGAAATCTAAGTAAGAGTCGTGATAATGAGAATTTGGAGAAGTATATGATAGCAAAGAAGGAAGCTAAAAAAGTTGTTCGAAACGCGAGGGCTAAGGTATATAAGGAGGTTTATGACAAGTTGGATACCAAAGAAGGCGAGAAGAATATTTATAGGCTTGCAAAGATGAGAGATAGGAAATCGAAGGATTTGGGTATGGTTAGATGTATCAAAGATGAAACGCAAAGGGTTTTAGTCAAAGATGAGGAGATTAAGGAGAGATGGAAAGATTATTTTGATAAGCTATTTAATGATAGTCATGCTCAAGATCTTGAAGACTTCTCCATTCCTTTTCATGAGATAAATCGTGACTTCATACGCAAGATTCAAAAGAAAGAAATTGCAGAGGCTTTGAAGAAAATGAAATCAAGAAGGGCAGTTGGCCCAGATGGTATACCTATCGAGGCTTGAAAATGCTTGGGAGAGAAAGGTTTAGAATGGTTGACAAATCTTTTTAACTTGATTTGGCGAACAAATAAGATGCCTAATGAGTGGAGGAAGAGTACTTTGGTGCCTTTATATAAGAATAAGGGTGATATACAAGATTGCACAAACTATCGTGGTATAAAACTCATGAGTCATACTATGAAACTTTGGGAGAGGGTGATTGAGTCTAGGTTGAGGAAGGTTGTCATGATATCGGAGAATCAATTTGGTTTTATGCCTGGAAGATCAACTATGGAAGCTATACATCTTCTTAGACAACTTATTGAAAGATATAGAGAGAGAAAAAAAGATTTGCATATGGTTTTTATTGATTTAGAGAAGGCATACGATAGAGTACCTAGGGACGTTCTCTGGTGGACAATGATGAAGAAAGGTGTTTCTCTCAAGTACATTAGTATAATTAAAGATATGTATGAAGGAGTAGTAACCAATGTACGCACTTGTGGAGGGGTGACAACCAATTTTCCGATAACGGTTGGGTTACATCAAGGATCTGCTTTAAGCCCTTTCCTATTTGCGATAGTGATGGATGAGCTTACGAGATCAATTCAAGAAAATGTACCGTGGTGTATGTTGTTTGCTGATGATATTGTTTTGATTGATGAGTCTAGAGCTGGGGTTAATGCTAAGTTAGAATTATGGAGACAGACATTGGAAGCTAGAGGTTTTAAGTTGAGTAAGAGTAAGACTGAATATATGGAATGTCGGTTTAGTAAGCAACGAAGTAGTGATGGGAGTGTAGTGAAACTTGGTGAGCAAGATATACCGGTGTATGATTATTTCAAATATTTGGGATCCATCATTCAAAAGTATGGAGAAATTGATGGAGATGTAAATCATAGGATAAAGGTTGGGTGGATGAAATGGAAAAGTGCTACTGGAGTGCTGTGCGATCGTAGAATGCCATTGCGGTTGAAGGGAAAGTTTTATAGGACGACTATTAGACCCGCTTTACTATATGGTACGGAATGTTGGGCTACCAAGAGACATCATATTCAAAAAATGAGTGTAGCTGAGATGCGGATGCTTAGATGGATGTGTGGAAATACAATAAAAGATAAGATTCGGAACGAAGAGATACGTAAGAAGGTAGGTGTTGCACCCATTGAAAATAAGATGCGAGAGAATCGTTTACGGTGGTTTGGACATATTCGGCGAAGGCCTAATGATGCTCCAGTTAGAAGGTTGGAGAAATGGGAAAATATATTAGTTAAAAGAGGTCGGGGTAGGCCTAGGAAGACTTGGATGGAGATGATAGGAAAGGATATGAATGCTTTGAACCTCACCGAGGACATGGCGTTGGATAGAAATGATTGGAGGAAAAGGATTCATGTGGAAGACCTAAAATGAATTTCTTTTTTGGTTCATATCGCTGACCCCAATTGTTTTGGGATGAAGGCGTAGTTGTTGTTGTTGTTGTTGTTGTTTATTAGAACCTTATAAAAACCCACCCATGTGTCGGAATCGAACACTTCAAGAGCTGATCCCTATAAAATCAAGTACATGGATCACATCTGTACCATCAGAATTTTAAAATAAAAGGAAAAAAACCTGAAAATTCCATTAAGCACCTACGCTCTACTAATCTAGAACAGCAAACTAAAGGTAAATTTACATATAGATGCATAGCATGTAACAAGTTTACATTTAGCCGGATATTTCAGATAAAAGCACAAAATTTTAAGAAATTTCTTAGATGACCACCTTTCTAATTGCCTGAACTATAGTTAACTCTTAAAATGACAACTTTAACCTTCTGTTGGGCAAATAAGATGGTGGTTTTTGGGATAACTGAGAAAGAGCACCTCAGTCGCTCATGAGTTCATTCGTATAAAGACCCTAAATCTCTCTATATCATTGATGTAAATCCCACACAGGATTTACAAGGAAATCTAACCTAAAAACTAAAAATTATCTTATAATTCAACCCTGATTTGAAATCTAGATCTCCCATCTTTTTATAGATGAGAGTCCTTAATTGGAATTAAAACAAACTCCCTAATTCAATAAACTCTAATTAACATAAGTTTTATCTTGATGAACTTTCTATTTATATATGAATCCATTATTTGGACCCAGTATCCAAAATACAAACTAAATAAAATCCAAAATATAAAATGGATCCAAATAGACCTTTATCGACTTGGTTTTTCTACTTCACTCACACATCCTTATCCCCAGCTTGGATATGACTTGCCTTCAAGTCTTGATCTCACTTACAACTTCTTCTAATTATGTTCCACCTTGTGGGTTATGGGCTCACAATGTGGAACCAGTATTTACATTGTTTTAGAAGTTGAATTGGCCCAATAAGATCTTCTCCAAAATGCATATGAAACTTTACACTTTTCGAATCAACCATAGTCATCAGATGTTATATTTGTGTTGATCTGAATCAAATGGATCTAGTGTCAGTTTGATTCAGTGTAGAGAAGTCGATAAGCAGATGACTTGGATCTCCCATTTTATCATTTCACACTCCACATGTTATTTATGACCAATTCAAAACAAGATTAGGTTCTAGAATGAGTTTGGTTTAGATAAGTTGGGCCTTGT
This sequence comes from Nuphar pumila, assembly GCF_984573655.1. NCBI lineage: Eukaryota > Viridiplantae > Streptophyta > Magnoliopsida > Nymphaeales > Nymphaeaceae > Nuphar > Nuphar pumila. The sequence goes on from NC_143261.1 coordinate 88,332,737, forward strand.
TGAGATTGATTCGGGATAGGAGGTAAAGCACGGGAAGGCGCTTTTTGAATTGAATCCAATGGGCTCGAGTTTAAGTTACTATTTTTCTGGCATTGGGATATGAGGCTTGAAGATGGATTTAAGAGGATCCAGTAAATTGGTTTTGGATTCATCACACAGTTCTGTATCTAAATCTTCTTTAACTGGAATTGGTTTTGGATTCGGGTGCAAAAACTAGCTGAATCTGACCCAACCCATTTGGACCTGATCCAGTTTGCACTCGAATCCGTGTCTATGATTTTTAGTCATACTCAAACTTAGAACCAGACCCAAACCAATTTGGGTTTGGTTTGGGTTTAATTTTCAGACTTGGTTAAAAATCAGTCGAGAGGATTCGACCTGAACTCTAAAACAGAACCGCCCCATTGCACGTCTAGCGTTCAGTTTGTTGACACAGCCCTGGTAAGATAGATAGTAAAACACACGCACACGCCCAGAGCACAGCAGTGATAAGAAGGAGAATAAAACACACACACACACACACACACACACACAGGTGTTTATGTCTGGGGATATATCATTGCCAAAGAGTGCCAAAAAAGTGAAAAGTTTTTGGGCTTTGAAAAGCCATAACTTTATCTTACATAGTGGTAGCTGGCTTTGATCCAGCTCAGCCGGCTTAACCTCAAAAAAGTCATCCAGGCTGGGCATCTTTATAGATGGAACAAGAACAGCCATTGGATCAAGGATGATCTAACGGCCGACGGTATGGTACGAATATGGCTGGTAAATGAACCTAACATCTCGTGACTCGACCCGGTTAGTCTTGTTACAAACTTGTTTGTGATCGGTTCGTATAGTTGGCGAGCTGAACCACGAGCAGCTCATTTTAGCTTAAACGAGTCTAACTCGAACACAGGGTGGTCGGCTTGGCTCGGGAAAGCTCACCCAGGGTTTTCCCTCGCAATTGGTCATGTAATTATGCCATGAAGTCCAAAAGGTATGAGTTTTCAATCCACATTCAATTGATTGGCCATGCCCTCAAGTTTGTCAAAAGAAAATAATGAGCCTCTAAGCAGCTAAAATTCTGCCTGTCTCAATGTAAAGCTTGTGATCTTCCAGTGTTTGGTAGAAACGTGTCTCAAGTTTGGCGACACCTTCGCTTTCTCACCCAACACATATTTATCACACACTGAGGAAGGTTAGGTGTTAATCCAATCAAACTTTGTTCAAAAGAAAAGAACACAGCTGCCTTTCACCCCTATCCATCTACCACGTAAAAATTGTGGCATAGTACATAAAGATTTAAAAGACAAAACCAGAGGCTTGCCCATTCGTCATTTCACTGTCATATTAAATGCACTATTTATTTCTATACCAAATCTAGAGATATGTGGGCTCCCCTAGACCACTCAGGTGGGTCCCAGCCGACAAATTCATGAGATACCATGCAAGATATCCGCACCTCACTTTATGCATGTCCGTTGGACCATTGTGGCGTACAGATCATCCACATTCAACATTGTGCATCTGATTGTCATATATGAAATGACTAGAAAAGATAATAAATAATACATTCACCTTTGAAACCAAGCTGGTCTATTAGTAGAATCAAACAGCTTTCTTGCACCAACTAAATCATTTGTTCAAGTGAAATATATAAAAAAAAAAATAGATCCTGAACTTTTGTTTTTTAAAATGGACCAGTTTTATCCAGGAATGCATGATTTGTGGAAGCTGATCACCAGCCACATGGATCGGATCCAGGTGTTTCAGAGTTGGAGCCCAACAACTTTTCTGTCCCAACCAGGTCCAAGTTAAATTTAGAACTGACTGGTCAACCACCTTTGCATGGATCCATGTTGGTCTCGACTTTATATGCCTAACCTGGACCCGAGCATCGATCTAGCTGAACATAAACTTTGTCCAACCTGAATAGGGGCTCTGGTCTCACATTTCAAGAGAAAAGGACCATACCATTTTCAAACATTTGACAGGCCCATACTGGATGTAGTTCAATTGGTCGGATCGTGAACCAGGTCCTCGACCATCTAAATGGATCTGATATGCTTAGCAATTTGGTTAAGCTCTAGCCAGAACCAGTGAGATCCACGTAGGTTGAAACTGGTCGTGTCGTTCGCAGCGGGGCTATGAACCAGATAATGTATACATAGCTTAAGTTGATCACAAATGGCACAACTGGACCCAGCCAAGACTGACTTAACAGCACTAAACTAGGTCAATGCCTACTAATTATAAGAAGTGTTTAATGCCCACATATTTCTTTTTTATAGGCAATTTGGGGTTATGCAGATCCCCACCAGTTACACAACCATACCCCAACACAAGGTGACGTGCACTCACTACTACTACCAGACAACCGGAGCCCCTGTTGATTTAATGCCCACATACTTATATTAAAATTTCAGGAGTAGTTGTGGGTTTTTATATAAGAAGTTAGTGAGAAGTCACAATAAAGTCTATAAAAGGAAAAAAAAAAGTAGTAGTACTTGTAGATGATTCTTCAATCTTGCTTTTGCATTTAGAGCAAACAATAATATAGAGCACCTTTCAAGTTAAAATGTAAAACTGTCATTCACCTAAATCAATAAAAGGACCTTTCACAAATATTAAAAGTCCATGTGTTCTTAATTCCTAAGTTAACATGCCCTTCTTCTTCCCCTTATCAATGGGTAATTATTAGCCATTAATTATTCTTCTTTACTGAACCATTTAAACAAGCATCCAATACATATACAATTTGGCCATGCACTCTCTTCATTCTCTTTGGCCACTAAATGTTTGGTTTTATAATTATAGATCCACAATTGATTTTTAATTAGCACTTACGACAACTGATGTCATGTCCCCTCTTTTTTTTCTGCTTGCTGGCAACTCTTTTCTGCTAATTAAAGTTTTAGGTGTGTGCCATTAATTATATTGAAAAGCAGAGAAGAGTGAATAATATGTTTAATTAATTTCAGTTTCTAGTCTCTTAAGTTTAACTAATAAATGGAGATTCATTGTAGATCACAGCAAAACAAAACAGTTGGCTTCAATAAATGGCTCAATGGATCTGGTTTATGAAAGGATGTTTGGTTTATTAGGAAAAAAAGAGATTTGAGCCTATCATGTTCAATGACCTGCATGCCCGAGTATGTTAGCCCTATGGAATTTGTTTGATCCTACCGACTGTATGGGTGTCAACGGGTCGGTCTGCCAGAATTGGGTGGGTTTGAACCACGATCTGAGTACTGTACCCAGTATATAGACCTGGGTCCAACTGGACCAACCATAGGAAAAACCATACCCAGGTCCAATAAAGATTAGATAAACCCGACCCAGCCCATGTCTGATAAGATAATATTTTTATACTTTTTTACATTGAAAATTTGCAGATTTCAATCGTAACTGAGGTTTGACCTGCGTAATTTTATACTAACTATATCCAGCTCCGTATATTAATCAGGGGTGCTTTTATTATGCCACGGTACCACCATAACTTGTGGTGGTATACACTTGATAACCTTTAGTGCATAGTTTGGTTTGGACTTTTTGAAGTTTCTGTACATATTCAGATCTTATCCAAGATCCAGATATAGGATTAGGGTTTTGCCTGACCATAAATATTTGCTATGTGGTATTTGGTGGGTGGCTGATGGATGCTTAACTCTTATTATTTCCTTTGATTTTCACAAAATTTAATGGTTAATTTTCATTATTCCTTGCTTTCCTAGCTTAGATGCATAGGAATAGGCATTTAGTTTTTTTTTTCCACAATTCAAGTTTCGAGGTTGCATCCAACAGAATGTAAACCAAAAAAGACTAGAGAAGGAAGATGACAAGGGTAACCTACATGGAGTTGGCAACTACAAAGCTTTATTTGAGAGCTGGTGAAGGAGAAAAGATAAGAGGAGTGATGGGAGTGGAGGAGAAAACGAGACATGAGACTCAAGTTGTAAAACCACCATAACAGCCCTCCTCTCCCACAACGATATGAAAGGGGAGAGTGGGGAAGTTTTAGTGAGAAACCGTTCATCATAGAGAGTTAAAACTCTATATCTTAATCAATGAGCTAGCTGACTCGGTCAGGGCTTTTGTTTAGATTGAGTCATGTTTGTGGGAAGCGAGAGCTCACTATCTCGGTGTGTATGTAGGACCAACTCGGTCCAGTGGTTCGGGTGAACCCGGATCGAGTTAGGCCATCAGTGAGGCGGGACAGTGAGCCCGAACTGCTAAGTAGATTGATTGTGGTTACAAGAGATATGTATTTCTCTATTTCGGTAGTTGCACAAATCGGCTGAGTCTCGGTGTAAACCAGACCGAGTCTGATCAGCAGAACAGATGAGACAAAGCATCGGTTTTTGGGCCTTAGGATCAACTCGGACTAGGTTTGAACGAACCGAGTCAGAAAGGACCTCGACCTGGGTGGAACCCAAACTGGATTAGGTGAATTTTTGGATCATTTTCAGTTTAAGTATAATATATATATAGTTTTGGAAAAAACTGAGAAAATGATTGTCTCAATTTTTCACCATAAATTAGATCTAGTAGGACCAAGTTAGATCAAATTAAGTTTGAATCCTATTAGACCAAATTGAGACTGGGTCAAGTTTGGATCCAATTATCAGATTTTAATCCAGTAGGATCAAACCAGAATGGAGCAGGATTCAGACCCAAACTCAAACTAGATCGGTCTAGTTTCATTTTTTACCAAACCCAAAGTGAACTAGGGTTCAGATCAGTCGTACCAAATCTGAATCCAGTATACAAAACAGAGACCGGATCTCTATCTAGTTTGAAATCCATAATAGAGTGGATTTAGATCTGGATCTAGGTTAATGAATTTGAAACCGAATCGGGAAGGTTCGGTTTGGATTAAACCTAGATCTGACTAGAGTTGGGTTAGTCCCGTGAGAAGTTTAAGATTTGGACGATCCATACACGTTCGAGGAGTAAAATGACAATTTTACCCTTGTTCTACGTACTTTTGTAAAATGAGGATAACCCTTCACTCTGAGCTCAAAATCAAATGAATTTTAGTGTGTTGGATTTGGGACACAAAGAGGAATTCGATTGTCCTATTTTTATAGTCAAACCAACATCATAGAAAAATGAATATTGTTAGACCATTCTTGGTAAGGGTAGTTTGGTAATTTTACTAAAGGTGAGAAATAGTTTTTTAGCAATTAAGTTTTATGTACTGAACAGATCCTAATACCTCAACAAGTGATTCAACGGTAGGTTAGAAGTTCAGTGTTTGCATTTCAAGATAAGGGATATTATAAACATGTTTAGTTAATAATACACAATATGTTACTTATATAAGTTAGCTTACATGAAATCATATATGTTTGATAACATAGTGGTATCTTGCATTTGATACATTTGTATTTGAGAATATGTTTCATGTTAAATGAGAGATAAAATGAATGTTGTAATGTCAAGAATGATTTCGTGTATAAGTTCTCAATATCAATTGCATGTTAAAGGGCTATGGTATTTTTAAAAAAAATACATTCAGAGAATATAGAACTACATGCATGAGAACAAAATTGAGTACTTGAGTAAAGTCCTTAGAGTCCCTTCTTTCAGTTAAGTTATCAGAAGTTTAAGTCAACTTAACATGCTAGATTTAACCCCATAAAATTTGAAAAAGGCGACAGGTGGAAAGGGCTATCTGATGGCCATCAAAGTGAGAGCAGCCATAAGCGTAGGCAGTGGTGATTTATTTATGTAGTGTCACTCCATCGTCTGTATGCTTAGATATCAGAATCCTAGGAAGAACTTGAGAAACTTAGCTAAGTTAAGGAGAAAATAGTGAACGCGAGCTAATTCATATGGGAAAGCAATGTGTTGCTTAATACATTCTAGGAATTATGTTTCACACTACAATTGGACTCTAAGCAAACTAAGATGTAGCATAAATCACGAACCTTGGGGAGCAGGTATAGCTCTCTAGTCTAACTCTCTGCGTAACTACCAACGAGTCATCCTTCACTGTAGTGCATCGTGACTCTTGTGGGATCACGAGTAGTTCATAATTTGGCCAATAAAGTAGAATTTGGGTATTGTACACGGGTTGATATGCCCATAGTAGGCTATTAATGGTACAACTAATTCAGTATAGTAGTTAGCATCTAATATATGCTAGCTATGAGTTTTAAGAAGATAAATAAAAAAGTTTTGAAAGAAATAAACATGTGTATTGTGTAGTGTAAAACTAAACTAAGACTAGGGGCTTAGATTCCACTATAATTTTAAGTCAAAGTCTTTAGTTATTTATAAATATTTCTTACTGAATTGTAGACTCACTTCCTTTTTAATAATTGTCACTATAGGTTCTAGGTAATTGACCAGAGACTGATCAAAGTCGTCATTGTTCCATATGGTGTCCTTAGATGGCTAGATCGAGGTGTGACTTTCATTTATGTTTTTATTTTATTTAACTCTTTATATGTATGAATGATGTAGTCAGAGAAGACTTGTGATTATTAAACTATGATGTGATTTTAGAAAAAAAAAATTATGACATGGTTCTTTTGTGCTCACTTTGAATTCTTTCCTCTGAAAAGTAATACCTATGAATCTAGACTCGAGAAGTCCCCGGGATGTTATAGGAGTTGTTAACTACATCCTTGTCAGGATATATTTGAATATGGCTCATCTCCACTTTTTTCTACACTCTTCACCATTATCATCTCCCAAATCTGAGTTTTCAAGCACCAATAGGAACAAGTGGTATTAATTAAACCCTCATTAAATTTCCATCTTCCACTCCCAAACAGAGCCTCAATAAAGGTTGTAGCTAGAGATGGGCAATGGGCCGGCCTGGCCTAACCTGAAGCGGGCCAACACGAGCTGGACTACAGGCCAACCCGATCAGGCCTGAATATAGGTTTCAAGAATAGTTTCGATTCGTTCAAAGGGGAGCGGCTGTTGTGTTTGTCTCCAAATTCTTAAACCAATCAGTCTTAAAACTTGAAAGGGAACTCCTTTTATCTTGTTCAATGAGCCCATCTACAAATTTTTATTGTGACATCTTTGGATCCAGCATTGCATCCGCGGATTAAATCTGAGTAAGGCAAACTCTATGAGTTATCTGCACCCTGGTACTGAATTCACATGAGTTTTTTAACATGTGGGAAAGCTGTCAAATTGTGTTTAACACAAAAACCTAATTTTATTGATTTTTGGGCCAAAAATTGCCTAACAGTAAGCTATAAGGAAACTACCAACAATGGTCACTACCTAACCCACTCTAAGGATAATTCAACCAGAAAATGGTTGAAAATGCTTAGAAATGCATGTATAATACTCTACCATATTCAAGCCATCCATCAATTCAAAAAGTGCCCAGTTTGTGTCATTTGGACCGAATAGCACCAACCCAGTCATTTTCCAGCTGAAGTTTGTCTTTATCTATTTTCCCAGCCATCCAACAGCCGAAAAACTACCCGAGTGCCATTAAGCATTAGTGACATCAGTTCAATTACATTCATGTGGGTCGCCCTAGTGACAGGGGACCGAGGGAGAAGGTGCTGACCCCTTCGTCCTAGTAACTGGTGGGCTCCGTAAGAGCTTGGGTGTCGGTGACCCCACCTGGATTTTACCTCGAATGGAGGCAGGCCCATTAAGTGACCAGGTTCTTGGTGAGGGTTTCTTGTCATCAAAAGAAAAGAAAAAAATCAGTTCAATTGCTTTCCAAGAGCTGGTGGGGGAAAAAGGCCAGAAGAAAAAAAACATTTTCTTGGATTTTTTTTTCCAACCATGAAACGGCCGAGATGGCATGGTTTACGTTGGATGGTATTATCCTAGCATATAGACAACTTTTGGATATGAGGTGGCTGAAAAACTATAAGAAATCAAGGTTTTGTCATTCAAGAACTCTTTGAGCAAGTTTCAGTAAACCAGATTTTAACAAACCTAGAATTTAACCAAAACTCGAGCTCTTGAAAACCCAAGCTTTGGGATGTGACGACCAAATGGGCCCTAAGATCAAAACAGATACTTGTAGCAATTATACCTACATGTCTGTTACCCCACTTGCATTAGGACAAGCAGCCTGCAGGCCAGCCTGTCTGGACTAAGCTTGGGCCAGGTTTTAGAACCATAGCCCGACCCAATCAATGGTTAGGCCCAGTCCAGCCCTTTGACACACCAGTCAGCATGCCCAAATTTGGGCTGGGCAGAGCAGGCCGGCCCATTGCCCACCCCTACCTGCACATATAAAACATGGTTTTACAATAATTTGTATTTTTAAATGCAGATGCACACAAACACATGAACACCAACCAAGAACAAGCAAATATCCAAGCACAAGGGCTAGAAATTTTGCAACTAATTCACATGCATAAGGATGCATATCCACATAGTTTCATACTTCCAGATCAATTCAAGTTAGGGCCGTCAATGGGTCTGGGCTTGTATTGGGTACCTGACCTGAACACGAATAATCGGATATGGGCATGGAAAGTGATATGACCCCAATAATATTGGAGTCAACTTGAACCTGACCTGAGCAATATGTGGGTCGGGTTTGGATCATGATTTTTGCCAGGTACCCAACCCGAGTATTATATATATTTTGAAAAAAATAAATTTATAAAATTATGTGAGTCCAGGTTTGGGATTCTATTTTCGTGACCTCACAAAACCCAAATCTGGTTATTAGTTATATGGGCAGATCCGGGTCAGCCTTGACCCAACCCGTTGACAGCCATAATTCTAGTTGAGCCAATAATGTTCCACGAGCATGAGATGCACAGTTGTGGCACATACATAGAAACACAATGCTCTCTCTCTCTCTCTCTCTCTCTCTCTCTCTCTCTCTCTCTCTCTCTCTCTCTCTCTGTGTGTGTGTGTGTGTGAGAGAGAAAGAGAGAGAGAGAGAACTTGTGCTTGAGGTTTACCAGAATAGAGGAAATAAATCTATCTCAAAATTCAAAGTGTCAAACATCCCAAATATCTTATTTATTTCATATTTAAATGAATCCAAGAAAAGACCCAAAGAGAGGCCAGCCTTCCAGTAATTAAAAATGGTGATGAAATTTCTGATTTTGTCAAGGGGTGGTGAAGATGCCCCATTCATGAGGGCGCCAATCCCTTCAACTAAGAGCACGGCCAAACCCGCAGACAGTATATCCCAGTCACCAGTTTGACCTATCACAGTTGAGAAAGCAGTTGCACAGTAGAAACTCACAAGAAAAAACAGTATCTTGATGGGCAAACCTTTCTTTAACTTCTCTACTTTCTCATTCAACTGGATTCCAAAGGTCTGAACAGTTTTAATTAGTCGTGTTCTGTTGTCTGCACCTATTGGACGATCTCGCTTGCCGTCATCTAGACTGTTTCTAAGATGACAACCACATTTTTCTCAGTTCAATAATTCTATGCAACAATTTAGAAGAATGAATTCCTTACACACGATAACTAGCTAGGATGACTGAATCGAAGTCAAAGTCAAATCAAGGAAAAGAAATCCATAGCCAATGCAAACTAATATACTTGGATGAACTCAGCCTAAGTTGAACCATGAGACACATCAAACCAAGCTGAGCCAAGGCACGAGTCACTAACTGCTAGTTCACAGCACTGTAATCAAGTAGAATTATTCATGTTGACCGAGTTAAAGGACTCGGATGACCAAAGCCCAATGTACACAAGAATCTTACAGATAGCTTAAACTGATATATCTGATTCATGAAAAAACAGTATCATAGGCTGAGAACCGTACCAAGTAAATCAAGTTGGCCTCGAGTTGCCATTGAGTTATCTCACAATTTTTGAAACTCCTCAAAAGAACCTAAAATGCTCTGAAATTGTCAAATGACAGGACAAATACCTTGTGCTGGTAACTGAATAGGATAAAACAGTTCGCATGACACAAAGACAAGGTGCAAGTTTCTGTCTGATAATCCACGCAGTCCACTGAAGACGATCAGGAGAAGGATTACGGCATTTTATATATGCTGAAGCTGGAAGCGCGAGATTCTTTTGAAAAATGAGTAAAGGTTGGTGTTCTTTAGCAATCACTACATGCATGGCTACAGAGAAAACATCATAACCAGTCATATAAAAGCAGAGTCGAGGATAAAAACTTGAATCAGCAATAGATATCTCAACCAAATATTGTTGGAAAATGCGACTGATTTTTATGACTGAACATACTTAACAGCCAATGCATACAATCTCATGTCAAGGTAACACCAACATTTCAGGAAGAAAAGATCTATGGTTGCCAACTTGCCATTTAGACTTCCATGAATCATAAAATCACAAGAGGATTTATCAGTGAGAATTTTATAAAGCAAAAAGATAAGCTCAACTGCCGGCTGGAGCCATAACTTCCACAGCATGTTATCTCAATTTTCCTTAGTTCTTTGATATTCTCAGACAAAAAACAGCCATCCACTACAGTCTCTAATGTATGGCCCTGATGATCTATCCTGAGACTTTGCAACTTTACAACTTCCCCACATTCATATAAGAAATGGAAGCAACTCATCAAGTGAACTCGGGTGACTCCAATGTTCTAAACATCAATCACAACTGTGACAATGATGTCCACTACCACTTATTAGTTTATGCATTATAGCGAAGCAACATGAGGACAAAAAGAGTCAATTCTCAGGTTGTTGGAGAAAGACCATGGAACAGTGAGTCCATGAAAAATTCAGATTGCCTGAGTGACTACCAAGTTAAAAAAAAAACACAATCTACTAAAAGCAACTCCTGAAGTCAGAAAAAAACAAAGCTTAAAAGCATGGAGAGAATATGACTCACAAGGACCTAATAAAGTTTCAGGTCACATTCTTCATTTCTTTTCTCCCTTTTTTTACTTTAATGTGTTCATTAACCCCAGAAAGAACAGTCTAAGCAAATCGTTCCGCATCAAGAATGCAATGTACATATGACGGTTAGATTCAGCAATTCTCACTTTCAAATATTGAAAGCTCTATACTGTCCTACTTTGGCTAATGTGCCCACTGTAGAAATGCCAAGACAGTGAATGCAAGGTACACATGAGAGTTTAGCTAATATGCCTACTGCAGAAATGCCATGACAGTGAAATACCGAAGTACACATGCCCTCAAGCATCAACATCGTCTCAAAACAGTTGTTCAAGAGCCTTCAAATCTTCCAAGTACAACCCAACAAAAGAACCCAAGAGCTTAACCTCAATTTTTGATAAGGTACAACACCTGGCCCAGTAACTGATGCATGTGCTTTAGTAATTTGTGCAGATCAAACAATAAGTTACCCAAGTGAGATGAGGAATCTAACCCATCAACATCAAGAACCCTTGCATTGAAGAACAGCTATTTCACCCTTTGCAGCTATTTGACACCTTTCAAATGCATTGCCACATCAATCAAATTGGACAACTCACAATGGGTCCCACTCAAAAAATTAAATCCCATCAGTTGAGTCACCAGAACACAGCTGGATATCATGTATTGCAACTCCAAAAGAAATCAAAGTCTCACCCAGTTATATAAAGCTTAGCCAGCGTATTTTATCTCTTCCCAGAAATCATAAAACCTAAAAACCATATAACATGAACAAACCTACAATTAGTTCCAGAAAAAGAAATCATGTATTTAGGGACAATGTAAAGATATAAGCTATGTAGTCAAAAACACAAGTCGTCATCTATGTGCCAGGCCCCTAAAGGCCTAGTCGGCACCTCGGCAACACCAGCCAACCTAGTCGGGAGTGCATTTTTATGATTGATGTGGCAGTGCATTTGTAACTGATAAATATGCTTTAGTAATTTGTAAATGCATAAGAAAGTAGTTCATCCAAGTCATGGTCATCAACATTGTGCTCATTCTCAACAAAGTAGTATTTTTCAAAGAGTTGCATTCCTTGAGAAAATTTTGGAAAAATATTGGGAGCTTTACATTTTAAAAAAATATAAAGAATAATAAAAAAGATAATAAATAATAGGTTTTATAGCAGTTTTCCTTGCAAAAATATAAATAACCAATTAAAACAGTTTTAAAAATAGAAAACAAATACTGAAAATATATAAAAAGTATATTTTTTGAAAATATCAGGAAAATATTATGATAATATTAAGATATTATGTTTTGGTGATATGTTGAAAATATTGAAAAAATAAAGGGAAATATCAGCTGACCTTGAGATACCGATAATATCATGATATTTTCAAAATATCATTGATGACTATGATCCAAGTTAAGCTAAGACATCTAAAATCATCAACATCAAGAACTTTTTAGTTGTCTAAAAGAACAGATATTTCACCCTTTGCAAACACATTGACACCTTCCAAATGCACTATCACATCCATTGAATTGGATTACTCACAATGGCTCCCACTCAAAAAATAATTTCCATCAGTTGATTCACCAGGCCATAATGGATCTCATATATTGCAGCTCCAAAAGATATCATAGTCTGATCTAGTTACATAAAACTTAGCCACTATGTCACCTGGGTAAGGATGTGGGTGCGAGTACGGAGGAGGGTATGACATAGCAATTCCAAAAAATGTGGGTACGGGGACACAGCTATATATATATATATCACATAAATACAAAATAAATTAAAAAAAAAACTGAATATAATCTAAATATATATGTTATATCTAAAATATATATTATATACTTAAAATATAAAGTTATTAACTGAAAATATAATTATAAATTATAAATTGAATACAAACTTGTATGTACGGAGGCCAGGTGTCAGCGCGTGTCAACATGGGTACGGAAGGCAAAATAGAGTGTCCGTGTGACAGCTTAGCCACTGGCATATTTTACTTCTCTTCCCAAAATCATATAACTCAAAAACCATATAACATTATTAAACCTATGATTAGTTCCTAAAAAAGGAATCTACTTACAGACAATGTTAGAAGTGTAATAATTCTTCAAGAATTCAAAAATAATGCTTACAAGGGCAAGAGCACACTCACAACCCACAAAGGGGCACTCACAAAGGAAATAAGAGCACACACTCAAAATGTTTAAATATTTTACTAGTCACTTGAAATGCACAAAACATGCATTGTTTTACAAAGGGGTCAAATGGCCCATATATAAAGAACATAAAGCATACTAGCTGTAAGCTATGCCTAACGGCTAGTTCCCTTAGGCTGGTATACTTTGAAGTGTACGTAGCTTATGGCCTTAGAAGCTATGTACACTACAAAGTGTACAAACTACAAAGCTATGTCATACTAGTGGTGTAATGGCTAGTTCCCTTAGGCTGGTATACTTTGAAGCGTATAAAGCTTGTGGCATTATAAGCTATGTACACTACAAAGTGTACACAGCTATGTCATAATAGTGGTGAACATATGACACAACTATGTCATAATAGTGGTGAACTTATGAAACAGCTTATGACAAAGGTATGACCAAAACAAATAGGAAAAAGGAAAGAAAAAATATATATACAAAGATACCTAGCATACAACCTAAGATGAAAAGGAAAAAAATACAAAAATATACATATTTTAACAAGAAGATGTAGGTATAAGTTATGTAGTCAAAAGGACTAGTCATCACCTACGCTCCACGTCCTCAAAAGGCCTACCTAAAACTTAATGATGGTGTTCTTCTCTCCGATCCTACTCCCTACAGACAGCTTGTAAGATAGTTGATGTATCTGAGTATTACAAGACCAGATATCTCACATGCAGTTCATACGACAAGCCAGTTTCAGCATGCACCAACCTCCGTTCACATGAGTGCTATCTTACGAGTTGTAAGATACATAAAAGGCACTCTAAATAAGAGAGTTTTCTTGTCCTCTTCCTCTGATTTAAAATTAATTGCATATACTGACTCTGATTGGAGAGGTGACCCAAATAACCGTCACTCCACCACTGGTTTTTGTGTGTTCTTAGGAGAATCGTTGATTTCATGGAGATGTAAGAAGCACCAAAAGGTGTCTCTATCAACAACTCAAGTCAAATATCGTGACATGGCGACTACTACTATGGAAATTATATGGATCCATCAGTTGCTGGAATATATGAAGTTCACAATAGAAGGGCCCACCAAGCTATGTTGTGACAACAAAAGTGCGATTTATATTGCTAAGAATCACACTTTTCATGAGCGACCAAACACATAGAAATGGATTGTCATTATGTTCGTGAAGCGTATCTCAAAGGAGTCATTGACCTTTCATATGTCACATCAGAATATCAGTTGACGAATTTCTTCACTAAAGCTTTGGGTGCTCCGCGCTTCAACTTCCTTCTTAGCAAACTTTCGGTCATCCTGCCCTAAGTTAAGTTTGAGAGAGGGTGTTAAATTATGTAATCAAATCATATAATGTTATATATATTTTTTATATATATAAGGTAATACATATACATATATTAATATATATGTATATGTATCTACTTATTATATATAAAATATATATTTCTATTATTTAGTCATAGGGGTAGTTTAGTCTTTTTCTCATTTTTGCGCATATTCATTTCTTGAATATGTATTGTATTTTTCCCTTTTTTATTTTTCTCTTTTTTCTCCTTTTTCTTTTTTGTACCCTTTGTATTTTGTACCTTGGGGGGGCCACCACTAGTCGTTGGGCCCCTCCAACGGTCACATTTGTGACCGTTGGAGGGGCTCCAACGGCTACGTGGGAGCCCCTCCAAGGGTCTCTCCAAGCCCTATATAAAGGACTCTCCTCCATTGTATTTTTCAAGGCTTTGGGATTATAGCCCAAGCTTGTGTTAGTGGAACTTATGACTTTTGGGTTCATATTTGTGCATTTGTGAGTTTGTGTTGTGCATTGTGTGAAAATATCTCAAAAAGAGATAAAGTGTGCGATAAGCACAACACCACCAATGTGCACAAATGCACAAGAACACTTAGAACAAATGTACACAAAGGTACAATAAAGAAACTCAAATGCACAAAGGCATACAAAATATAAAGAATTTTATTGAGAAGCTTGGAGAACAAAAGCTCCAAGAAGTGAGTATTACAAAGGGGGAACTCCCCTATTTATAATGAGAAAGGAAGCCTTGGAGGGGCTCCACTAGCTGTTGGAGCCCCTCCAACGGTTAGAATTCTAACCGTTGGAGAGGCTCAACAGCTAGTGTTGAGCCCTCCAAGTTGACTTTGAGTCAACACAAAAAAAGACAAAAAATGAAAAAGAAAAAAGAAAAAGAATAAAAGTGAAAAAGCAAAAAGAATTACAGCATATTCATAATTATGAATATGCGCAAAAGGTGAATGACTAAAATACCCTTGTGGGTTTTACAAGAAAAGAAAAGAAACAAAAAGAAACATACATATTTACATATATATATATATGTAAATATTTACATAAAGAGAGATACATTTTAACACCCTCCCTCAAACTTAGGGCTCAATGACCGAAAGTTTGCTAAGGAGAAAGTTGAATCTTGGAGAGCAAAGCGCCTTGGTGAAGAAATCTGCCAACTGATATTCTGACGTTACATAAGGAAGGTCGATGACTTTTTGTAGATATGCCTCTCGGACATAATGGCAGTCCATCTCAATATGCTTTGTCCGCTCATGAAACGTGTGATTCTTAGCAATATAGATTGCACTCTTATTATCACAACACAACTTTGTGGGTTCTTGAATTGGAATCCCCATGTCTTGCAACAACTGATGAATCCAGACAATCTCCATAGTTGTAGACGCCATGGCTCGATATTCTGCTTCGGTGGATGATAGAGACACCTTCTGTTGTTTCTTACATCTCCATGAGATCAGGGATTCACCTAAGAAAATGCAAAAGCCTGTAGTGGAGTGACGGTTATTTGGGTCACTTCCCCGATCAGAGTCAGTATATGCAATTAAATTCAACTCCAAAAAAGAGGAAAGGAAAACTCCCTTGTTTAAAGTTCCCTTTAAGTATCTGACAACTCGGAGAACGGCACTCATATGAACGGATGTAGGAGCATGCTGAAATTGGCTTGCAGTATGCACGGCATGAGAGATGTCCGGCCTTGTGATGCTAAGATACATTAGAGATCCCACAAGTTGTCGGTAGGGGGTAGGATCCTCCAAAGGTTTCCCATCATCGATCTTCATTTTTGATC